>NC_091291.1:135694590-136007544 GCF_032444005.1 Ranitomeya imitator
GGGCTGCCGAATCTCAAAATTCACCGCCGTGGCTGAAAAATCTCAAAAAGCAGCCCCGGGGCTGCAGAATCTCGAAAATCACCACCGCGGCTGAAAAATCTCAAAAATCAGCCCAGGGGCTGCCGATTCTGCAAAATCCCCGCCACGGCAGAAAAATCTCAATAATCATCCACGGGGCTGCCGAATCTCAAAATTCACCGCCGCGGCGGAAAAATCTCGAAAATCAGCCCCGGGGCTGCCGAATCTCGAAATTCACCGCCGCGGCTGAAAAATCTCAAAAATCAGCCCCGGGGCTGCCGAATCTTGAAAATCACCGCCGCGGCTGAAAAATCTCAAAAATCAGCCCCGGGGCTGCCGAATCTCGAAAATCCCTGCCACGGCAGAAAAATCTCAAAAATCATCCACGGGGCTGCCGAATCTCAAAAATCACTGCAGCGGCTAAAAAATCTCAAAAATCAGCCCCGGGGCTGCCGAATCTCAAAAATCATTGCAGCGGCTAAAAAATCTCGAAAATCATCCCCGGGGCTGCCGAATCTCAAAAATCACTGCCACGGCTGAAAATTCTCGAAAATCAGCCCCGGACTGCCGAATCTCAAAAATCACAGCCGTGGCTGAAAAATCTCGAAAATCAGCCCCGGGGCTGCCGAATCTCGAAAATCCCTGCCACGGCAGAAAAATCTCAAAAATCAGCACCGGGGCTGCGGAATCTTGAAAATCACCGCCGCGGCTAAAAAATCTCGAAAATCAGCCCCGGGGCTGCCGAATCTCGAAAATCACCACCGCGGCTGAAAAATCTCAAAAATCAGCCCCGGGGCTGCCGAATCTCGAAAATCACCACCGCGGCTGAAAAATCTCAAAAATCAGCCCAGGGGCTGCAGATTCTGCAAAATCCCTCCACAGCAGAAAAATCTCAAAAATCATGCACGGGGCTGCCGAATCTTGAAAATCCCTGCCACGGCAGAAAAATCTCAAAAATCATCCACGGGGCTGCCGAATCTCCAAAATCACTGCAGCGGCTGAAAAATCTCAAAAATCAGCCCCGGGGCTGCCGAAACTCAGAAATAATCGTCGCGGCTGAAAAATCTCGAAAATCAGCCCCGGGGCTGCCAAATCTCGAAATTCACCGCCGCGGCTGAAAAATCTCAAAAATCAGCCCCGAGGCTGCCAATTCTCGAAATTCACCGCCGCGGCTGAAAAATCTCAAAAATCAGCCCCGGGGCTGCCGATTCTTGAAATTCACCGCTGCGGCTGAAAAATCGCGAAAATCAGCCCCGGGGCTGCCGAATCTAGAAAATCACCGCTGCGGCTGAAAAATCACGAAAATCAGCCCCGGGGCTGCCGAATCTCGAAAATCACTGCCACGGCTGAAAATTCTCGAAAATCAGCCCCGGACTGCCGAATCTCAAAAATCACAGCCGCGGCTGAAAAATCTCGAATATCCCTGCCACGGCTGAAAATTCTCGAAAATCAGCCCCGGGGCTGCCAAATCTCGAAATTCACCGCCGCGGCTAAAAAATCTCAAAAATCAGCCCCGGGGCTGCCGAATCTCGAAAATCACTGCCGCGGCTGAAAATTCTCAGAAATCAGCCCCGGGGCTGCTGAATCTCGAAAATCACTGCCGCGCTTGAAAAATCTCGAAAATCAGCCCCGGGGCTGCCGAATCTCAGAAATCACCGCTGCGACTGAAAAATCTCAAAAATCAGCCCCGGGGCTGCCGAATCTCGAAATTCACCGCCGCGGCTGAAAAATCTCAAAAATCAGCCCCGGGGCTGCCGAATCTCAAAAATCACCACCGCGGCTGAAAAATCTCAAAAATCAGCCCAGGGGCTGCCGATTCTGCAAAATCCCTCCACAGCAGAAAAATCTCAAAAATCATGCACGGGGCTGCCGAATCTCAAAAATCACCACCGCGGCTGAAAAATCTCAAAAATCAGCCCAGGGGCTGCCGATTCTGCAAAATCCCTCCACAGCAGAAAAATCTCAAAAATCATGCACGGGGCTGCCGAATCTTGAAAATCCCTGCCACGGCAGAAAAATCTCAAAAATCATCCACGGGGCTGCCGAATCTCAAAAATCACTGCAGCGGCTAAAAAATCTCAAAAATCAGCCCCGGGGCTGCCAAAACTCAGAAATCACCGCCGCGGCTGAAAAATCTCAAAAATCAGCCCTGGGGCTGCCGAATCTCGAAAATCGCCGCCGCGGCTGAAAAATCTCGAAAATCAGCCCCGGGGCTGCCGAATCTCGAAATTCACCGCAGCGGCTGAAAAATCTCAAAAATCAGCCCCGGGGCTGCCAAATCTCGAAATTCACCGCCGCGGCTAAAAAATCCCAAAAATCAGCCCCGGGGCTGCCGAATCTCGAAAATCACTGCCGCGGCTGAAAATTCTCAGAAATCAGCCCCGGGGCTGCTGAATCTCGAAAATCACTGCCGCGCTTGAAAAATCTCGAAAATCAGCCCCGGGGCTGCCGAATCTCAGAAATCACCGCTGCGACTGAAAAATCTCAAAAATCAGCCCCGGGGCTGCCGAATCTCGAAATTCACCGCCGCGGCTGAAAAATCTCAAAAATCAGCCCCGGGGCTGCCGAATCTCAAAAATCACCACCGCGGCTGAAAAATCTCAAAAATCAGCCCAGGGGCTGCCGATTCTGCAAAATCCCTCCACAGCAGAAAAATCTCAAAAATCATGCACGGGGCTGCCGAATCTCAAAAATCACCACCGCGGCTGAAAAATCTCAAAAATCAGCCCAGGGGCTGCCGATTCTGCAAAATCCCTCCACAGCAGAAAAATCTCAAAAATCATGCACGGGGCTGCCGAATCTTGAAAATCCCTGCCACGGCAGAAAAATCTCAAAAATCATCCCCGGGGCTGCCGAATCTCAAAAATCACTGCAGCGGCTAAAAAATCTCAAAAATCAGCCCCGGGGCTGCCAAAACTCAGAAATCACCGCCGCGGCTGAAAAATCTCAAAAATCAGCCCTGGGGCTGCCGAATCTCGAAAATCGCCGCCGCGGCTGAAAAATCTCGAAAATCAGCCCCGGGGCTGCCGAATCTCGAAATTCACCGCAGCGGCTGAAAAATCTCAAAAATCAGCCCCGGGGCTGCCAAATCTCGAAATTCACCGTCGCGGCTGAAAAATCTCAAAAATCAGCACTGGGGCTGCCGATTCTTGAAAATCACTGCCGCAGTTGAAAAATCTCGAAAATCAGCCCCGGGGCTGCCGAATCTCGAAATTCACCGCCGCGGCTGAACAATCTCGAAAATCAGCACCGGGCTGCCGAATCTCAAAAATCACCGCCGCGGCTGAAAAATCTCAAAAATCAGCCCCGGGGCTGCCAAATCTCGAAATTCACCGCCGCAGTTGAAAAATCTCGAAAATCAGCCCCGGGGCTGCCGAATCTCGAAATTCACCGCCGCGGCTGAAAAATCTCAAAAATCAGCCCCGGGGCTGCGGAATCTCAAAAATCACCGCCGCAGCTGAAAAATCTCAAAAATCAGCCCTGGGGCTGCCGATTCTTGAAAATCACCGCCGCGGCTGAAAAATCTCAAAAATCAGCCCCGGGGCTGACGAATCTCGAAAATCCCTGCCACGGCAGAAAAATCTCAAAAATCATCCATGGGGCTGCCGAATCTCAAAAATCACTGCAGCGGCTAAAAAATCTCAAAAATCAGCCCCGGGGCTGCCGAAACTCAGAAATCACCGCCGCGGCTGAAAAATCTCGAAAATCAGCCCCGGGGCTGCCAAATATCGAAATTCACCGCCGCTTGCTGAAAAATCTCAAAAATCAGCCCCGGGGCTGCCGAATCTCGAAATTCACCGCCACGCCTGAAAAAAACTCTAAAAACAGCCCCGGGGCTGCCGATTTTTGAAATTCACTGCCGCGGCTGAAAAATCTCGAAAATCAGTCCCGGGGCTGCCGAATCTCGAAATTCACCGCCGCGGCTGAAAAATGTAAAAAATCAGCCCCGGGGCTGCCGAATCTCGAAAATCACTGCCGCGGCTGAAATTTCTCAGAAATCAGCCCCGGGGCTGCTGAATCTCGAAAATCACTGCCACGCTTGAAAAATCTCGAAAATCAACCCCGGGGCTGCCGAATCTCAGAAATCACCGCCGCGGCTGAAAAATCTCGAAAATCAGCCCCGGGGCTGCCGAATCTCGAAATTCACCGCCGCGGCTGAAAAATCTCAAAAATCAGCCCCGGGGCTGCCGAATCTCGAAAATCCCTGCCACGGCAGAAAAATCTTACAAATCATCCACGGGGCTGCCGAATCTCAAAAATCATTGCAGTGGCTAAAAAACCTCGAAAATCAGCCCCGGGGCTGCCGAATCTCAGAAATCACCGCCGCGACTGAAAAATCTCAAAAATCAGCCATGGGGCTGCCGGTTCTTGAAAATCACCGCCGCGGCTGAAAAATCTCGAAAATCAGCCCCGGGGCTGCCGAATCTCGAAAATCACCGCCGCAGTTGAAAAATCTCGAAAATCAGCCCCGGGACTGCCGAATCTCAGAATTCACCGACGCGACAGAAAAATCTCAAAAATCAGCCCCGGGGCTGCGGAATCTCAAAAATCACCGCCGCGGCTGAAAAATCTCAAAAAACAGCCCCGGGGCTGCCGATTCTTGAAAATCACCGCCGCGGCTGAAAAATCTCAAAAATCATCCCCGGGGCTGACGAATCTCGAAAATCCCTGCCACGGCAGAAAAATCTCAAAAATCATCCACGGGGCTGCCGAATCTCAAAAATCACTGCAGCGGCTAAAAAATCTCAAAAATCAGCCCCGGGGCTGCCGAAACTCAGAAATCACCGCCGCGGCTGAAAAATCTCGAAAATCAGCCCCGGGGCTGCCAAATATCAAAATTCACCGCCGCTTGCTGAAAAATCTCAAAAATCAGCCCCGGGGCTGCCGAATCTCGAAATTCACTGCCGCGCCTGAAAAAAACTCTAAAAACAGCCCCGGGGCTGCCGATTTTTGAAAATCACCGCCGCGGCTGAAAAATCTCGAAAATCAGCCCCGGGGCTGCCGAATCTCGAAATTCACCGCCGCGGCTGAAAAATCTCAAAAATCAGCTCCGGGGCTGCCGAATCTCGAAAATCCCTGCCACGGCAGAAAAATCTTAAAAATCATCCACGGGGCTGCCGAATCTCAAAAATCATTGCAGCGGCTAAAAAATCTCGAAAATCATCCCCGGGGCTGCCGAATCTCAAAAATCACCGCCGCGGCTGAAAAACCTCGAAAATCAGCCCCGGGGCTGCCGAATCTCGAAATTCACCGCCGCGGCTGAAAAATCTCGAAAATCAGCCCCGGGGCTGCCGAATCTCAAAAATTACAGCTGCGGCTGAAAAATCGTGAAAATCAGCCCCGGGGCTGCCGAATCTAGAAAATCACCGCTGCGGCTGAAAAATAGCGAAAATCAGCCCCGGGGCTGCCGAATCTCGAAATTCACCGCAGCGGCTGAAAAATCTCAAAAATCAGCCCCGGGGCTGCCGAATCTCGAAAATCCCTGCCACGGCAGAAAAATCTCAAAAATCATCCACGGGGCTGCCGAATCTCAAAAATCACTGCACTGCAGGGCTGCCGAAACTCAGAAATCACCGCCACGGCTGAAAATTCTCAGAAATCAGCCCCGGGGCTGCCGAATCTCGAAAATCACCGCCGCGCTTGAAAAATCTCGAAAATCAGCCCCGGGGCTGCCGAATCTCAGAAATCACCGCCGCGACTGAAAAATCTCAAAAATCAGCCCCGGGGCTGCCGAATCTCGAAATTCACCGCCGTGGCTGAAAAATCTCAAAAAATCAGCCCCGGGGATGCGGAATCTCGAAAATCACCGCCGCGGCTGAAAAATCTCGAAAATCAGCCCCGGGGCTGCCGAATCTCGAAAATCACCACCGCGGCTGAAAAATCTCAAAAATCAGCCCCGGGGCTGCCGAATCTCGAAAATCACCACCGCGGCTGAAAAATCTCAAAAATCAGCCCAGGGGCTGCCGATTCTTGAAAATCACCGCCGCAGCTGAACAATCTCGAAAATCAGCCCCGGGGCTGCCGAATCTCGAAAATCGCCGCCGCAGCTGAACAATCTCGAAAATCAGCCCCGGGCTGCCGAATCTTAAAAATCACCGCCGCGGCTGAAAAATCTCGAAAATCAGCCCCGGGGCTGCCGAATCTCGAAATTCACCGCAGCGGCTGAAAAATCTCAAAAATCAGCCACGGGGCTGCCGAATCTCGAAAATCCCTGCCACGGCAGAAAAATCTCAGAAATCATCCACGGGGCTGCCGAATCTCAAAAATCACTGCAGCGGCTAAAAAATCTCAAAAATCAGCCCCGGGGCTGCCGAAACTCAGAAATCACCGCCGCGGCTGAAAAATCTCTAAAATCACTGCCGCGGCTGAAAATATCAAAAATCACCACCGCGGCTGAAAAATCTCGAAAATCAGCCCCTCAGCTGCCGAATCTTGAAATTTACCGCCGCGGCTGAAAAATCTCAAAAATCAGCCCCGGGGCTGCCGAATCTCGAAAATCACCGCCGCGGCTGAAAAATCTCAAAAATCAACCCCGGGGCTGCCGAATCTCAAAATTCACCGCTGTGGCTGAAAAATCTCGAAAATCAGCCCCGGGGCTGCCGAATCTCGAAAATCACCGCTGCGGTTGAAAAATCTTAAAAATCAGCCCCGGGGCTGCCGAATCTCGAAAATCACCACCGCGGCTGAAAAATCTCGAAAATCAGCCCCGAGGCTGCCGAATCTCGAAAATTACCACCGCGGCTGAAAAATCTCGAAAATCACTGCCGCAGCTGAAAAATCTTGAAAATCACCGCCATTGCTGAAAAATGTCAAAAATCAGCCCCATGGTTGCCGAATCTGAAAAATCACCGCCGCAGTTGAAAAATCTCAAAAATCACTGCCGCGTCGGAAAATCTCAAAAATCACCGCAGTGGCTGAAAAATCACGAAAATCAGCCCCGGCGCTGCCGAATCTCGAAAATCACTGCCGCAGTTGAAAAATCTCAAAAATCAGCCCCTGGGCTGCCAAATCTTGAAAATCACCGCCGTGGCTGAAAAATCTTAAAAATCAGCCCCGGGGCTGCCGAATCTCAAAATTCACCGCCGCGGCTGAAAAATCTCAGAAATCAGCCCCAGGGCTGCCGAATCTCGAAAATCAGCCCCGGGGCTGCCGAATCTCGAAAATCAGCCCCGGGGCTGCCGAATCTCAAAAATCACCGCCGCAGCTGAAAAATCTCAAAAATCAGCCCCTGGGCTGCCAAATCTCGAAAATCACCGCCGCGGCTGAAAAATCTTAAAAATCAGCCCCGGGGCTGCCGAATCTCAAAATTCACTTCCACGGCTGAAAAATCTCAAAAATCATCCACGGGGCTGCCGAATCTCAAAAATCACTGCAACGGCTAAAAAATCTCAAAAATCAGCCCCGGGGCTGCCGAAACTCAGAAATCACCGCCGCGGCTGAAAAATCTCAAAAATCAGCCCCGGGGCTGCCGATTCTTGAAAATCACCGCCGCATCTGAACAATCTCGAAAATCAGCCCCGGGGCTGCCGAATCTCGAAAATCGCCGCCGCAGCTGAACAATCTCGAAAATCAGCCCCGGGCTGCCGAATCTCAAAAATCACCGCCGCGGCTGAAAAATCTCGAAAATCAGCCCCGAGGCTGCCGAATCTCGAAATTCACCACAGCGGCTGAAAAATCTCAAAAATCAGCCACGGGCTGCCGAATCAAGAAAATCCCTGCCACGGCAGAAAAATCTCAGAAATCATCCACGGGGCTGCCGAATCTCAAAAATCACTGCAGCGGCAAAAAAATCTCAAAAATCAGCCCCGGAGCTGCCAAAACTCAGAAATCACCGCCGCGGCTAAAAAATCTCGAAAATCAGCCCCGGGGATGCCAAATCTCGAATTTCAGCGCCGCGGCTGAAAAATCTCAAAAATCAGCCCCGGGGCTGCCGATTCTTGAAAATCACCGCCGCAGTTGAAAAATCTCTAAAATCACTGCCGCGGCTGAAAATATCAAAAATCACCACCGCGGCTCAAAAATCTCGAAAATCAGCCCTTCAGCTGCCGAATCCCGAAAATCACCGCCACGGCTGAAAAATTTTGAAAATCACCGCTGTTGCTGAAAAATGTCAACAATCAGCCCCTGGGCTGCCGAATCTCGAAAATCACTGCCGCGGCTGAAAAATCTCGAAAATCAGCCCCGGGGCTGCCAAATCTCAAAATTCACCGCCGCGGCTGAAAAATGTCAAAAATCAGCCCCGTGGCTGCCGAATCTGAAAAATCACCGCCGCAGTTGAAAAATCTCTAAAATCACTGCCGCGGCTGAAAATATCAAAAATCACCACCGCGGCTGAAATATCTCGAAAATCAGCCCCTCAGCTGCCGAATCCCGAAAATCACCGCCACGGCTGAAAAATTTTGAAAATCAAAGCTGTTGCTGAAAAATGTCAAAAATCAGCCCCTGGGCTGCCGAATCTCGAAAATCACCGCCGCGGCTGAAAAATCTCAAAAATCAGCCCTGGGGCTGCCGAATCTCAAAATTCACTTCCGCGGCTGAAAAATCTCGAAAATCCAGTCCCGGGACTGCCAAATCTCGAAAATCAACACCACGGCTGAAAAATCTCGAAAATCAGCACCGGGGCTGCCGAATCTCGAAAATCACCACCACGGCTGAAAAATCTCGAAAATCAGGCCGGGGCTGCCGAATCTCGAAATTCTCCGCCGCGGCGGAAAATCTCAAAAATCACCGCAGCGGCTGAAAAATCACGAAAATCAGCCCTGGGGCTGCCGAATCTCGAAAATCACCGCCGCAGTTGAAAAATCTCAAAAATCAGCCCCTGGGCTGCCAAATCTCGAAAATCACCGCCGCGGCTGAAAAATCTTAAAAATCAGCCCCGGGGCTGCCGAATCTCAAAATTCACTTCCACGGCTGAAAAATCTCGAAAATCAGCCCTGGGGCTGCCGAATCTCGAAAATCACCACCGCGGCTGAAAAATCTCAATAATCAGCCCCGTGGCTGCCGAATCTGAAAAATCAATGCCGCAGTTGAAAAATCTCTAAAATCTCTGAAAATCTCAAAAATCAGCGCCGGGGCTGCCGAATCTCAAAAATCACCGCTGCAGCTGAAAAATCTCGAAAATCAGCCCTGGGGCTGCCGAATCTCGAAAATCACTGCCGTGGCTGAAAATTCTCAAAAATCAGCCATGGGGGCTGCCGAATCTCGAAAATCACCGTCACGGCTGAAAAATTCTCGAAAATCAGCCCCGGGGCTGCAGAATCTCAAAAATCACCGCCGCGGCTGAAAAATCTCGAAAATCAGCCCCGGGGCTGCCGAATCTCGAAAATCACCACCGCGGCTGAAAACTCTCAATAATCAGCCCCGTGGCTGCCGAATCTGAAAAATCACCGCCGCAGTTGAAAAATCTCTAAAATCACTGCCGCGGCTGAAAATCTCAAAAATCAGCCCCGGGGCTGCAGAATCTCGAAAATCACCGCCGCAGCTGAAAAATCTTAAAAATCAGCCCCAGGGCTGCCGAATCTCAAAATTCACCGCCGTGGCTGAAAAATCTCAAAAAGCAGCCCCGGGGCTGCCGAATCTCGAAAATCACCACCACGGCTGAAAAATCTCAAAAATCAGCCCAGGGGCTGCCGATTCTGCAAAATCCCTGCCACGGCAGAAAAATCTCAAAAATCATCCACGGGGCTGCCGAATCTCAAAATTCACCGCCGCGGCTGAAAAATCTCAAAAATCAGCCCCGGGGCTGCCGAATCTCGAAAATCAGCCCCGGGGCTGCCGAATCTCGAAATTCACCGCCGCGGCTGAAAAATCTCAAAAATCAGCCCCGGGGCTCCCGAATCTCGAAATTCACCGCAGCGGCTAAAAAATCGCGAAAATCAGCCCCGGGGCTGCCGAATCTCGAAAATCACCGCCGCAGTTGAAAAATCTCAAAAATCAGCCCCTGGGCTGCCAAATCTCGAAAATCACCGCCGTGGCTGAAAAATCTTAAAAATCAGCCCCGGGGCTGCCGAATCTCAAAATTCACCGCCGCGGCTGAAAAATCTCAAAAATCAGCCCCGGGGCTGCCGAATCTCGAAAATCAGCCCCTGGGCTGCCGAATCTCGAAAATCAGCCCCGGGGCTGCCGAATCTCGAAAATCACCGCCGCAGCTGAAAAATCTCGAAAATCAGCCCCCGGGCTGCCGAATCTCGTAAATCACCGCCGCAGTTGAAAAATCTCAAAAATCAGCCCCGGGGCTGCCGATTCTTGAAAATCACCGCCGCAGTTGAAAAATCTCTAAAATCACTGCCGCGGCTGAAAATATCAAAAATCACCACCGCGGCTCAAAAATCTCGAAAATCAGCCCTTCAGCTGCCGAATCCCGAAAATCACCGCCACGGCTGAAAAATTTTGAAAATCACCGCTGTTGCTGAAAAATGTCAACAATCAGCCCCTGGGCTGCCGAATCTCGAAAATCACTGCCGCGGCTGAAAACTCTCAATAATCAGCCCCGTGGCTGCCGAATCTGAAAAATCACCGCCGCAGTTGAAAAATCTCTAAAATCACTGCCGCGGCTGAAAATCTCAAAAATCAGCCCCGGGGCTGCAGAATCTCGAAAATCACCGCCGCAGCTGAAAAATCTTAAAAATCAGCCCCAGGGCTTGCCGAATCTCAAAATTCACCGCCGTGGCTGAAAAATCTCAAAAATCAGCCCCGGGGCTGCCGAATCTCGAAAATCAGCCCCGGGGCTGCCGAATCTCGAAAATCAGCCCCGGGGCTGCCGTTTCTTGAAAATCACCCCCGCGGCTGAAAAATCTCAAAAATCAGCCCCGGGGCTGCCGAATCTCGAAAATCCCTGCCACGGCAGAAAAATCTCAAAAATCATACACGGGGCTGCCGAATCTCAAAAATCACTGCAGCGGCTAAAAAATCTCAAAAATCAGCCCCGGGGCTGCCGAACCTCAGAAATCACCGCCGCGGCTGAAAAATCTCAAAAATCAGCCCCGGGGCTGCCGAATCTCGAAATTCACCGCCGCGCCTGAAAAAACTCTAAAATCATCCACGGGGCTGCCGAATCTCAAAAATCATTGCAGCGGCTAAAAAATCTCGAAAATCATCCCCGCGGCTGCCGAATCTCAAAAATCACAGCTGCGGCTGAAAAATCGCGAAAATCAGCCCCGGGGCTGCCGAATCTAGAAAATCACCGCTGCGGCTGAAAAATCGCGAAAATCAGCCCCGGGGCTGCCGAATCTCGAAAATCACTGCCACGGCTGAAAATTCTCGAAAATCAGCCCCGGACTGCCGAATCTCAAAAATCACAGCCGCGGCTGAAAAATCTCAAAAATCAGCCCCGGGGCTGCCGAATCTCGAAATTCACCGCCACGGCAGAAAAATCTCAAAAATCAGCCCCGGGGCTGCCGAATCTCGAAAATCACTGCCGCGGCTGAAAATTCTCAGAAATCAGCAAAGGGGCTGCGGAATCTTGAAAATCACCGCCGCAGCTGAAAAATCTCGAAAATCAGCCCCGGGGCTGCCGAATCTCGAAAATCACCACCGCGGCTGAAAAATCTCAAAAATCTGCCCCGGGCTGCCGAATCTCGAAAAACACCACCGCGGCTGAAAAATCTCAAAAATCAGCCCAGGGGCTGCCGATTCTGCAAAATCCCTCCACAGCAGAAAAATCTCAAAAATCATGCACGGGGCTGCCGAATCTTGAAAATCCCTGCCACGGCAGAAAAATCTCAAAAATCATCCACGGGGCTGCCGAATCTCAGAAATCACCGCTGCGACTGAAAAATCTCAAAAATCAGCCCCGGGGCTGCCGAATCTCGAAATTCACCGCCGCGGCTGAAAAATCTCAAAAATCAGCCCCGGGACTGCGGAATCTTGAAAATCACCGCCGCGGCTGAAAAATCTCGAAAATCAGCCCCGGGGCTGCCAAATCTCGAAAATCACCACCGCGGCTGAAAAATCTCAAAAATCAGCCCCGGGCTGCCGAATCTCGAAAATCACCACCGCGGCTGAAAAATCTCGAAAATCAGCCCCGGGGCTGCCGAATCTCGAAAATCACCACCGCGGCTGAAAAATCTCAAAAATCAGCCCAGGGGCTGCCGATTCTGCAAAATCCCCCCACAGCAGAAAAATCTCAAAAATCATGCACGGGGCTGCCGAATCTTGAAAATCCCTGCCACGGCAGAAAAGTCTCAAAAATCATCCACGGTGCTGCCGAATCTCAAAAATCACTGCAGCGGCTAAAAAATCTCAAAAATCAGCCCCGGGGCTGCCAAAACTCAGAAATCACCGCCGCGGCTGAAAAGTCTCGAAAATCAGCCCCGGGGCTGCCAAATCTAGAAATTCACCGCCGCGGCTGAAAAATCTCAAAAATCAGCCCTGGGGCTGCCGATTCTTGAAAATCACCGCCGCACCTGAACAATCTCGAAAATCAGCCCTGGGTCTGCCGAATCTCGAAAATCGCCGCCGCGGCTGAAAAATCTCGAAAATCAGCCCCGGGGCTGCCGAATCTCGAAATTCACCGCAGCGGCTGAAAAATCTCAAAAATCAGTCCCGAGGCTGCCAAATCTCGAAATTCACCGCCGCGGCTGAAAAATCTCAAAAATCATCCCTGGGGCTGCCGATTCTTGAAAATCACCGCCGCGGCTGAAAAATCTCGAAAATCAGCCCCGGGGCTGCCGAATCTCGAAAATCACAGCCGCAGTTGAAAAATCTCGAAAATCAGCCCCGGGGCTGCCGAATCTCGAAATTCACCGCCGCGGCTGAAAAATCTCAAAAATCAGCCCCCGGGGCTGCGGAATCTCAAAAGTCACCGCCGCGGCTGAAAAATCTCAAAAATCAGCCCCGGGGCTGCCGAATCTCGAAATTCACCGCAGCGGCTGAAAAATCTCAAAAATCAGCCCCGGGGCTGCCAAATCTCGAAATTCACCGCCGCGGCTGAAAAATCTCAAAAATCAGCCCTGGGGCTGCCGATTCTTGAAAATCACCGCCGCGGCTGAAAAATCTCGAAAATCAGCCCCGGGGCTGCCGAATATCGAAAATCACCGCCGCAGTTGAAAAATCTCGAAAATCAGCCCCGGGGCTGCCGAATATCGAAATTCACCGCCGCGGCTGAAAAATCTCAAAAATCAGCCCCGGGGCTGCGGAATCTCAAAAATCACCGCCGCGGCTGAAAAATCTCAAAAATCAGCCCCGGGGCTGCGGAATCTCAAAAATCACCGCCGCGGCTGAAAAATCTCAAAAATCAGCCCCGGGGCTGCCGATTCTTGAAAATCACCGCCGCGGCTGAAAAATCTCAAAAATCAGCCCCGGGGCTGACGAATCTCAAAAATCCCTGCCACGGCAGAAAAATCTCAAAAATCATCCACGGGGCTGCCGAATCTCAAAAATCACTGCAGCGGCTAAAAAATCTCAAAAATCAGCCCCGGGGCTGCCGAAACTCAGAAATCACCGCCGCGGCTGAAAAATTTCGAAAATCAGCCCCAGGGCTGCCAAATATCGAAATTCACCGCCGCTTGCTGAAAAATCTCAAAAATCAGCCCCGGGGCTGCCGAATCTCGAAAATCCCTGCCACGGCAGAAAAATCTTAAAAATCATCCACGGGGCTGCCGAATCTCAAAAATCATTGCAGCGGCTAAAAAATCTCGAAAATCATCCCCGGGGCTGCCGAATCTCAAAAATCACCGCCGCGGCTGAAAAACCTCGAAAATCAGCCCCGGGGCTACCGAATCTCAGAAATCACCGCCGCGACTGAAAAATCTCAAAAATCAGCCCTGGGGCTGCCGAATCTCGAAAATCACCGCCGCAGTTGAAAAATCTCGAAAATCAGCCCCGGGGCTGCCGAATCTCGAAATTCACCGCAGCGGCTGAAAAATCTCAAAAATCAGCCCCGAGGCTGCCAAATCTCGAAATTCACCGCCGCGGCTGAAAAATCTCAAAAATCAGCCCTGGGGCTGCCGATTCTTGAAAATCACCGCCGCGGCTGAAAAATCTCGAAAATCAGCCCCGGGGCTGCCGAATCTCGAAAATCACAGCCGCAGTTGAAAAATCTCGAAAATCAGCCCCGGGGCTGCCGAATCTCGAAATTCACCGCCGCGGCTGAAAAATCTCAAAAATCAGCCCCGGGGCTGCGGAATCTCAAAAATCACCGCCGCGGCTGAAAAATCTCAAAAATCAGCCCCGGGGCTGCGGAATCTCAAAAATCACCACCGCGGCTGAAAAATCTCAAAAATCAGCCCCGGGGCTGCCGAATCTCGAAAATCCCTGCCACGGCAGAAAAATCTTAAAAATCATCCACGGGGCTGCCGAATCTCAAAAATCATTGCAGCGGCTAAAAAATCTCGAAAATCATCCCCGGGGCTGCCGAATCTCAAAAATCACCGCCGCGGCTGAAAAACCTCGAAAATCAGCCCCGGGGCTACCGAATCTCAGAAATCACCGCCGCGGCTGAAAAATCTCAAAAATCAGCCCTGGGGCTGCCGAATCTCGAAAATCACCGCCGCAGTTGAAAAATCTCGAAAATCAGCCCCGGGGCTGCCGAATCTCAGAAATCACCGCCGCGACTGAAAAATCTCAAAAATCAGCCCCGGGGCTGCCGAATCTCGAAATTCACCGCCGCGGCTGAAAAATCTCAAAAACCAGCCCCGGGGCTGCGGAATCTCAAAAATCACCGCCGCGGCTGAAAAATCTCAAAAATCAGCCCCGGGGCTGCCGATTCTTGAAAATCACCGCCGCGGCTGAAAAATCTCAAAAATCAGCCCCGGGGCTGACGAATCTCGAAAATCCCTGCCACGGCAGAAAAATCTCAAAAATCATCCACGGGGCTGCCGAATCTCAAAAATCACTGCAGCGGCTAAAAAATCTCAAAAATCAGCCCCGGGGCTGCCGAAACTCAGAAATCACCGCCGCGGCTGAAAAATCTCGAAAATCAGCCCCGGGGCTGCCAAATATCGAAATTCACCGCCGCTTGCTGAAAAATCTCAAAAATCAGCCCCGGGGCTGCCGAATCTCGAAATTCACCGCCGCGCCTGAAAAAAACTCTAAAAACAGCCCCGGGGCTGCCGATTTTTGAAATTCACTGCCGCGGCTGAAAAATCTCGAAAATCAGCCCCGGGGCTGCCGAATCTCGAAATTCACCGCCGCGGCTGAAAAATCTCGAAAATCAGCCCCGGGGCTGCCGAATCTAGAAAATCACCGCTGCGGCTGAAAAATAGCGAAAATCAGCCCCGGGGCTGCCGAATCTCGAAAATCACTGCCACGGCTGAAAATTCTCGAAAATCAGCCCCGGGCTGCCGAATCTCAAAAATCAGCGCCGCGGCTGAAAAATCTCAAAAATCAGCCCCGGGGCTGCCGAATCTCGAAAATCACTGCACTGCAGGGCTGCCGAAACTCAGAAATCACCGCCACGGCTTAAAATTCTCAGAAATCAGCCCCGGGGCTGCCGAATCTCGAAAATCACCGCCGCGCTTGAAAAATCTCGAAACTCAGCCCCGGGGCTGCCGAATCTCAGAAATCACCGCCGCGACTGAAAAATCTCAAAAATCAGCCCCGGGGATGCCGAATCTCAAAACTCACCGCCGTGGCTGAAAAATCTCGAAAATCACTGCCGCAGCTGAAAAATCTTGAAAATCACCGCCATTGCTGAAAAATGTCAAAAATCAGCCCCATGGTTGCCGAATCTGAAAAATCACCGCCGCAGTTGAAAAATCTCAAAAATCACTGCCGCGGCGGAAAATCTCAAAAATCACCGCAGTGGCTGAAAAATCACGAAAATCAGCCCCGGGGCTGCCGAATCTCGAAAATCACCGCCGCAGTTGAAAAATCTCAAAAATCAGCCCCTGGGCTGCCAAATCTTGAAAATCACCGCCGTGGCTGAAAAATCTTAAAAATCAGCCCCGGGGCTGCCGAATCTCAAAATTCACCGCTGCGGCTGAAAAATCTCAAAAATCAGCCCCTGGGCTGCCAAATCTCGAAAATCACCGCCGCGGCTGAAAAATCTTAAAAATCAGCCCCGGGGCTGCCGAATCTCAAAATTCACTTCCACGGCTGAAAAATCTCAAAAATCATCCACGGGGCTGCCGAATCTCAAAAATCACTGCAACGGTTAAAAAATCTCAAAAATCAGCCCCGGGGCTGCCGAAACTCAGAAATCACCGCCGCAGCTGAAAAATCTCGAAAATCAGCCCCGGGGCTGCCGAATCTCGAAAATCACCGCCGCAGTTGAAAAATCTCAAAAATCAGCCCCTGGGCTGCCAAATCTCGAAAATCACCGCCGCGACTGAAAAATCTTAAAAATCAGCCCCGGGGCTGCCGAATCTGAAAATTCACTTCCACGGCTGAAAAATCTCAAAAATCATCCACGGGGCTGCCGAATCTCAAAAATCACTGCAACATCTAAAAAATCTCAAAAATCAGCCCCGGGGCTGCCGAAACTCAGAAATCACCGCCGCGGCTGAAAAATCTCAAAAATCAGCCCCCGACTGCCGATTCTTGAAAATCACCGCCGCAGCTGAACAATCTCGAAAATCAGCCCCGGGCTGCCGAATCTCAAAAATCACCGCCGCGGCTGAAAAATCTCGAAAATCAGCCCCGGGGCTGCCGAATCTCGAAAATCCCTGCCACGGCAGAAAAATCTCAGAAATCAGCCCCGGGACTGCCAAATCTCGAAAATCAACACCACGGCTGAAAAATCTCGAAAATCAGCCCCGGGGCTGCCGAATCTCGAAATTCACCGCCGCGGCTGAAAAATCTCAAAAATCAGCCCCGGGGCTGCCGAATCTCGAAAATCACCACCACGGCTGAAAAATCTCGAAAATCAGGCCGGGGCTGCCGAATCTCGAAATTCTCCGCCGCGGCTGAAAAATCTCAAAAATCAGCCCCGGGGCTGCCGAATCTCAAAATTCACCGCCGTGGCTGAAAAATCTCAAAAAGCAGCCCCGGGGCTGCCGAATCTCGAAAATCACTGCCGCGGCTGAAAAATCTCAAAAATCAGCCCCGGGACTGCCGATTCTTGAAAATCACCGCCGCGGCTGAAAAATCTCTGAAATCACTGCCGCGGCTGAAAATCTCAAAAATCACCACCGCGACTGAAAAATCTCAAAAATCAGCCCCTGGGCTGCCAAATCTCGAAAATCACCGCCGCGACTGAAAAATCTTAAAAATCAGCCCCGGGGCTGCCGAATCTGAAAATTCACTTCCACGGCTGAAAAATCTCAAAAATCATCCACGGGGCTGCCGAATCTCAAAAATCACTGCAACATCTAAAAAATCTCAAAAATCAGCCCCGGGGCTGCCGAAACTCAGAAATCACCGCCGCGGCTGAAAAATCTCAAAAATCAGCCCCCGACTGCCGATTCTTGAAAATCACCGCCGCAGCTGAACAATCTCGAAAATCAGCCCCGGGCTGCCGAATCTCAAAAATCACCGCCGCGGCTGAAAAATCTCGAAAATCAGCCCCGGGGCTGCCGAATCTCGAAAATCCCTGCCACGGCAGAAAAATCTCAGAAATCAGCCCCGGGACTGCCAAATCTCGAAAATCAACACCACGGCTGAAAAATCTCGAAAATCAGCCCCGGGGCTGCCGAATCTCGAAATTCACCGCCGCGGCTGAAAAATCTCAAAAATCAGCCCCGGGGCTGCCGAATCTCGAAAATCACCACCACGGCTGAAAAATCTCGAAAATCAGGCCGGGGCTGCCGAATCTCGAAATTCTCCGCCGCGGCTGAAAAATCTCAAAAATCAGCCCCGGGGCTGCCGAATCTCAAAATTCACCGCCGTGGCTGAAAAATCTCAAAAAGCAGCCCCGGGGCTGCCGAATCTCGAAAATCACTGCCGCGGCTGAAAAATCTCAAAAATCAGCCCCGGGACTGCCGATTCTTGAAAATCACCGCCGCGGCTGAAAAATCTCTGAAATCACTGCCGCGGCTGAAAATCTCAAAAATCAGCCCCGGGGCTGCAGAATCTCGAAAATCACCGCCGCGGCTAAAAAATCTTAAAAATCAGCCCCGGTGCTGCCGAATCTCAAAATTCACCGCCGTGGCTGAAAAATCTCAAAAATCAGCCCCAGGGCTGCCGAAAATCAAAATTCACTGCCGCGGCTGAAAAATCTCGAAAATCAGCCCCGAGGCTGCCGAATCTCGAAAATCACCACCGCGGCTGAAAAATCTCAAAAATTAGCCCAGGGGCTGCCGATTATGCAAAATCCCTCCACAGCAGAAAAATCTCAAAAATCATCCACGGGGCTGCCGAATCTCGAAAATCCCTGCCACGGCAGAAAAATCTCAAAAATCATCCACGGGGCTGCCGAATCTCAAAAATCCCTGCAGCGGCTAAAAAATCTCAAAAATCAGCCCCGGGGCTGCCGGAACTCAGAAATCACTGCAGCGGCTAAAAAATCTCAAAAATCAGCCCCGGGGCTGCCGAAACTCAGAAATCACCGCCGCGGCTGAAAAATCTCGAAAATCAGCCCCGGGGCTGCCAAATCTCGAAATTCACCGCCGCGGCTGAAAAATCTCAAAAATCAGCCCCGGGCTGTCGATTCTTGAAAATCACCGCCGCAGCTGAACAATCTCGAAAATCAGCCCCAGGGCTGCCGAATCTCGAAAATCACCACCACGGCTGAAAAATCTCAAAAATCAGCCCAGGGGCTGCCTATTCTGCAAAATCCCTGCCACGGCAGAAAAATCTCAAAAATCAGCCCCGGGGCTGCCGAATCTTGAAATTCTCTGCCGCGGCTGAAAAATCTCAAAAATCAACCCCGGGGCTGCCGAATCTCAAAATTCACCGCTGTGGCTGAAAAATCTCGAAAATCAGCCCCGGGGCTGCCGAATCTCGAAAATCACCGCTGCGGTTGAAAAATCTTAAAAATCAGCCCCGGGGCTGCCGAATCTCGAAAATCACCACCGCGGCTGAAAAATCTCGAAAATCAGCCCCGGGGCTGCCGAATCTCGAAAATCACCACCGCGGCTGAAAAATCTCGAAAATCACTGCCGCAGCTGAAAAATCTTGAAAATCACCGCCATTGCTGAAAAATGTCAAAAATCAGCCCCATGATTGCCGAATCTGAAAAATCACCGCCGCAGTTGAAAAATCTCAAAAATCACTGCCGCTGCGGAAAATCTCAAAAATCACCGCAGCGGCTGAAAAATCACGAAAATCAGCCCCGGGGCTGCCGAATCTCGAAAATCACCGCCGCAGTTGAAAAATCTAAAAAATCAGCCCCTGGGCTGCCAAATCTCGAAAATCACCGCCGTGGCTGAAAAATCTTAAAAATCAGCCCCGGGGCTGCCGAATCTCAAAATTCACCGCAGCGGCTGAAAAATCTCAAAAATCAGCCCCGGGGCTGCCGAATCTCGAAAATCAGCCCCTGGGCTGCCGAATCTCGAAAATCAGCCCCGGGGCTGCCGAATCTCGAAAATCACCGCCGCAGCTGAAAAATCTCGAAAATCAGCCCCGGGGCTGCCGAATCTCGAAAATCACCGCCGCAGTTGAAAAAAATCAGCCCCTGGGCTGCCAAATCTCGAAAATCACCGCCGCGGCTGAAAAATCTTAAAAATCAGCCCCGGGGCTGCCGAATCTCAAAATTCACTTCCACGGCTGAAAAATCTCGAAAATCAGCCCTGGGGCTGCCGAATCTCGAAAATCACCACCGCGGCTGAAAAATCTCAATAATCAGCCCCGTGGCTGCCGAATCTGAAAAATCACTGCCACAGTTGAAAAATCTCTAAAATCACTGCCGCGGCTGAAAATCTCAAAAATCAGCCCCGGGGCTGCCGAATCTCAAAAATCACCGCTGCAGCTGAAAAATCTCGAAAATCAGCCCTGGGGCTGCCGAATCTCGAAAATCACTGCCGTGGCTGAAAATTCTCAAAAATCAGCCCCGGGGCTTACGAATATCGAAAATCACCGCTGCGGATGAAAAATCTCAAAAATCAGCCATGGGGGCTGCCGAATCTCGAAAATCACCGCCACTGCTGAAAAATCTCGAAAATCAGCCCCGGGGTTGCCGAATCTCGAAATTCACCGCCGCGGCTGAAAAATCTCAAAAATCAGCCCCGGGGCTGCCGAATCTCGAAAATCACCACCACAGCTGAAAAATCTCGAAAATCAGGCCAGGGCTGCCGAATCTCGAAAATCACCGCCACGGCTGAAAAATCTCGAAAATCAGCCCTGGGGCTGCCGAATCTTGAAATTCTCTGCCGCGGCTGAAAAATCTCAAAAATCAGCCCCGGGGCTGCCGAATCTCAAAATTCACCGCTGTGGCTGAAAAATCTCAAAAATCACTGCCGCAGCTGAAAAATCTTGAAAATCACCGCCATTGCTGAAAAATGTCAAAAATCAGCCCCATGGTTGCCGAATCTGAAAAATCACCTCCACAGTTGAAAAATCTCAAAAATCACCGCCGCGGCTGAAAAATCTCGAAAATCAGCCCCTCAGCTGCCGAATCCCAAAAATCACCGCCGCGGCTGAAAAATCTTGAAAATCACCGCTGTTGCTGAAAAATGTCAAAAATCAGCTCTGTGGCTACCGAATCTCGAAAATCACCTCCACGGCTGAAAAGTCTCAAAAATCACCGCTGTGGCTGAAAAATCTCGAAAATTACAGCCGCAGCTGAAAAATCTCGAGAAACACCGCCGCGGCTGAAAAATCTTGAAAATCACCGCCGTTGCTGAAAAATGTCAAAAATCAGCCCTGTGGCTGCCAAATCTCGAAAATTACCGCCGCAGCTGAAAAATCTCGAGAAACACCGCCGCGGCTGAAAAATCTTGAAAATCACCGCCGTTGCTGAAAAATGTCAAAAATCAGCCCCGTGGCTGCCAAATCTCGAAAATCACCGCCACGGCTGAAAAATCTCGAAAATCACCACCGCGGCTGCCGAATCTCAAAAATCACCGCCGCGATTGAAAAATCTCGAAAATCACTGCCGCGGCTGAAAAATCTCGAAAATCACAGCCGTGGCTGAAAAATGTCGAAAATCAGCCCTGCGGCTGCCGAATCTCAAAAACCACCGCCGCGGCTGCGTACATATATGCCCCTATCTGAGGAAGCCAATATGGCGAAACGGAGCTGTCGGGGTCACTGACGGGCATCCATTACAGGACTTATACTTATGTGAGCAAGAGGATACATGGTCTAGGGGAGATAATGGTTATTGAAGCACTCTTTCTGCTCTAAACACTTTATCTAGTAACTTGCTGAAGGAGTCAATATTATTTTGCTCTTAGGATAAAACTAGCACTATTCACTTTGATTAAATACTATCTAATGAGCCATACTGCATATAGCAGCGTTTAAGTGAATTTTTTTGTATTTGGTATCCCCTTAGCTCTTCCATTTTTTCCCGGTTTACCCTCAGTGGTCTTATGACATTTCCTTGTCTTCTTTTATTTTATATTTATGTTAAATAAACTGATGTTTTTATAGCGCATTTATCTGCCTATGCCTCCTTTTCACCTGTAACTGGCATGATGTATGTGAGAAGTACTGTAATTGCTATTTGTGGGTGGTAATTCTATTATTGTTTTTTTAATATGCATTAATAAGTGTGAATGACTTGGAATTACATTGTGATTATTTCTTTAAGCAGTGCATATTTAACAGAAGCTTTGTTGTGGGTTTCTATTCAGATAGATAATGTATCCCTAAGAGAGTGTCAATGGCATCCAACTCGTTGAACACAATCGGACTGGCCCACCGGAGAACAGGAGAATTCTCCCAGGAGCCCGGGCACTGACATCTGTGGTTATACAGGGCCGGCAGCTGCTTACGGCCTCACTGCCCCAGGGGCCACCAGCTAGTGGCATGTCGCTAATAGTAGCACACCACTCAGCTGCTATAGGGCACATGAGTCGGGGGGGGGCCTGCGTGGCACCAGCAGAGTGGCAGCGGCAGGGCAGCTGGTGACAAGAGACAGGAGCTGGCTGCTGCGGCCAAAGCCTGTGCCCGTTGCTAAAGAAAAATGAATATTCACTGCTCCCCACAGCAATGGTGTGGAGAGGAGAGTGAATATTCATTTCTTTTTAACAGCGGACACTGGCTTTAGCTGCAGCAGCTGGCTCCTTCCTCCTGTTACCTGCTGCTTTACTGATGCTGCCCCCTGCGCACATCGCATTCAACTGTATCAGCATCATAGGTGCCGACACAGTTCAAAGCAATAATGGAGGAGAAAGCGTCAGATGACGCTTCCTCCCCCATCATTCCCCCCTGCATTTGACACAGCCAGTGTGCGATGATGTCTCTTCATTGTGCACCATGCTGTGTGCCGGGCAGATGGCAGCGTGGGAATGAGGAGGAGAGGTGAGTATTGTGTTTTTGTTTTTTTTTATATATGTATATTTTATACTGTATATATATCACTGAGTGAGTACTCTGGGGCTGGATTATATTGTATGGAGGGGGCTACATTATATTTTAAGGAGGGGGCTGCATTATACTCTCTGAGGTCTACATGATATTCTATGGGGGGCTGCACGATACTATATGAGGGGGGCTATATTATATCCTATGAGGGGGCTGCATTATACCATATTGGGGGCTGCATCATACCCTATGGGGGGCTGCCTTATATTTTATGAGGGGTGCTACATTATATTCTATGAGGGGAGCTACCCTAACCCCTGCCATATCATTAAGACATGTGCTACCTTATATTATACCCTGATATTAGTGTGCTTTACCACACAATTGATGGTCTTGCATTTATTTCTATGTAGCTACATAGTGGGCCCCAAGAATGATTTTCTCTGGTGAGCCCAAGGTTCTCCAGTCCAACGCAGCAGCTGAACCTGACAACCCTATGCCAAACTATTGGATCACAGTTCCTTTTCGGTTGAATCCAGGGATGGACTTCATTCTCTGGTTGGTGTAGACTTTGTTCAATAATGGGTGCCTAGTACAGGACAGTCCTTGATGACCCATTGGAATTAAATTACTCTAAAGCATAGTTCTGTGTATGCTGGGGTGGGTGTGCACAGAATCATAACCTATGATCGGAACCAAAGAGTTCACGAACTTAACGCTTTGGATCAGACACATCAATACTTCCATACATGAGAGCTGTGTCTGACAATGTAGGTTAAGGATATTGATTCAAGATAAATCACTGGAAAACCCTTTTAGCTACATATCATGTATTTGGTAAGTCTTATCTAACCGATAGTCTCATCAATGCTACACTCTTAGGACTCATGCAGATGTCCATGAATTTAGGTCAATTATTGGGCCACAATGCACGGACTGACCACAGCCCTCCTTATCAGAGCATGACAGCTTTTTGTTTTTCTATGGTGCCTTCACACTCACGACGGGAGAGCTGCGGTCAGAACGTGCATTAGTGCATTAGCGGTCTATGCTTGGACTGATTTGCACGGACGTCTGAATGAGCCCTTACGTGTTATCATAGCAAGCATAAAGCACTTGTCCAGAGCAGTATAGTGGCCAATTGAACCTGTTTCTTTCATATTTAAAAGAGACATTGTCTAAACTTGGTGGCACATCGTGTGTTATAAACCTGGTTATGCAGTGACATCAGTATCACTTTTAGACCCCAAAATGATTTATGGTCAAAACTAGAGTTGAGCGACCTTGACCTTTTTAGAGTCGAGCCGGGTTTCGCGAAACCCGACTATCTCAAAAGTCGGGTCGAGTGAAATCGGCCGATTATGACGTAAAGTCGGGATCGACCGAAACACGAAACCCAATGCAAGTCAATGGGGCAGCATAGTCGGCAGTGAGTGGGGGCCAGGAAAACACCTAGAGTGCCCATTTTAATGTCAAAACCATCCATTCTTCTTAATGAAGCTTGTCAAGCGTATTTTACCTTATAATAATTGGAAGGCATTTGAAATTGGGGGTCATTTGGCTAAAGTTGTGTGGGGTAGGGCTGGTTCAAGTAATTAGTGGGCCCAGGAAATCTGGACCACGTCACGGCAGTGGAGCAGGGAGAGGTAAGTATTTCAACTTTGCAAGTGCTGTGATCCTGAGCAAGCAGGGGGGGCCCACTTGTTGGCATTGGCACTGGCACAGGGCCCCTCAAAGTACAGCGGTGTGTTTGCACGGCGGGGGCGCCTCCCACCGGCAGCAACACTTTTGCGTACTATGAGAGGCCCTGTGCCAGTGACGTCGCCAACTAGTATTCCTCCCCCCACCTGATGAAGGAACCTGCACTTTCATCTGCACCTTCCTCTTTGTCCCCGTGTAAGGTGGTATGGTATGCGGGAAGAGCAACCTGACTTTCAGCAGGGTCACAATGTTGTTGTGTAGCATGCACGGGGAATGTTGCGTTATGGGTCAATGTACCAGCAGACTCATCTATCACTGGCTGGGCAATGGGCACGATGAAGTGGAAACACAGATATAGGCCCAAAGAATAAAGTGGGCTAAATGCAGTTCAAAATTGGTAACACAGGAATAACCAGGGGGCATTGCAGTGGAGGACAACTGGAATGAGAGGCTGACACAGAGAGTAGGGCCAAATCAGTAAGTAGTCGAAATGCAGTTCAAAATAGGCAACCGTAGTAAACAGGCGGCACAGCTTTGTTCAGTGGAGGAGAACAGCAAGGAGTGGCAGACACCGATAGTAGGCCCCAACCCAACTAGTAGGCCAAATGCAGTCTAACATTAACAACTACTTAACGAGAGCCTGAAAATGGAATTTCAGGACAGGAAACCAGGAGAACAGCAAGGAGTGGCAGACACCGATAGTAGGCCCCAAACCAACTAGTACGCCAAATGCAGTTGTTCCATTTAACCACAATTTAATGAGAGCCTGAAGATAGAAGCTCAGGAAAGGCAACCTGGGGAACACCTTGGAGTGTAACACACCATCTCTCTCCACCCCATACCCATTTTGTAGGCCTAATGCAGTGTACTTTTCTACAACTACTAAACGAGAGTCGGAAGACCGAAGCAATGGCAAGGAAACCTGGGGAACACATTGGAGTGTAACACACCATCTCTCTCCACCCCATACCCAATTTGTAGGCCTAATGCAGTGTAGTTTCCAAGAACTACTAAACGAGAGCCGGAAGATCGAAGCTCAGGAAAGGCAACCTGGGGAACACCTTGGAGTGTAACACACCCTCTCTCTACACCCCATACCCAATTTGAAGGCCTAATGCAGTGTAGTTTCCAAGAACTACTAAACGAGAGCCGGAAGATCGAAGCTCAGGAAAGGCAACCTGGGGAACACCTTGGAGTGTAACACACCATCTCTCTCCACCCCATACCCAATTTGTAGGCCTAATGCAGTGTAGTTTCCAAGAACTACTAAACGAGAGCCGGAAGATCGGAGCTCAGGAAAGGTAACCTGGAGAACACCTTGGAGTGGAACACACCATCTCTCTACACCCCATACCCAATTTGTAGGCCTAATGCAGCGTAGATTCCAACAACTACTAAACGAGAGCCGGAAGATCGAAGCTCAGGAAAGGCAACCTGGGGAACACCTTGGAGTGTAACACACCCTCTCTCTACACCCCATACCCAATTTGAAGGCCTAATGCAGCGTAGTTTCCAACAACTACTAAACGAGAGCCGGAAGATCGAAGCTCAGGAAAGGCAACCTGGGGAACACCTTGGAGTGTAACAAACCCTCTCTCTACACCCCATACCCAATTTGTAGGCCTAATGCAGCGTAGTTTCCGACAACTACTAAACGAGAGCATGAAGATCGAAGCTCAGGAAAGGCAACCTGGGGAACACCTTGGAGTGTAACACACCCTCTCTCTACACCCCATACCCAATTTGAAGGCCTAATGCAGCGTAGTTTCCAACAACTACTAAACGAGAGCCGGAAGATCGAAGCTCGGGAAAGGCAACCTGGGGAACACCTTGGAGTGTAACAAACCCTCTCTCTACACCCCATACCCAATTTGTAGGCCTAATGCAGCGTAGTTTCCAACAACTACTAAACGAGAGCATGAAGATCGAAGCTCAGGAAAGGCAACCTGGGGAACACCTTGGAGTGTAACACACCCTCTCTCTACACCCCATACCCAATTTGAAGGCCTAATGCAGTGCAGTTTCCAAGAACTACTAAACGAGAGCCGGAATATCGAAGCTCAGGAAAGGCAACCTGGGGAACACCTTGGAGTGGAACACACCATCTCTCTACACCCCATACCCAATTTGAAGGCCTAATGCAGCGTAGTTTCCAACAACTACTAAACGAGAGCCGGAAGATCGAAGCTCAGGAAAGGCAACCTGGGGAACACCTTGGAGTGTAACACAACGTCTCTCTACACCATGGAAGGGCTGATTCTTAGGAAGGAAGGCTGTTGGAAATAAGCATTGCGCGTCCGAGGGTGATTATATTCTTATTAGGTATATACTCACCCTCGGACGCGCCCTGCTTCTTTATTTGGAATGAATGTTTATTTGCAATGTGGTGTTGACTTTCTCTATTATTTTGGTAATTAATGATTTTATTATTTTCATTGTTTTGCATCTTCTCGGCAATAATATAAAGAAGACGCGACAGGACAACACTCGGTGGATGCCATATCTGTGTTTTCAATTTAAAAAACCTTTCAGTTAACTACTTGCAGGAGAAAGTAATTGTAGCTGGTGGCCATTTTTAGTACTGTACCAGATTTTAGTTGTGTGTTTGTTTTTAATGTTAAAATGTCTGCATTTGATATCTCACCAGTATTTTCTTTTTTATAAGCAAAATACTTTTTTTTTTATTTTATGATGTTGGTTCAAGGGGTACACGGGCAGCAGTAGACAGGTCAGTGGAGGCCTAGTGGAAGGAGGGACCGCAGACAGGCTTCGAAGCCCTAACATAATAAATTGGGCTGCCTGTAGGCAATATAAAATTGGTTCCAGGGGAACACGGGCAGCAGTAGACAGGTCAGTGGAGGCCTAGAGGAAGGAGGGACCGCAGATGCGCCAATGTTTCCCCCATACCAAATTTGTAGGCCTAATGCAGTGTAGTTTCCAACAACTACTAAACGAGAGCCGGAATATCGAAGCTCAGGAAAGGCAACCTGGGGAACACCTTGGAGTGTAACACACCCTCTCTCTACACCCCATACCCAATTTGAAGGCCTAATGCAGTGTAGTTTCCAAGAACTACTAAACGAGAGCCGGAAGATCGAAGCTCAGGAAAGACAACCTGGGGAACACCTTGAAGTGTAACACAACGTCTCTCTACACCACGGAAGGGCTGATTCTTAGGAAGGAAGGCTGTTGGAAATAAGCATTGCGCGTCCGAGGGTGATTATATTCTTATTAGGTATATACTCACCCTCGGACGCGCCCTGCTTCTTTATTTGAAATGAATGTTTATTTGCAATGTGGTGTTGACTTTCTCTATTATTTTGGTAATTAATGATTTTATTATTTTCATTGTTTTGCATCTTCTCGGCAATAATATAAAGAAGACGCGACAGGACAACACTCGGTGGATGCCATATCTGTGTTTTCAATTTAAAAAACCTTTCAGTTAACTACTTGCAGGAGAAAGTAATTGTAGCTGGTGGCCATTTTTAGTACTGTACCAGATTTTAGTTGTGTGTTTGTTTTTAATGTTAAAATGTCTGCATTTGATATCTCACCAGTATTTTCTTTTTTATAAGCAAAATACTTTTTTTTTTATTTTATGATGTTGGTTCAAGGGGTACACGGGTAGCAGTAGACAGGTCAGTGGAGGCCTAGTGGAAGGAGGGACCGCAGACAGGCTTCGAAGCCCTAACATAATAAATTGGGCTGCCTGTAGGCAGTTTAAAATTGGTTCCAGGGGAACACGGGCAGCAGTAGACAGGTCAGTGGAGGCCTAGTGGAAGGAGGGACCGCAGACAGGCTTCGAAGCCCTAACATAATAAAATGGGCTGGCTGTAGGCAATTTAAAATTGGTTCCAGGGGAACACGGGCAGCAGTAGACAGGTAAGTGGAGGCCTAGTGGAAGGAGGGACCGCAGACAGGCTTCGAAGGCCTAACATAATAAATTGGGCTGACTGTAGGCAATTTAAAATTGGTTCCAGGGGAACACGGGCAGTAGTAGACAGGTAAGTGGAGGCCTAGTGGAAGGAGGGACCGCAGACAGGCTTCGAAGGCCTAACGTAATAAAATGGGCTGGCTGTAGGCAATTTACAATTGGTTCCATGGGAACACGGGCAGCAGTAGACAGGTCAGTGGAGGCCTAGTGGAAGGAGTGACGGCAGACAGGCATCAAAGGCCTAACATCATAACATTGGGCTGTTGGCAATTTAAAATTGGTTCCAGGGGTACACGGGCAACAGTGGTCTGGTCAGTGGAAGTCTAGTGGAAGGAGTGACGGCAGACAGGCATCAAAGGCCTAACATAATAACATTTGGCTGTTGGCAATTTAAAATTGGTTCCATGGGTACACGGGCAACAGTGGTCTGGTCAGTGGAAGTCTAGTGGAAGGAGTGACGGCAGACAGGCTAAGAAGGCCTAACATAACAAAATTGGGCTGGCTGTAGGCAAGTTTAAATTGGTTCCAGGG
This sequence comes from Ranitomeya imitator, assembly GCF_032444005.1. Lineage (NCBI taxonomy): Eukaryota > Metazoa > Chordata > Amphibia > Anura > Dendrobatidae > Ranitomeya > Ranitomeya imitator. The sequence goes on from NC_091291.1 coordinate 135,723,065, forward strand.
GAACACGGCCAGCAGTGGCCTGGTCAGTGTAGTAGTTGTAGAAAGAACGGACCGCAGACAGGCTTCGAAGGCCTAACATAACAAAAATGTCAAAACAATGGTATTGTCAGTGCCAGGCATTGAAGGATGTCAGCGCATAGACTAAACATTGGTGAAGGTGTGAGAGATAATTTTGCTAGTGGTAGAGCACTGTTTGAGCTGGGGGGGAACTGTCTTGTGGCCGGCGGTACAGGCCCAGGGCCCCTCATATTACAATGGTGTGTCTGACGTTGGGTGCGCACCACCACCGCCAGAGACACTTTATTGTACTATGAGGGACCCAGTGGCAGTGCCGTCGACCAAAAGCGGGCACACCCACCTCTTCAGACAAACAGCACTCTCACGGGTGCTGGCGCAAAGTGGCGATACCACGGCCCCGTGTGGGGAGTTTGGCCATTTTGTTAGGAGTAAACATGTCGTATGCTGGACAATCAGGTGCATAAAATTACGAGATTGGAAAAGTCATTCAGAAGAGTCCACAGGCAAGACCTTTTCATAGGAAAGTTAGGTGTCAGGCGGGCAAGGTGGGGCAAAAGATTTCGAAATCCAGTTGTGGTTCATTTTAATGAAGGTTAGATCATCTACATTTTGGGTAGCCAGACGAGTCCTTTTTTCAGTTAGTATTGAACCTGCAGCACTGAATACTCTTTCTGATAGGACACTAGCTGCCGGGCAAGCAAGCTCCTGCAATGCATATTCTGCCAATTCTGGCCAGGTGTCTAATTTGGATGCCCAGTAATCAAATGGGAATGACGGTTGAGGGAGAACGTCGATAAGGGATGAAAAATAGTTTGTAACCATACTGGACAAATGTTGTCTCCTGTCACTTTGAATTGATGCTGCAGTACCTGTCCTGTCTGCGGTCATAGCAAAATCACTCCACAACCTGGTCAGAAAACCCCTCTGGCCAACGCCACTTCTGATTTCTGCCCCTCTAACACCTCTGGTCTGCTGGTCCCTGGAGCTCGTGTGAGAACGATCACGGGCGCTGTGTGCAGGGAATGCCAGAAGCAAACGGTCAACAAGAGTTGATTGTTTTGTTGCTAATATTAGTTCCAAGTTCTCATGTGGCATAATATTTTGCAATTTGCCTTTATAGCGAGGATCAAGGAGGCAGGCCAACCAGTAATCGTCATCGTTCATCATTTTTGAAATGCGTGTGTCCCTTTTGAGGATACGCAAGGCATAATCCGCCATGTGGGCCAAAGTTCCAGTTGTCAAATCTGCGGTTGTGCTTGGTTGAGGGGCAGTTGCAGGCAAATCTACGTCACTTGTGTCCCTCAAAAAACCAGAACCCGCCCTTGCCACGCCACCAATTTCCAATGACCCCGGGAAAGCTTCCTCATTAAAAATATACTCATCCCCATCATCCTCCTCATCCTCCACCTCCTCTTCGCCCGCTACCTCGTCCTGTACACTGCCCTGACCAGACAATGGCTGACTGTCATCAAGGCTTTCCTCTTACTCTGGTGCAGACGCCTGATCCTTTATGTGCGTCAAACTTTGCATCAGCAGACACATTAGGGGGATGCTCATGCTTATTATGGCGTTGTCTGCACTAACCAGCCGTGTGCATTCCTCAAAACACTGAAGGACTTGACACATGTCTTGAATCTTCGACCACTGCACACCTGACAACTCCATGTCTGCCATCCTACTGCCTGCCCGTGTATGTGTATCCTCCCACAAAAACATAACAGCCCGCCTCTGTTCGCACAGTCTCTGAAGCATGTGCAGTGTTGAGTTCCACCTTGTAACAACGTCTATGATTAGGCGATGCTGGGGAAGGTTCAAAGAACGCTGATAGGTCTGCATACGGCTGGAGTGTACAGGCGAACGGCGGATATGTGCGCAAAGTCCACGCACTTTGAGGAGCAGGTCGGATAACCCCGGATAACTTTTCAGGAAGCACTGCACCACCAGGTTTAAGGTGTGAGCCAGGCAAGGAATGTGTTTCAGTTGGGAAAGGGAGATGGCAGCCATGAAATTCCTTCCGTTATCACTCACTACCTTGCCTGCCTCAAGATCTACAGTGCCCAGCCACGACTGCGTTTCTTGCTGCAAGAACTTGGACAGATCTTCCGCGGTGTGTCTGTTGTCGCCCAAACACTTCATAGCCAATACAGCCTGCTGACGTTTGCCAGTAGCTGCCCCATAATGGGAGACCTGGTGTGCAACAGTGGCAGCTGCGGATGGAGTGGTTGTGCGACTGCGGTCTGTGGACGAGCTCTCGCTTCTGCAGGAGGACGAGGAGGAGGAGGAGGAGGAGGGGGTGCGAACGGCTACAGCCAACTGTTTCCTAGACCGTGGGCTAGGCAGAACTGTCCCAAACTTGCTGTCCCCTGTGGACCCTGAATCCACCACATTTACCCAGTGTGCCGTGATGGACACGTAACGTCCCTGGCCATGCCTACTGGTCCATGCATCTGTTGTCAGGTGCACCTTTGTGCTCACAGATTGCCTGAGTGCATGGATGATGCGCTCTTTAACATGCTGGTGGAGGGCTGGGATGGCTTTTCTGGAAAAAAAGTGTCGACTGGGTAGCTCGTAGCGTGGTACAGCGTAGTCCATCAGGTCTTTGAAAGCTTCGCTTTCAACTAACCGGTAGGGCATCATCTCTAACGAGATTAGTCTAGCTATGTGGGCGTTCAAACCCTGTGTACGCGGATGCGAGGCTAAGTACTTCCTTTTTCTAACCATAGTCTCATGTAGGGTGAGCTGGACTGGAGAGCTGGAGATCGTGGAACTAGCGGGGGTGCCGGTGGACATGGCAGACTGAGAGACGGTGGGAGATGGTATTGTTGCCGCCGGTGCCCTAGATGCAGTGTTTCCTACTACGAAACTGGAGATTCCCTGACCCTGACTGCTTTGGCCTGGCAAAGAAACCTGCACAGATACTGCAGGTGGTGCAGAAAATGGTGGCCCTACACTGCCGGAAGGGATGTTGCGTTGATGAGTAGCTTCATTGGCCGAGGGTGCTACAACCTTAAGGGACGTTTGGTAGTTAGTCCAAGCTTGCAAATGCATGGTGGTTAAATGTCTATGCATGCAACTTGTATTGAGACTTTTCAGATTCTGCCCTCTGCTTAAGGTAGTTGAACATTTTTGACAGATTACTTTGTGCTGATCAATTGGATGTTGTTTAAAAAAATGCCAGACTGCACTCTTTCTAGCATCGGATACCTTTTCAGGCATTGCAGACTGAGCTTTAACCGGATGGCCACGCTGTCCTCCAACAGGTTTTGACTTTGCCACGCGTTTTGGCCAAGATACGGGCCCGGCAGATGGAACCTGTTGCGATGTTGATGCCTGCTGCGGCCCCTCCTCCTCCGCTTCAGAACTGCTGCCGCCTGCACCCTGTTCCCCCAATGGCTGCCAATCGGGGTCAAGAACTGGGTCATCTATTACCTCTTCTTGTAGCTCGTGTGCAACTTCGTCTGTGTCACCGTGTCGGTCGGTGGTATAGCGTTCGTGATGGGGCAACATAGTCTCATCAGGGTCTGATTCTTGATCAGCACCCTGCGAGGGCAATGTTGTGGTCTGAGTCAAAGGACCAGCATAGTAGTCTGGCTGTGGCTGTGCATCAGTGCACTCCATGTCAGATTCAACTTGTAATGGGCATGGACTGTTAACTGCTTCACTTTCTAAGCCAGGGACGGTATGTGTAAAGAGCTCCATGGAGTAACCCGTTGTGTCGCCTGCTGCATTCTTCTCTGTTGTTGTTTTTGCTGAAGAGGACAAGGAAGCGACTTGTCCCTGACCGTGAACATCCACTAACGACGCGCTGCTTTTACTTTTACCAGTTTCACGAGAGGAGGCAAAAGAGCTAGAGGCTGAGTCAGCAAGATAAGCCAAAACTTGCTCTTGATGCTCCGGCTTTAAAAGCGGTTTTCCTACTCCCAGAAAAGGGAGGGTTCGAGGCCTTGTGTAGCCAGACGACGAACCTGGCTCCACAGCTCCAGACTTAGGTGCAATATTTTTTTTCCCATGACCACCTGATGCTCCACCACTACCACTACCCTCATTACCAGCTGACAATGAACGCCCCCGGCCACGACCTCTTCCACCAGACTTCCTCATTGTTTTAAAAACGTTACCAAACGAACGGTATTTGTTGCTGTCACACAACTTACACGGTGAGCTATAACTTCAGTATGATTTAGCTACCCCTTTACAGGTGGGTGAGACCACAACGAAAATCAGCCACAATGTTACACACTCTGTTGTTGGCAACAAATGAGATGGCACACACGCAGGACTGTCACTGAAGCGCAAATGTAAATATATATCTCCCACTGATTTGTGTTTGTTTTTTTTAAAAGGGAGACTTCAGAAAAAAAAAAAATTAAAAAAAAATTATTTTTTACAGAAGAATTTATAAAACAAATAAAATGAAATGATTGTTTCAGGGAGAATTTAGGAAAAAAAAAAAAAAAAAAAGGCTTTGTAGGGCCCACTGAGTGAGAGAGGACGCACACAGGAGTCAGGAGTGGCACACAAGCCCAGAGGCCAATATTAATCTCCCACCGATTGATTTAGTTATTTTTTTTGGTAGATTTTGGAACCCAAATCAAGCAAAAAAATTAATAGGCTTTCTATGGCCCACAATTGGGGAGAGAGAGAGAGATGGCACACCCAGGAGTCAAGACTTGCACACAAGCAGAAGGGGCAATATGAATCTCCCACAGATTTTATTTTTTTTTTTCAGGGAGACTTGAGAGAAAAAAAAAAACAAAAAAAATGATTTTTTTCAGGAATAATTTAGAAACCAAAGAAAATAAAATGATTGTTTCAGGGAGAATTTAGAAAACAAATAAAACAAAAAATAGGCTTTCTAGGGCCCACTGAGTGACAGATGACGCACACAGGAGTCAGGAGTGGCACACAAGCCCAGAGGCCAATATTAATCTCCCACTGATTGATTTAGTGATTATTTTTGGTAGATTTTGGAACCCAAATCAAGCAAAAAAATTAATAGGCTTTCTATGGCCCACAATTGGGGAGAGAGAGAGAGATGGCACACCCAGGAGTCAAGACTGGCACACAAGCAGAAGGGGCAATATGAATCTCCCACAGATTTTTTTTTTTTTTTTTTCAGGGAGACTTGAGAGAAAAAAAAATACAAAAAAAATGATTTTTTTCAGGAATAATTTAGAAACCAAAGAAAATAAAATGATTGTTTCAGGGAGAATTTAGAAAACAAATAAAACAAAAAATAGGCTTTCTAGGGCCCACTGAGTGACAGATGACGCACACAGGAGTCAGGAGTGGCACACAAGCCCAGAGGCCAATATTAATCTCCCACTGATTGATTTAGTTATTTTTTTTGGTAGATTTTGGAACCCAAATCAAGCAAAAAAATTAATAGGCTTTCTATGGCCCACAATTGGGGAGAGAGAGAGAGATGGCACACCCAGGAGTCAAGACTGGCACACAAGCAGAAGGGGCAATATGAATCTCCCACAGATTTTTTTTTTTTTTTCAGGGAGACTTTAGAGAAAAAAAAATACAAAAAAAATGATTTTTTTCAGGAATAATTTAGAAACCAAAGAAAATAAAATTATTTTTTCAGGGAGAATTTAGAAAACAAATAAAACAAAAAATAGGCTTTCTAGGGCCCACTGAGTGACAGATGACGCTCACAGGAGTCAGGAGTGGCACACAAGCCCAGAGGCCAATATTAATCTCCCACTGATTGATTTAGTGATTTTTTTTGGTAGATTTTGGAACCCAAATCAAGCAAAAAAATAAATAGGCTTTCTATGGCCCACTATTTGTGAGAGAGATGGCACGCTCAGGACTGGCACACAAGCCCAGAGGCCAATATTAATCTCCCATTTTTTTTTTTTTCCAGGGAAAATTTATAAACCCAATAAAAAAATAATAATAAATAGGCTTTCTATGGCCCACTATCTGAGAGAGAGAGATGGCACGCTTAGGACTGGCACACAAGCCCAAAGGCCAATATTAATCTCCCACTGATTGATTGATTGATTTTTTCAGGTAGAATTATGAACCCAAATCAACCAAAAAAATAAATAGGCTTTCTATGGCCCACTATTTGTGAGAGAGATGGCACGCTCAGGACTGGCACACAAGCCCAGAGGCCAATATTAATCTCCCACTTTTTTTTTTTTCCAGGGAAAATTTATAAACCCAATAAAATAATAAAAAAATAGGCTTTCTATGGCCCACTATCTGAGAGAGAGAGAGATGGCACGCTTAGGACTGGCACACAAGCCCAAAGGCCAATATAAATCTCCCACTGATTGATTTAATGATTTTTTCAGGTAGAATTTAGAACCCAAATCAAGCAAAAAAATTAATAGGCTTTCTATGGCCCACTGAGTGAGAGATGGCACACACAGGAGTAAGGAGTGGCACACAAGCCCTGAGGCCAATATTTTTCTCCCACTGATTGATTGATTGATTTTTTCAGGTAGAATTATGAACCCAAATCAACCAAAAAAATAAATAGGCTTTCTATGGCCCACTATTTGTGAGAGAGATGGCACGCTCAGGACTGGCACACAAGCCCAGAGGCCAATATTAATCTCCCATTTTTTTTTTTTTCCAGGGAAAATTTATAAACCCAATAAAAAAAAAATAATAAATAGGCTTTCTATGGCCCACTATCTGAGAGAGAGAGATGGCACGCTTAGGACTGGCACACAAGCCCAAAGGCCAATATTAATCTCCCACTGATTGATTGATTGATTTTTTCAGGTAGAATTATGAACCCAAATCAACCAAAAAAATAAATAGGCTTTCTATGGCCCACTATTTGTGAGAGAGATGGCACGCTCAGGACTGGCACACAAGCCCAGAGGCCAATATTAATCTCCCACTGATTGATTTATTGATTTTTTCAGGTAGAATTTAGAACCCAAATCAAGCAAAAAAATTAATAGGCTTTCTATGGCCCACTGAGTGAGAGATGGCACACACAGGAGTAAGGAGTGGCACACAAGCCCTGAGGCCAATATTTTTCTCCCACTGATTGATGTTGTGATTTTTTCTGGTAGATTTTGGAACCCAAATCAAGCAAAAAAATAAATAGGCTTTCTATGGCCCACTGAGTGAGAGATGACACAGACAGAGATGGCACTCTAGCAGAAATGTCAATCTTAATCTCCCACAAAAAAAAAAAAAAAAAAAAAAGGAACTGTCCTTCAATTACTATCTCCCTGCAGTAATCTCAGCCAGGTATGGCAGGCAGCAATAAGGAGTGGACTGATGCACAAATTAAATAAAAAGTGTGGACAAACAAACAAGATAGCTGTGCAGAAAGGAAGGAACAAGAGGATTTGTGCTTTGAAAAAAGCAGTTGGTTTGCACAGCGGCGTACACACAGCAATGCAGCTATCAGGGAGCCTTCTAGGGCAGCCCAATGAGCTACAGCGCTGAGGAAAAAAAAAAAAAAAGGAGCTTCCACTGTCCCTGCACACCGAAGGTGGTGTTGGGCAGTGGAAATCGCTACAGCACAAGCGGTTTTGTGGTTAATGGACCCTGCCTAACGATATCCCTGCTTCTGACGAAGCGGCAGCAACCTCTCCCTAAGCTCAGATCAGCAGCAGTAAGATGGCGGTCGGCGGGAACTCCCCTTTATAGCCCCTGTGACGCCGCAGACAGCAAGCCAATCACTGCAATGCCCTTCTCTAAGATGGTGGGGACCAGGACCTATGTCATCACGCTGCCCACACTACCTTCATTGGCTGAGAAATGGCGCTTTTCGCGTCATTGAAACGCGACTTTGGCGCGAAAGTCGCGTACCGCATGGCCGACCACGCACAGGGGTCGGATCGGGTTTCATGAAACTCGACTTCGCCAAAAGTCGGCGACTTTTGAAAATGTTCGACCCGTTTCGCTCAACCCTAGTCAAAACGTGTGTTGGGTTCTGGGGAGGAGGCCGATGTGGTGACACATTCTATTATTATTTTTTGGGTATGTCTGATATAATGCATCTTTATTAGTAATGCGCGAACATGTTCAGATCAGATGTTATCCAATCAGGTTCAGGTGCTAGCCAGGTCACTTCGGCATGATCGAATAATATGTTCGAGTCCATGCAGCCTGTATTGCGGCTGTTCGACAGCTGCAACACAAACGTGGATATACCTGTCTGCGGCCCTGGGACTGGGGCAGAGCAGCACTTGTCAGTTCTGGCCCCAAAGTACATCGGCAGTGAAAAGGATGGTGGTGCAGAGGACATGATGGGCACCAGTAAGCGCTCCAGGAGCCGATGATGAAATGTTTATTTCCAGGAGCCATTATGGAGCAATGGGAAACACTATGGGGGCCATTATGGGGGACATTGAGAAGCTATGGAGGACATTATGAGGCTATGGGAATTATGTGTACATTTTTATGTTTATTTTGTTTTATCAGAAACGCTGGTTCTCACAGACTCCTGTAACCTGAGGTGATCACATGACCTCAGGATACCAGGATAATCATCAAGATCTGTGACTCTCATTGCGGGGATCCAATGATTACTAAGGGGGTCTTGTGACCCATTTGTAACAACTTAAATACCTCTGTTGTGATTAATAGTAACATAGTAACATAGTAACATAGTTAGTAAGGCCGAAAAAAGACATTTGTCCATCCAGTTCAGCCTATATTCCATCATAATAAATACCCAGATCTACGTCCTTCTACAGAACCTAATAATTGTATGATACAATATTGTTCTGCTCCAGGAAGACATCCAGGCCTCTCTTGAACCCCTCGACTGAGTTCGCCATCACCACCTCCTCAGGCAAGCAATTCCAGATTCTCACTGCCCTAACAGTAAAGAATCCTCTTCTATGTTGGTGGAAAAACCTTCTCTCCTCCAGACGCAAAGAATGCCCCCTTGTGCCCGTCACCTTCCTTGGTATAAACAGATCCTCAGCGAGATATTTGTATTGTCCCCTTATATACTTATACATGGTTATTAGATCGCCCCTCAGTCGTCTTTTTTCTAGACTAAATAATCCTAATTTCGCTAATCTATCTGGGTATTGTAGTTCTCCCATCCCCTTTATTAATTTTGTTGCCCTCCTTTGTACTCTCTCTAGTTCCATTATATCCTTCCTGAGCACCGGTGCCCAAAACTGGACACAGTACTCCATGTGCGGTCTAACTAGGGATTTGTACAGAGGCAGTATAATGCTCTCATCATGTGTATCCAGACCTCTTTTAATGCACCCCATGATCCTGTTTGCCTTGGCAGCTGCTGCCTGGCACTGGCTGCTCCAGGTAAGTTTATCATTAACTAGGATCCCCAAGTCCTTCTCCCTGTCAGATTTACCCAGTGGTTTCCCGTTCAGTGTGTAATGGTGATATTGATTCCCTCTTCCCATGTGTATAACCTTACATTTATCATTGTTAAACCTCATCTGCCACCTTTCAGCCCAAGTGTCCAACTTATCCAGATCCATCTGTAGCAGAATACTATCTTCTCTTGTATTAACTGCTTTACATAGTTTTGTATCATCTGCAAATATCGATATTTTACTGTGTAAACCTTCTACCAGATCATTAATGAATATGTTGAAGAGAACATAGCTGTATTTAATAGCTGTATTTAAGAGGTTAATCAGACCCAAAATTGTTCGGGAACGAACCTGCAGGGTGTCAGCTGTCATGTACAGGTGACAATCCATGGTCGGCGTTATTCTCATATTCCCCATCTCCATTTTAAAACGCCAATGAGGGAGTAAGGCCTCTTATCGACCATCGGTTTAATGCGTATCGGTGATTGTAAAGGGTTTAATTGGGGACTTTCTCTAACATTTACTGACCAGTGGGCTTGGGATTTTCTTTTTTATCATTTGGATTTTGCACCCATCTGACCCAGGAGATGGCAATCCCGTGGGCTGATTTTAACCCTCCAAACTCATTCTCAAAAGTTTGCAAAAGCTGTAAACATTAAAAGGCCTAATATATTGTGATGATAGCATGGGAAAACATATAGGGAAACCAATCTCAACAATGTAACAAAAAATCTAAAAAGTCTGAACTATTGATCTTATAACACACAATTTCAGACATTTCTTTCTAGAAAGTATCTTAGTTTTTTTTAATGGTCTTAGGCTCAGTCTTGAGGCACGATGACTTGATGAATGATCTATAAGAAGATCGATCTTGTGCAAGCCTAGATAGATCCACCAGGGTCTTCTCCATAGTTATCTTGATTCTATCAGGTCATAGGTTTGCTGGTCTTCCTCTTCGCCTTGTTCCTTCTATTCTTCTGACCATGATGTTCTTCTCTAGTGATTGTTCTTCCTGTATGATGTACCCAAAGTAGGCAAGTTGTAGCTTGATGATTCTTGCTTCAAGTGACATATCTGGCTTGATTTATTCCACAGTTGATTTGATTGATCTTCTTGCCATCCATGATATTGATAACATCATTCTCCAGAACCAGATTTCGAAGGCATTCATTCTTCTTCTATCTTGTTTCTTCATCGTAGAGGTTTCGCATCTTTATGTTACCACAGAAAAGATCAAACTGCGCATGAGCCTCAATTTAAAGACCTTGTCCAGTGACTTAATTGATGATTTATCCATATATATCCTCTTATTGACTTATGATGTTGTACATTACTTAATACACCATTAAAGGTGTTACCTTCACCTGGAGCCAATCCATCAACTGTTACAAATGAGGATACAGACTATCTGCATTGGTCACTATCTGCACGACCAGAGCAGGAAATGTCTGTTTATTCTTAACCCAAACTATTCACACAAAAATGTAAGGAAGGAGAATGGCTGGGAACCTGGGTAGCCCTACAGAGGAATGATGGTTAATCGGTAGATTGACTAATTGTGGATCAGACTTTCTAGAAAAATATTACTTAAGTACCCTTTAGCGGACACAAAAATTATTCTCTACTATTTATAAGACATCATGAAAAAAGAGGCTCCACTGGATTGTAAGATGTCATGGAAGGAGGCCATAATTGGCCATTAATATATATATAATAGGAAGCTATACTTGCTGGGTATGAAGGGCGAGTATCAGTTTTATTTTAACTTATTTTTCTCACCTCCCAGAGCCCCTGAATAAAGGGTTATCAAGTTTACTACACTTTTACGTTATGCCTCTGGTATAATTCTTTCCAGAAAGTCAAGAAAATAGCTAGTATCAACAAACAGGTGACAGGTGACTATTTGCACAAGCCTGTTACTGTTGGTAACTGATGATATTTTATTAAGTATATTGAGATATAATGTTGACTTCTCTCATCTAACCATAAGAAAACATGTATGCATTACATCTTGTGAATTGCCTGACCAAAAATTATAAGTCACTTACAGTCAAGTGATAGTAGAAGCGTAGAAAAGAAAATTACTGCTGGGTGGTAATGCTAAAAACTTACACGATGGTAAAAATCCATCATGGCTTCACAATTAGGGATGAGCAAACCCGTGAATGTTCAGGTCCGTCGGGTGCCACCGACCTTTAGAAAAAATTTTTGGTTTAGGTACTAGAACAGTACTCAAACTGGATCCTGAAACCCATTCAGGTCAATGGGGGGGCCTGAAAAGCCAGCTCTGACTGGTGGTAACCTTACTGAAGTCATTGTTGGTGACAGGCGCTGGGTATTGCGGACCGCTGCCTATTCCCACGCTGTCACAAGGCAACAGCTTGTGAACCAGTGGCTGTGACCGCCAGTGACAAGGTTACTGCCGGTCAAGCTCCAGCTGATGACTACTATTGTCATCATCGTATTCCTTTATCTTGTTGATAGTAGTGAGAGTAGGCGACACTTATGTAGTCATCAGCTGGCGTCTGTGCTTAGCGGTAGCTTTACTGCTATCAATGGGCGCCGTTGGCCAAGAAGTTAAATGTGGATTACTTTGTTGGATCATTTGATTAATAAATTGGTGAATGGGCTAGTGTGAGAATACTTAATTGAGATAAGGTTATTTTTATTTGTGTTTATTTAATTTTACTACTTGGTTAGTCATGGGGATCTGACTGAAACTTCTCCTTTACTAACCCCCCAAAACAATTACCCTGATTGCCACCACACATGGGCAATCGGGAAGAGCTGAGGCTAAGTGTCAGAATTGGTGCATGAAATATGATGCACAATTTCTGGAGCATCAACAAGCTGATATTTACAGGTTTGGAATGGCTCAATAACCACGCTATTAATATAAGCCTACAGCTGTCTGCTTTCCCTTAGCTAGTTATTAAAAATAGGGGCGCCCCCATGCCATTTATTTTTCATTCATTTATTATTAATAAATTTTTGAAGAATACTAATAAATAAATAAATGAAAAAAAAAATGTGGGGCCTCCCATAATTTTTAATAACCAGCCAAAGGAAAGCAGACAGTTGTGAGCTGGTCTTATCATGCTGGAAAGGGGCCAATATGCATGGACCTTCCCAGCCTATTAATATCAGCCACCAGCTATCTGCTTTGTCTATAATCCTCTTCTCAGCCTAATGAAACCAGCCCTCAGCCACCCCAGAAATGGCAAATCCATTAGAAGTATCAAGTCTGGGGCATTGCCTCGGCTCTTCTCAATTGCCCTGGTGCAGTGGCAATCAGGGTAATGGCATTTTGGAGTTGATGTCACCTGTGTAATATTCCCTGGCATGAAGCTCATGGGTTAGTAATGGAGTGGCATCTATCAGACACCCCCATTACTAACCCAGTTAGTAAAAAGAAAAGAAAACACACTGAAAAAAATCTTTATTTGAACAAAACTACCCATCAATTTCCCTATTTTCCTTATTTATTAAAAAAAATAATCCACAGGGTCCGCCGTAGTCCAAATGGAGATCCCACAACGATACCCGGTTTCTTCATCCAGTCTATGGAGCGCAGTTCAGATAACGCAGCTCCATAGACTGAAGAAGCAGACACTGGATATATATATATATTCACTAGAACAGTGGAAATAAAACATGAACAAAATGGACTACTTTTAACAAATCTGCTCATCACAGGAGGGGCGGAGGCAGATTAGCATGCACGCGTTGCTGTAGCTCCAATGCCTGGACAATGATAATCACCAGGTGATAAAACCTTCATTGTAAGTAAACAACATCACATCGACCTATGACAGATCGTTGAATTCTGTGTCTCAAGCTCTAGCTCAGATTACATAGCAAAACTCTGCTGACAGCTTCCCTTTAAGTTGGCACTCTTTTCCTTACCTTTGAATAGAACAGATCTGCAAGATACTACAGTTCGTTGCACAACCTCTAAACATTTACAGAGCTGCATTCCTATGAATCTCGGCCTGTGCAGAGCTTCATTTTGTGTATATACAATAGTATACATTGATTGGAAAGTATTGCATTATATAGAAATTTGCCACATATCAATACAAAATCAGCTTGCCTTGCACAAAAATTATCCCTCACATAAGTCCACTAATGTAAAAATAAAAAAATAAATAAAAAAAATTCCACAAATAGTGACACAAATTAATTTTGGCTTTTTGTACAAATTTAATTTTTGTTGCTTCTTAAATAAAAAGAAAAACCATTCAAGTTGTGTATCGCTGTAATCATACTGACCTAGGAAATCATATTACCAGGTCATTTTTTGGGCACATAATGATCACTGTAAAAGAAATTCTCCAAAATATCAGTTTTGCATTTTTGCTTCATCATTTCAGTCAATATTTCCATATTGTAGCATTTAAAGGGAACCTGTCAGCAGATTTTGCTGCTATAAGATGTGACCACTGCCTTTCAGGGCTTAGCTACAGCATCGTCAGACCTGTAAGTGAAGAAAAATAAGTTATACTATGCTCACCCGGGGCGGTCCGGTCCGATGGATATCGCAGGTATCGGTGCCTCCCATCTTCTTGCAATGCTGCCATCCTGCTTCTTCATTGCTCCCCGGCATCAGCGCTCCTGCGCAGGAATACTTCTCTGGCCTGTTGAGGGCAGACCAAAGTACTGCAGTGCACAGGCGCCGGGCCTCTCTGGCCTTTCCCAGGGCCTGCGCACTGCAGTACTTTACTCTGCCCTTAATAGTGCAGAGAAGTACGCCTGCGCAGGAGTGCGATGCCGGGGAGCGATAAAGTTGCAGGAGGGCAGCATGGCAAGAAAATGGGAGGCGCCGGACCTGGACCTGGACCTGTGACACCCATCAGACAGGACCGCCTCCCCCCGAGTGAGTATACTATAACTTATTTTTCTTCACTTGCAGGTCCGACTGGGGGCTTATCTACAGCATTATAGAATGCTCTAGATAAGCCCTGAAAGGCAGTGGCTTTATCTTACAGAGGCAAAATCTGCTGACAGGTTCCCTTTAAGGGGGCCCAGAATCAGATCCCTATATACGTATATAGGTCATCAATATTAATGTCTCAGAAAATAACAACAATAATGATAAATGTTATGTTTATTGCCAGCTTCTAATGTTCTCCTAATTACAATGTAACAGTTCCTTTAACTGTTAAATATAGAGACGTGTTATAGTAGTAATATAATAAGTGAAATGTAGAATATAAAAATTATGCACACTTTCATTAGAATATAAAAGAAATGTACAATACAGATGTGATTTCTTTACCTTATGTTTTAACACAATATACCCTGAAATATTTGGTGCAAGCTGTCCAGCTTCTCAATAAAACATGATTTTGCGATACTGTCAGTACACTTGAATTGAGCAGGGCCGTGACCATCTAGTCGTAATGTGGCCAGGATTATGAATAGTGCATGCGTGCGGTTACATACAGTGGGGCAAAAAAGTATTTAGTCAGTCAGCAATAGTGCAAGTTCCACCACTTAAAAAGATGAGAGGCGTCTGTAATTTACATCATAGGTAGACCTCAACTATGGGAGACAAACTGAGAAAAAAAAATCCAGAAAATCACATTGTCTGTTTTTTTAACAATTTATTTGCATATTATGGTGGAAAATAAGTATTTGGTCAGAAACAAAGTTTCATCTCAATACTTTGTAATATATCCTTTGTTGGCAATGATAGAGGTCAAACGTTTTCTGTAAGTCTTCACAAGGTTGCCACACACTGTTGTTGGTATGTTGGCCCATTCTTCCATGCAGATCTCCTCTAGAACAGTGATGTTTTTGGCTTTTCGCTTGGCAACACGGACTTTCAACTCCCTCCAAAGGTTTTCTATAGGGTTGAGATCTGGAGACTGGCTAGGCCACTCCAGGACCTTGAAATGCTTCTTACAAAGCCACTCCTTCGATGCCCTGGCGGTGTGCTTTGGATCATTGTCATGTTGAAAGACCCAGCCACGTTTCATCTTCAATGCCCTTGCTGATGGAAGGAGGTTTGCACTCAAAATCTCACGATACATGGCCCCATTTATTCTTTCATGTACCCGGATCAGTCGTCCTGGCCCCTTTGCAGAGAAACAGCCCCAAAGCATGATGTTTCCACCACCATGCTTTACAGTAGGTATGGTGTTTGATGGATGCAACTCAGTATTCTTTTTCCTCCAAACACGACAAGTTGTGTTTCTACCAAACAGTTCCAGTTTGGTTTCATCAGACCATAGGACATTCTCCCAAAACTCCTCTGGATCATCCAAATGCTCTCTAGCAAACTTCAGACGGGCCCGGACATGTACTGGCTTAAGCAGTGGAACACGTCTGGCACTGCAGGATCTGAGTCCATGGTGGCGTAGTGTGTTACTTATGGTAGGCCTTGTTACATTGGTCCCAGCTCTCTGCAGTTCATTCACTAGGTCCCCCCGCATGGTTCTGGGATTTTTGCTCACCGTTCTTGTGATCATTCTGACCCCACGGGGTGGGATTTTGCGTGGAGCCCCAGATCGAGGGAGATTATCAGTGGTCTTGTATGTCTTCCATTTTCTAATTATTGCTCCCACTGTTGATTTCTTCACTCCAAGCTGGTTGGCTATTGCAGATTCAGTCTTCCCAGCCTGGTGCAGGGCTACAATTTTGTTTCTGGTGTCCTTTGACAGCTCTTTAGTCTTCACCATAGTGGAGTTTGGAGTCAGACTGTTTGAGGGTGTGCACAGGTGTCTTTTTATACTGATAACAAGTTTAAACAGGTGCCATTACTACAGGTAATGAGTGGAGGAAAGAGGAAACTCTTAAAGAAGAAGTTACAGGTCTGTGAGAGCCAGAAATCTTGATTGTTTGTTTCTGACCAAATACTTATTTTCCACCATAATATGCAAAAAAAATGATAAAAAAAACAGACAATGTGATTTTCTGGATTTTTTTTTCTCAGTTTGTCTCCCATAGTTGAGGTCTACCTATGATGTAAATTACAGACGCCTCTCATCTTTTAAAGTGGTGGAACTTGCACTATTGCTGACTGACTAAATACTTTTTTGCCCCACTGTACCTGCCCACTCTTGGTGCCGACACCGAGAATTCTCACCGTGCCCAGCGCACGTGATGTGAGGATTTACAAGTTTGTAGTCACATTTAGTTGCTAAACTTCAATTTTGTGAATTTAGTTGAAGACTGGACAATGCCTTTAGCCATTGTACAGGCTGTATTTACTTATATACATGTAATTAACCATTGTCCTCCTGGGAGATCACAGAACGGATTTACTTTTCTTTACCAGTGATTAACCATTGCCCTGCTGGAAGATCATAGACTGCATTTACTTTTGATATACCGGAGATTAACCATTGCCCTGCTGGGAGATCATAGAAGGCATTTACTTTTTCTTTAAAGGCGATTAACCATTGAACTGCAGGAGGATCATAGACTGCATTTACTTTTGCAAAACTGGTGATTAACCATTGCCCTGCTAGAACATTACAGACTGCATTTACCTTTGATATACCTGTATTATACCTGTGATTAACCATTGCCCTTGCTGGAAATTTACATACTGCATTCCAATAATCAACTGCCACCTTGCGGAAACAGTTTCCAATGCATTCACTGTTCTCACTTGTATCCGCAATCCTGACACTGCTTCATCTGTGCTACCTTCTGCACTTGTTTGTCCATGGAATCCATCCAAGGAAGAGAACATTCTTGTTAGGGTTGGCGGAACGCACCGAGTATATATACACAGTACAGACCAAAAGTTTGGACACACCTTCTCATTTAAAGATTTTTCTGTATTTTCATGACATTATATTCACACTGAAGGCATCAAAATTATGAATTAACACATGTGGAATTATATACTTAACAAAAAAGTGTGAAACAACTGAAATTATTTCTTATATTTTAGGTTCTTCAAAGTAGCCACCTTTTGCTTTGATGGCTGCTTTGTACACTCTTGGCATTCTCTTGATGAGCTTCAAGAGGTAGTCACCGGGATCGGTCTTCCAACAATCTTGAAGGAGTTCCCAGAGATGCTTAGCACTTGTTGGCCCTTTTGCCTTCACTCTGCGGTCCAGCTCACCCCAAACCATCTCGATTGGGTTCAGGTCTGGTGACTGTGGAGGCCAGGTCATCTGGCGTAGCCCCCCATCACTCTCCTTCTTGTTCAAATCGCCCTTACAAAGCCTGGAGGTGTGTTTGGGGTCATTTTCCTGTTGAAAAATAAATGATAGTCCAACTAAACGCAAATGGGATGGAATAGCATGCCGCTGCAAGATGCTGTTGTAGCCATGCTGGTTCAGTATGCCTTCAATTTTGAATAAATCCCCAACAGTGTCACCAGCAAAGCCCCCCCACACCATCACACCTCCTCCTCCATGCTTCACGGTGGGAACCAGGCATGTAGAGTCCACATGTTCACCTTTTCTTCGTCACACAAAGACACGGTTGTTGGAACCAAAGATCTCAAATTTGGACTCATCAGACCAAAGCACAGATTTCCACTGGTCTAATGTCCATTCCTTGTGTTCTTTAGCCCAAACAAGTCTCTTCTGCTTGTTGCCTGTCCTTAGCAGTGGTTTCCTAGCAGCTATTTTACCATGAAGGCCTGCTGCACAAAGTCTCCTCTTAACAGTTGTTGTAGAGATGTGTCTGCTGCTAGAACTCTGTGTGGCATTGACCTGGTCTCTAATCTGAGCTGCTGTTAACCTGTGATTTCTGAGGCTGGTGACTCGGATAAACTTATCCTCAGAAGCAGAGGTGGCTCTTGATCTTCCTTTCCTGGAGCGGTCCTCATGTGAGCCAGTTTCTTTGTAGCGCTTGATGGTCACTACACTTGGGGACACTTTCAAAGTTTTCCCAATTTTTCGGACTGACTGACCTTCATTTCTTAAAGTAATGATTGCCCCTCGTTTTTCTTTACTTAGCTGCTTTTTTCTTGCCATAATACAAATTCTAACAGTCTATTCAGTAGGACTATCATCTGTGTATCCACCTGACTTCTGCACAACACAACTTATGGTCCCAACTAGTGTTGAGCATTCCGATACCGCAAGTATCGGGTATCGGCCGATACTTGCGGTATCGGAATTCCGATACCGAGATCCGATATTTTTGTGATATCGGGTATCGGTATCGGAAGTGTAAAATAAAGAATTAAAATAAAAAATATTGTTATATTCACCTCTCCGGCGGCCCCTGGACATCAGCGGGAGGATCCGGCGTCCGGCACGGCTTCTTTCTTCAAAATGCGCGCCTTTAGGACCTGTGGTATGACGTCCCGGCTTCTGATTGGTCGCGTGCCGCCCATGTGACCGCCACGCGACCAATCAGAAGCCGCGACGTCATTCCTCAGCTAAAGTCCTAGAATGAGCGCCTTCTAGGACCTGAGGAATGACGTCGCGGCTTCTGATTGGTCGCGTGGCGGTCACATGGGCGGCACGCGACCAATCAGAAGCCGGGACGTCATTCCACAGGTCCTGAAGGCGCGCATTTTGAAGAAAGAAGCCGTGCCGGACGCCGGATCCTCCCGCTGATGTCCAGGGGCCGCCGGAGAGGTGAATATAACAATATTTTTTATTTTAATTCTTTATTTTACACTTTAATATGGATCCCAGGGCCTGAAGGAGAGTTTCCTCTCCTTCAGACCCTGGGATCCATGAGGATACATTCCGATACTTGATGTCCCATTGACTTGTATTGGTATCGGATATCGGTATCGGCGATATCCGATATTTTTCGGGTATCGGCCGATACTATCCGATACCGATACTTTCAAGTATCGGACGGTATCGCTCAACACTAGTCCCAACCCCATTTATAAGGCAAGAAATCCCACTTATTAAACCTGACAGGGCACACCTGTGAAGTGAAAACCATTCCCGGAGACTACCTCTTTAAGCTCATCAAGAGAATGCCAAGAGTGTGCAAAGCAGTCATCAAAGCAAATGGTGACTACTTTGAAGAACCTAGAATATAAGACATAATTTCAGTTGTTTCACACTTTTTTGTTAAGTATATAATTCCACATGTGTTAATTCATAGTTTTGATGCCTTCAGTGTGAATGTACTATTTTCATAGTCATGAAAATACAGAAAAATCTTTAAATGAGAAGGTGCGTCCAAACTTTTGGTCTGTACTGTATATATTGAGTAGTAGGTGGTTCGCAACCCAGGGTCCACCATGCAGGAGAGAACCTGCTGCTAGTAAAAGACAGTACTATATGGCCGTATAAGCGAACTCTGTTACTTCACAGATTCGCTTGAGAAAGAGAACACTGTGCCTTGTTAACCTCACAGGGGAACAGCTACCTAATAGAACTGACAGTGGTCATGCAGTCAGCATAGCACACTCAAAAACTCCTCACCGGAGGTGTCGGTATTCTAGGGGCTTATTTTAGCCAAACCCTGAATCCACATACACAAACTCCTCACCAGAGGTGCCGGTATTCTAAGGGCTTATTTCAGCCGAACCCTGACCACATTAAAGCATGACCACACTGGCGCTGAGCTCATAACTTAGGTTAATACTAGCGCATGGCCGTGCGGCCATGCAAACCTTTTATAGCTGCAGCAACTTCAGGACCTTCCTAGAGGACCAATGGGAGCTGCTACAGTACCTGAGGAACTTCAGGACCTTCCTAGAGGACCAATGGGAGCTGCTGCAGTACCTGAGCATGTGACCCTCGACCTCCAATGAGAGGTCTTACCCTGCGCATGTTCAGAAGGGGAAAAGCAGGACTTAGTCCCAGAGATGTCTGCTTGCCGCTGACCAGTACTGGCTACAATGGCGGAGCCTGAAAAAGTAGCAGTAATCATCCACACCGTATCAGGCTGAGCCAGACGCTGGGACTGATGTCTCCGCTGAGCAGGCTCCACTGTGGCTGGAGAAGAATGGGAGACCGCAGCGGAGATGGTTTGAGATTTCCCCTGTGCAAAAGGGGGGGGAACTTGACCCCTAACAATTCTTCAATTAAAAAAAATCACAAAATTAACAATGGAATTCAATACATCTAGAAAAACACCAATAACTACCTCCAAACACACAATAATTACTAACACAGAGATGCAACTTTTGCACCTACCCATTACATCTACTGTGGAAAAAAGAGATGTTAATGGTTTTAACATTATACACCAAATTTCTCCTTCACACAAGAGAGCCCAAAGTGGGACCCAACACACTGATGCCTTTTCTTAGTGCTATTCAATGGACACCAGATAAACAAAGAACCCCAATTGATCGACAATAATTTCTATCCAGAATGGAGAAAAAGTAAAAAAATATATCCACAAGAGTGAAAAATATAATGAGAGTTTTCGGACCACTGTAAACAAAAATATTTAATTTACCAATCTATAAATTAAAAGAAAATAAACTGAGAATCCATGAAAAGGTCTTATTATTTTTAATGTGATTTGTAAATAAAGGGTCACAGAAGCGCTGGAATGAGACTCAGACACAGGAGTAGGGTTAATCCACAACGTGTTTCAACAGATAATCCGTCTTGATCAGGTGGAGGTTGAAGACGGATTATCCCTTAAAACGTGTTGTGGATCAATCCTACTTCTGTGTCTGAGTCTCATTCCAGCACTCCTGTGACCCTTTATTTACAAATCACTGTCTCTATCCTACGGAGGTTCTCGACAGGAGCTGCGGTGGGACCTGGCATTTACTCACTCCCTTGGCTGCTTCCTGAGCGCTCCCTCGTGAGCATTTTTTCACTGACTTTAATTATTATTTTTAATGTCAATCTGGTTTCATTTCTTTAACATCAAATAAAATTGAATTTCCCGAAAGAATTTGAGCAAATTGGTCAAATTCAAATTTTGAATAATTGTTTGGGAGACAAAAGTGCACAGACATAGAGCAGTATCACCTACGAAGGATTGTGAAAGATGGGAGTATGTGCTCACCTGGCCATGCTGCATTAAGGCATAACACCTGTAGATTCATGTAGCTGGAGGAACAAAACTTCTTCCAGATGAATGTGCAGAAAGATACCACCTTGAATGGGCTGCACTTCGGTAAATAAGATTTTGCGTTCCAAAATGGCTTTTTAATTGTCCCAATTCATTTTGGTGCTGGATTGTCGCTTTGCTCAAGGTAAGAAAACAAAACAGAGACAAAAAATATATATGTTTTATTATTTATTTTTACATTTTTTTTTCCTTTTTTTTCCTTGAGAAAGGCTCCGGTTCAGTGCTGAAATTCATTGGGACTATAAAGAACCATTTTGGAACACAAAAGGCTTCTCATTTACCATAGCACAGTCCTTTCAACGAGATATCATACTTCTCAACTAACATTCACATTTTGCCAATTTACCTTTCAGCAATAAATCAAATATATTCATTTGAATATTATTTACTTTCGATGTGAATTTATTGTGATATTTGTTCTCATGACTAGGGTTGAGCGAAACGGGTCGAACATTTTCAAAAGTCGCCGACTTTTGGCTAAGTCGGGGTTTCATGAAACCCGATCCGACCCCTGTGCGGGGTCGGCCATGCGGTACGCGACTTTCGCGCCAAAGTCGCGTTTCAATGACGCGAAAAGCGCCATTTCTCAGCCAATGAAGGTAAACGCAGAGTGTGGGCAGCGTGATGACATAGGTCCTGGTCCCCACCATCTTAGAGAAGGGCATTGCAGTGATTGGCTTGCTGTCTGCGACGTCACAGGGGCTATAAAGAGGCGTTCCCGCCGACCGCCATCTTACTGCTGCTGATCTGAGCTTAGGGAGAGGTTGCTGCCGCTTTGTCAGAAGCAGGGATAGCGTTAGGCAGGGTCCATTAACCACAAAACCGCTTGTGCTGCAGCGATTTGCACTGTCCAACACCACCCTCGGTGTGCAGGGACAGTGGAATTTTTTTTTTTTTTTTTTTTCCCCTCAGCGCTGTAGCTCATTGGGCTGCCCTAGAAGGCTCCCTGATAGCTGCATTGCTGTGTGTACGCCGCTGTGCAAACCAACTGCTTTTTTCAAAGCACAAATCCTCTTGTTCCTTCCTTTCTGCACAGCTATCTTTTTTGTTTGTCCACACTTTTTATTTCATTTGTGCATCAGTCCACTCCTTATTGCTGCCTGCCATACCTGGCTGAGATTACTGCAGGCAGGGAGATAGTAGCTGCCTGCCATACCTGGCTGAGATTACTGCAGGCAGGGAGATAGTAATTGTAGGACATTCCCTGTTTTTTTTTTTTTTTTTTTTTTGGTGGGAGATTAAGATTGGCAATTTGGCATTTCTGCTAGAGTGCCATCCCTGTGTGTGCCATCTCTCTCACATAGTGGGCCATAGAAAGCCTTTTCATTTTTCTGTATTTTTTTTTGTGGGGTGTATAAATTCTCCCTGATAAAAATACAGTGGGAGATTAATATTGGCCTTTGGGCTTGTGTGCCAGTCCTGAGTGTGCCATCTCTCTCACAAATAGTGGGCCATAGAAAGCCTATTTTATTTTTTTTTGGGTTTTATAAATTCTCCCTGAAAAAAAGGGAGATTAATATTGGCCTCTGGGCTTCTGTGCCAGTCCTGAGCGTGCCATCTGTGCCAGTCCTGAGCGTCCCATCTCTCTCACAAATAGTGGGCCATAGAAAGCCTATTTAATTTTTTTTTTGGTTTTATAAATTTTCCCTGAAAAAAGGGAGATTAATATTGGCCTCTGGGCTTGTGTGCCAGTTGTGAGCGTGCCATCTGTGCCAGTCCTGAGCGTGCCATCTCTCTCACAAATAGTGGGCCATAGAAAGCCTATTTAATTTTTTTTTTGGTTTTATAAATTTTCCCTGAAAAAAGGGAGATTAATATTGGCCTCTGGGCTTGTGTGCCAGTTGTGAGCGTGCCATCTGTGCCAGTCCTGAGCGTGCCATCTCTCTCACAAATAGTGGGCCATAGAAAGCCTATTTAAATATTTTTTTGGTTTTATAAATTCTCCCAGAAAAAAAGGGAGATTAATATTGGCCTCTGGGCTTCTGTGCCAGTTGTGAGCGTGCCATCTGTGCCAGTCCTGAGCGTGCCATCTCTCTCACAAATAGTGGGCCATAGAAAGCCTATTTAAATATTTTTTTGGTTTTATAAATTCTCCCAGAAAAAAAGGGAGATTAATATTGGCCTCTGGGCTTCTGTGCCAGTCCTGAGCGTGCCATCTGTGCCAGTCCTGAGCGTCCCATCTCTCTCACAAATAGTGGGCCATAGAAAGCCTATTTTATTTTTTTTTTGGGTTTCAGAAATTCTCCCTGGAAAAAAAAAGGGAGATTAATATTGCCCTTTGGGCTTGTGTGCCAGTACTAAGCGTTCCATCTCTCTCTCTCTCTCAGTCAGTGGGCCATAGAACGCATATTTTTGGTTTTATTTGTTTTCTAAATTCTCCCTGAAAAAATCATTTTATTTTATTTGGTTTCTAAATTCTTCCTGATAAAATCATATTTTTTTTATTATTTTTATTTCTAAAGTCTCCCTGAAAAAAAAAAAAAAAAAAAACAACCAAAAAAACAGTGGGAGATTAATATTGGCCTTTCTGCTTGTGTGCCAGTCTTGACTCCTGGGTGTGCCATCTCTCTCTCTCTCTCTCTCTCTCTCTCTCTCTCTCTCTCTCTCTCCAATTGTGGTCCATAGAAAGCCTATATTTTTTTTCCTTGATTTGGGTTCTAAAATCTACCAGAGAAAATAACTACATCAATCATTGGTAGAAAAATATTGGCCTCTGGGTTTGTGTGCCACTCCTGACTCCTGTGTGCGTCATCTCTCAGTCAGTGGGCCATAGAACGCCTATTTTTGGTTTTATTTGTTTTCTAAATTCTCCCTGAAAAAATTATTTTATTTTATTTGGTTTCTAAATTCTTCCTGATAAAATCATATTTTTTTTATTATTTTTTTTTCTAAAGTCTCCCTGAAAAAAAAAAAAAAAAAAACAACCAAAAAAAACAGTGGGAGATTAATATTGGCCTTTCTGCTTGTGTGCCAGTCTTGACTCCTGGGTGTGCCATCTCTCTCTCTCTCTCTCTCCAATTGTGGTCCATAGAAAGCCTACATTTTTTTTCCTTGATTTGGGTTCCAAAATCTACCAGAGAAAATAACTCCATCAATCATTGGTAGAAAAATATTGGCCTCTGGGCTTGTGTGCCACTCCTGATTCCTGTGTGCGTCATCTCTCACTCAGTGGCCCATAGAAAGCATATAGTTTGTTACATTTGTTTTCTAAATTCTCCCTGCAAAAATCTATTTTTTTTTTTTTGGGGGGTTTCTAAAGTGTTCCTGAAAAAAATAAAAATAAAAAAAAAATAATAGTGTGACATTAATATTAACATTTGTGCTTCAGTGACAGTCCTGCGTGTGGGGCATCTCTCTAATTTGCAGCCACCAAAAAAAGAGTGTGTAACATTGGGCCTGATTTTCGCTGTGGTCTCACCAACCTGTAAAGGGGTAGCTAAATCATACAGAAGTTATAGCTCACCGTGTAAGTTGTGTGACTGCAACAAATAACGTTAGTTTGGTTACGTTTTTAAAACAATGAGGAAGTCTAGTGGAAGAGGTCGTGGCCGGGGGCGTTCATTGTCAGCTGGTAATGAGGGTAGTGGTAGTGGTGGAGCATCAGGTGGTCGTGGGGGAAAAAATATTGCACCTAAGTCTGGAGCTGTGGAGCCAGGTTCGTCGTCCGGCTACACAAGGCCTCGAACGCTCCCTTTTCTGGGATTAGGAAAACCGCTTTTAAAGCCGGAGCAGCAAGAGCAAGTTTTGGCTTATCTTGCTGACTCAGCCTCTAGCTCTTTTGCCTCATCTCGTGAAACTGGTAAAAGTAAAAGCAGCGCGTCGTTAGTGGATGTTCACGGTCAGGGACAAGTCACTTCCTTGTCCTCTTCAGCAAAAACAACAACAGAGAAGAATGCAGCAGGCGACACAACGGGTTACTCCATGGAGCTCTTTACACATACCGTCCCTGGCTTAGAAAGTGAAGCAGTTAACAGTCCATGCCCATTACAAATTGAATCTGACATGGAGTGCACTGACGCACAGCCACAGCCAGACTACTATGCTGGTCCTTTGACTCAGACCACAACATTGCCCTCGCAGGGTGCTGATCAAGAATCAGACCCTGATGAGACTATGTTGCCCCATCACGAACGCTATACCACCGAACGACACGGTGACACAGACGAAGTTGCGCAGGAGGTACAAGAAGAGTTATTAGATGACCCAGTTCTTGACCCCGATTGGCAGCCATTGGGGGAACAGGGTGCAGGCGGCAGCAGTTCTGAAGCAGAGGAGGAGGAGGGGCCGCAGCAGGCATCAACATCGCCACAGGTTCCATCTGCCGGGCCCGTATCTTGCCCAAAACGCGTGGCAAAGCCAAAACCTGGTGGAGGACAGCGTGGCCATCCGGTTAAAGCTCAGTCTGCAATGCCTGAAAAGGTATCCGATGCTAGAAAGAGTGCAGTCTGGCATTTTTTTAAACAACATCCAATTGATCAGCGCAAAGTCATCTGTCAAAAATGTTCTACTTCCTTAAGCAGAGGTCAGAATCTGAAAAGTCTCAATACTAGTTGCATGCATAGACATTTAACCACCATGCATTTGAAAGCTTGGACTAACTACCAAACGTCCCTTAAGGTTGTTGCACCCTCGGCCAATGAAGCTAGTCATCAACGCAACATCCCTTCCGGCAGTGTAGGACCACCATTTAGCGCACCACCTGCTGTATCTGTGCAGGTATCTTTGCCAGGCCAAAGCAGTCAGGGTCAGGGAATCACCAGTTTCGTAGTAGGAAACACTGCATCTAGGGCACCGGCGGCAACAATACCATCTCCCACCGTCTCTCAGTCTGCCATGTCCACCGGCACCCCCGCTAGTTCCACGATCTCCAGCTCTCCAGTCCAGCTCACCCTACATGAGACTATGGTTAGAAAAAGGAAATACTTAGCCTCGCATCCGCGTACACAGGGTTTGAACGCCCACATAGCTAGACTAATCTCGTTAGAGATGATGCCCTACCGGTTAGTTGAAAGCGAAGCTTTCAAAGACCTGATGGACTACGCTGTACCACGCTACGAGCTACCCAGTCGACACTTTTTTTCCAGAAAAGCCATCCCAGCCCTCCACCAGCATGTTAAAGAGCGCATCGTCCATGCACTCAGGCAATCTGTGAGCACAAAGGTGCACCTGACAACAGATGCATGGACCAGTAGGCATGGCCAGGGACGTTACGTGTCCATCACGGCACACTGGGTAAATGTGGTGGATTCAGGGTCCACAGGGGACAGCAAGTTTGGGACAGTTCTGCCTAGCCCACGGTCTAGTAAACAGTTGTCTGTAGCCGTTCGCACCCCCTCCTCCTCCTCCTCCTCGTCCTCCTGCAGAAGCAAGAGCTCGTCCACAGACCGCAGTCGCACAAACACTCCATCCGCACCTGCCACTGTTGCACACCAGGTCTCCCATTATGGGGCAGCTACTGGCATACGTCAGCAGGCTGTATTGGCTATGAAGTGTTTGGGCGACAATAGACACACCGCGGAAGTTCTGTCCGAGTTCTTGCAGCAAGAAACGCAGTCGTGGCTGGGCACTGTAGATCTTGAGGCAGGCAAGGTAGTGAGTGATAACGGAAGGAATTTCATGGCTGCCATCTCCCTTTCCCAACTGAAACACATTCCTTGCCTGGCTCACACCTTAAACCTGGTGGTGCAGTGCTTCCTGAAAAGTTATCCGGGGTTATCCGACCTGCTCCTCAAAGTGCGTGGACTTTGCGCACATATCCGCCGTTCGCCTGTACACTCCAGCCGTATGCAGACCTATCAGCGTTCTTTGAACCTTCCCCAGCATCGCCTAATCATAGACGTTGCAACAAGGTGGAACTCAACACTGCACATGCTTCAGAGACTGTGCGAACAGAGGCGGGCTGTTATGTTTTTGTGGGAGGATACACATACACGGGCAGGCAGTAGGATGGCAGACATGGAGTTGTCAGGTGTGCAGTGGTCGAAGATTCAAGACATGTGTCAAGTCCTTCAGTGTTTTGAGGAATGCACACGGCTGGTTAGTGCAGACAACGCCATAATAAGCATGAGCATCCCCCTAATGCGTCTGCTGATGCAAAGTTTGACGCACATAAAGGATCAGGCGTCTGCACCAGAGGAAGAGGAAAGCCTTGATGACAGTCAGCGATTGTCTGGTCAGGGCAGTGTACATGACGAGGTACCGGGCGAAGAGGAGGTGGAGGATGAGGAGGATGATGGGGATGAGTATATTTTTAATGAGGAAGCTTTCCCGGGGGCACGGGAAATTGGTGGCGTGGCAAGGCCGGGTTCTGGTTTTTTGAGGGACACAAGTGACGTAGATTTGCCTGCAACTGCCCCTCAACCAAGCACAACCGCAGATTTGACAACGGGAACTTTGGCCCACATGGCGGATTATGCCTTGCGTATCCTCAAAAGGGACACACGCATTACAAAAATGATGAACGATGACGATTACTGGTTGGCCTGCCTCCTTGATCCTCGCTATAAAGGCAAATTGCAAAATATTATGCCACATGAGAACTTGGAACTAATATTAGCAACAAAACAATCAACTCTTGTTGACCGTTTGCTTCTGGCATTCCCTGCACACAGCGCCCGTGATCGTTCTCACACGAGCTCCAGGGGCCAGCAGACCAGAGGTGTTAGAGGGGCAGAAATCAGAAGTGGCGTTGGACAGAGGGGTTTTCTGACCAGGTTGTGGAGTGATTTTTCTATGACCGCAGACAGGACAGGTACTGCAGCATCAATTCAAAGTGACAGGAGACAACATTTGTCCAGTATGGTTACAAACTATTTTTCATCCCTTATCGACGTTCTCCCTCAACCGTCATTCCCATTTGATTACTGGGCATCCAAATTAGACACCTGGCCAGAATTGGCAGAATATGCATTGCAGGAGCTTGCTTGCCCGGCAGCTAGTGTCCTATCAGAAAGAGTATTCAGTGCTGCAGGTTCAATACTAACAGAAAAAAGGACTCGTCTGGCTACCCAAAATGTAGATGATCTAACCTTCATTAAAATGAACCACAACTGGATTTCAAAATCTTTTGCCCCACCCTGCCCGGCTGACACCTAGCTTTCCTATGAAAAGGTCTTGCCTGTGGACTATTCTGAATGACTTTTCCAATCTCGTAATTTTCTTCACCTGATTGTCCAGCATACGACATGTTTCCACCTCACGAAATGGCCAAACTCCCCACACGGGGCCGTGCTATCGCCACTTTGCGCTTGGACCCTTGAGAGTGCTGTTTGTCTGAAGAGGTGGGTGTGGCCGCTTTTGGTCGACGGCACTGCCACTGGGTCCCTCATAGTACAATAAAGTGTCTCTGGCGGTGGTGGTGCGCACCCAACGTCAGACACACCGTTGTAATATGAGGGGCCCTGTGCCTGTACCGCCGGCCACAAGACAGTTCCCCCCCCCAGCTCAAACAGTGCTCTACCACTAGCAAAATTATCTCTCACAGCTTCACCAATGTGTAGTCTAGCCGCTGACATCCTTCAATGCCTGGCACTGACAATACCATTGTTTTGACATTTTTGTTATGTTAGGCCTTCGAAGCCTGTCTGCGGTCCCTTCTTTCTACAACTACTACACTGACCAGGCCACTGCTGGCCGTGTTACCCTGGAACCAATTTAAAAGTGCCTACAGTCAGCCCAATTTTGTTATGTTAGGCCTTCGAAGACTGTCTGCCGTCACTCCTTCCACTAGACTTCCACTGACCATACACTGCTGCCCATGTACCCCTGGAACCAATTTAAAGTGCCTACAGCCAGCCCAATTTTGTTATGTTAGGCCTTCGAAGCCTGTCTGCGGTCACTCCTTCCACTAGACTTCCACTGACCAGACCACTGCTGCCCGTGTACCCCTGGAACCAATTTAAAAGTGCCTACAGCCATGTGTTATTATTTTAGGCCTTCGATGCCTGTCTGCGGTCACTCCTTCCACTAGGCCTCCACTGACCACACCACTGCTGCCCGTGTACCCCTGGAACCAATTTAAAATTGCCTACAGCCAGCCCAATTTTTTTATTTTAGGCCTTCGATGCCTGTCTGCGGTCCATTCTTTCAACTACTACTACACTGACCAGGTCACTGCTGCCCGTGTACCCCTGGAACCAATTTAAAATTGCCTACAGCCAGCCCAATTTTTTTATTTTAGGCCTTCGATGCCTGTCTGCGGTCCATTCTTTCAACTACTACTACACTGACCAGGTCACTGCTGCCCGTGTACCCCTGGAACCAATTTAAAATTGCCTACAGCCAGCCCAATTTTTTTATTTTAGGCCTTCGATGCCTGTCTGCGGTCCATTCTTTCAACTACTACTACACTGACCAGGTCACTGCTGCCCGTGTACCCCTGGAACCAATTTAAAATTGCCTACAGCCATGTGTTATTATTTTAGGCCTTCGATGCCTGTCTGCGGTCACTCCTTCCACTAGGCCTCCACTGACCACACCACTGCTGTCCGTGTACCCCTGGAACCAATTTAAAATTGCCTACAGCCATGTGTTATTATTTTAGGCCTTCGATGCCTGTCTGCGGTCACTCCTTCCACTAGGCCTCCACTGACCACACCACTGCTGTCCGTGTACCCCTGGAACCAATTTAAAATTGCCTACAGCCATGTGTTATTATTTTAGGCCTTCGATGCCTGTCTGCGGTCACTCCTTCCACTAGACTTCCACTGACCAGACCACTGCTGCCCGTGTACCCCTGGAACCAATTTAAAAGTGCCTACAGCCAGCCCAAGTTTGTTATGTTAGGCCTTCGATGCCTGTCTGCGGTCACTCCTTCCACTAGGCCTCCACTGACCACACCACTGCTGCCCGTGTACCCCTGGAACCAATTTAAAATTGCCTACAGCCAGCCCAATTTTTTTATTTTAGGCCTTCGATGCCTGTCTGCGGTCCATTCTTTCAACTACTACTACACTGACCAGGTCACTGCTGCCCGTGTACCCCTGGAACCAATTTAAAATTGCCTACAGCCAGCCCAATTTTTTTATTTTAGGCCTTCGATGCCTGTCTGCGGTCCATTCTTTCAACTACTACTACACTGACCAGGTCACTGCTGCCCGTGTACCCCTGGAACCAATTTAAAATTGCCTACAGCCATGTGTTATTATTTTAGGCCTTCGATGCCTGTCTGCGGTCACTCCTTCCACTAGGCCTCCACTGACCACACCACTGCTGTCCGTGTACCCCTGGAACCAATTTAAAATTGCCTACAGCCATGTGTTATTATTTTAGGCCTTCGATGCCTGTCTGCGGTCACTCCTTCCACTAGGCCTCCACTGACCACACCACTGCTGTCCGTGTACCCCTGGAACCAATTTAAAATTGCCTACAGCCATGTGTTATTATTTTAGGCCTTCGATGCCTGTCTGCGGTCCATTCTTTCAACTACTACTACACTGACCAGGGCACTGCTGGCCGTGTACCCCTGGAACCAACATCAGAAAATATAAAAATAAGTATTTTGCTTATAAAAAAGAAAATACTGGTGAGATATCAAATGCAGACATTTTAACATTAAAAACAAACACACAACTCTAATCTGGTACAGTACTAAAAATGGCCACCAGCTACAATTACTTTCTCCTGCAAGTAGTTAACTGAAAGTTTTTTTAAATTGAAAACACACATATGGCATCCACCGAGTGTTGTCCTGTCGCGTCTTCTTTATATTATTGCCGAGAAGATGCAAAATAATGAAAATAATAAAATCATTAATTACCAAAATAATAGAGAAAGTCAACACCACATTGCAAATAAACATTCATTCCAAATAAAGAAGCAGGGCGCGTCCGAGGGTGAGTATATACCTAATAAGAATATAATCACCCTCGGACGCGCAATGCTTATTTCCAACAGCCTTCCTTCCTAAGAATCAGCCCTTCCGTCGTGTAGAGAGACGTTGTGTTACACTCCAAGGTGTTCCCCAGGTTGCCTTTCCTGAGCTTCGATCTTCCGGCTCTCGTTTAGTAGTTCTTGGAAACTACTCTGCATTAGGCCTTCAAATTGGGTATGGGGTGTAGAGAGATGGTGTGTTCCACTCCAAGGTGTTCCCCAGGTTGCCTTTCCTGAGCTTCGATCTTCCGGCTCTCGTTTAGTAGTTGTTGGAAACTACGCTGCATTAGGCCTTCAAATTGGGTATGGGGTGTAGCGAGAGGGTGTGTTACACTCCAAGGTGTTCCCCAGGTTGCCTTTCCTGAGCTTCGATCTTCCGGCTCTCGTTTAGTAGTTCTTGGAAACTACACTGCATTAGGCCTTCAAATTGGGTATGGGGTGTAGAGAGAGGGTGTGTTACACTCTAAGGTGTTCCCCAGGTTTCCTTGCCATTGCTTCGGTCTTCCGACTCTCGTTTAGTAGTTGTAGAAAAGTACACTGCATTAGGCCATACAAAATGGGTATGGGGTGGAGAGAGATGGTGTGTTACACTCCAAGGTGTTCCCCAGGTTGCCTTTCCTGAGCTTCTATCTTCAGGCTCTCATTAAATTGTGGTTAAATGGAACAACTGCATTTGGCGTACTAGTTGGTTTGGGGCCTACTATCGGTGTCTGCCACTCCTTGCTGTTCTCCTCCACTGAACAAAGCTGTGCCGCCTGTTTACTACGGTTGCCAATTTTGAACTGCATTTCGACTACTTACTGATTTGGCCCTACTCTCTGTGTCAGCCTCTCATTCCAGTTGTCCTCCACTGCAATGCCCCCTGGTTATTCCTGTGTTACCAATTTTGAACTGCATTTAGCCCACTTTCTTCTTTGGGCCTATATCTGTGTTTCCACTTCATCGTGCCCATTGCCCAGCCAGTGATAGATGAGTCTGCTGGTACATTGACCCATAACGCAACATTCCCCGTGCACGCTACACAACAACATTGTGACCCTGCTGAAAGTCAGGTTGCTCTTCCCGCATACCATACCACCTTACACGGGGACAAAGAGGAAGGTGCAGATGAAAGTGCAGGTTCCTTCATCAGGTGGGGGGAGGAATACTAGTTGGCGACGTCACTGGCACAGGGCCTCTCATAGTACGCAAAAGTGTTGCTGCCGGTGGGAGGCGCCCCCGCCGTGCAAACACACCGCTGTACTTTGAGGGGCCCTGTGCCAGTGCCAATGCCAACGAGTGGGCCCCCCCTGCTTGCTCAGGTTCACAGCACTTGCAAAGTTGAAATACTTACCTCTCCCTGCTCCACTGCCGTGACGTGGTCCAGATTTCCTGGGCCCACTAATTACTTGAACCAGCCCTACCCCCCACAACTTTAGCCAAATGACCCCCAATTTCAAATGCCTTCCAATTATTATAAGGTAAATTACGCTTGACAAGCTTCATTAAGAAGAATGGATGGTTTTGACATTAAAATGGCCACTCTAGGTGTTTTCCTGGCCCCCACTCACTGCCGACTATGCTGCCCCATTGACTTGCATTGGGTTTCGTGTTTCGGTCGATCCCGACTTTACGTCATAATCGGCCGATTTCACTCGACCCGACTTTGGACATAGTCGGGTTTCGCAAAACCCGGCTCGACTCTAAAAAGGTCAAGGTCGCTCAACTCTACTCATGACTAACTCCTGATGAGATAAGCAATTCTTACACAATTTGTAAATTGAATCTTTGCAATTTGATAAAAACCCTGAGCACCGACGTAGAGTCAGTCTCCCAGTCTTTGATACAAGGAAAGGTGATGGAATCCAGAAAATATAAGCTTTATCATGAATATGGCTTTGATTCTAGACAACATCTGGAGCATTACTTTTCAGATAGCACTGATATGATCTTTGAAGAGGATTTCTTGATATTTCCCATTAAAAATCTTAGAAAAGCTTTCACAGAAGGTATGTGTTTTTATCTATTTTAATTGTATCTTTTTTATACTTTATTAAACAATTTACATTATTTAAACAACAATAGTATCTAATTAATAAAAACCACAGTGTTCTTCTTCAAGTCCCCTCTCAACACATTGAAACTGATGATGAAAACAGAAGAAATGTTTCTTAACTTTATCTAAGGACTTTAATTTTAAATACTTGACTGCAAAGTGAGCAAGTTTATTATTGGGGTGTGAGAGATCCAAGAGGACAACCAAGCTGAATCATTCATATCAATTAATGGAAGCTTGAATATGAAAAAGAATATAGAATATTGGGGGCCAGTAGAGTAATTTTCATTTTCCCTCTGTAGTCTCCAGAATCTTGAAAGATTAATTGAGAATGGTGATGGACTTTAACTGGCAATTTTTTGATTGACCACTTTGTACTACTGTTATTTTCTGAACTTCTGCAATTCTGATTTTAAGAAACTAGACCTTATTTCCCGAATCTAGGAGTCACTGAAAGACATCTGTTCTTAGAAACCACATAGAGCAAATAATTCTATGATACAGTGTTAATAAAAGAAAAAATTGACTGTGATGGTAAATACTTTTTGTGTCAAAAAGGCAAAAGTATTATATGAGGGACACCAGAAAATTAATATCTGCAAGCTTTCAGAGCAAAGAGGTTCCTTCATGCCAACTAGGAATTGGCCAATGAGGGATCCACGGTAATGTGACTTAGGCCGGTGTCCCACTTGTAACTGCAATGCGAGAACTTGAGCGAGTCTCTCGCCTCAATACCCGGCACTGCCGCCGACACTCAGGACTGGAGTGCGCGCCTGCATGTATTTCTATGCAGCTGAGCGCTCCGGTCCAAACCGCCTGCAGCAGTGTCGGGTATTGACTCGAGTTTCTTGCATTGCAGTTACAAGTGCTACAACATATAACCACAAATAACCCTTGAAGATAAGTTTTATTTGTGTTTTTTCTAAAAGATAATAATCCCAAGTTTCTGTATTTTGCTGGAAGTTTATGCTATTGGTTCTCCACAATATCTATGAGGGTTTAACATATTGCCTGCTTCAATATTTGGAGTTTTATTCTGCAGGTCATATTGAAGGAGATGTTTTGGTTGACCTCAGTATTGGATCGATGATTCATCATCTGTATTCAGCCTGTGATTTTTTCAACTACTTCATAGTGCTGAAGATGAGAGACAGATGCATCTTGGAGCTGAAAAGATGGGTGGACTCACGTACAGGAGCGTTTAGTTGGTGCCATGCTGCAAAACTTCAAGTAGAGATAGAAGGAAAAAGGTGATGTATCTGTGTAAATACTGGAGGAATCCCACTGTGATTGCAGAATTGCTAATGTACAAATGATTTAAAGCTTATAAAGTCTATTCAAGATGAAATTTTATATTCTTACCATTAGTGTGCCATATAAAACTGGGCACTGTTTGAAGGAACGTAATACATTAGCCTTTGCTAAGTTCAAGTTTTTTTCCTCCGTACTGTAAGCCAATAATCTATCACTAAAATGTCATACTTCAATAATAATTTTCACCGTGGAACACTATCTTTCAATCATTTTTCCCATTTTTCAGCGATCTGTTGCTGGAGAAAGAAGAAAAAATGAGATCAGCAATAGAGCATGTGGTGAAATGTGATCTTGAGAAAGAAAATATGGTGGATCCAATCGTCTTACCACCAGCAGATTGTGTCATCAGTGCTTGGCTCCTGGATGTTATCAGCAAAAATCAAGATGAGTATATGAAATATATCAAGAAGTTCTCAAGGTTGTTGAAACCTGAAGGACACATCATAATAATTGGATCTGTAGATGCAACGTATTTTACAGTCGGGAAGGACAAGCTCCATATTTTCAGCTATAATGAGGATTTCGCCAGAAATGCAATAGTTGGAGCAGGTTTTGTTATCGACCATTGTGAGGTTATGAAGAGGACGGTTGAGAGTGACCTTTCTGACTTTAAGGGCGTCATATTCATTGCAGCTCATAAAGAGAAGTAGGAGAAGACACAAGTAAAATTTCTATATAAACGAAATATTTCTAACAGGGTTTCCTCTACAATTTAATTTATCAAGAGATTTTATAGAACATCATGATAATTTGCCTAATTTGTGTGTATTGCATGATACAAATACATAAAAATGCAATTTAGTATGAAACGTGTTGTGAATGTTGTCTCTCCCAGGACATATACTGTATAGTCCTTTAAAGAAATTATTTTCTTGATATAAAAGTTCTAATTTCTGTAATTTATATAATAGAAATAATCTGGAAACTCTTTGCGAGAACTTATTGTGGAGCTTCAACACCTAGAGCATCATGAGATCCTGATCTATTTGGGGTTGTTACTTTTATATTTTTTCATAAATACATATTTTATAAATGATATCATAATAAAATTAAGTTTAACACATTTCTCTTATGATGTTACTTATAAATGTAGCAACTGAAACAACAAGTGCAAGTAACAACAGATGCACTGGAAAATAGAGATAAGCCAACTGTTTGAAATTCTCATTTGCCAACTTCACTGAATTTTCACAAACATTCAGATCAGGAATACATTTTCTGTGAATCGGTATACAATAAAGCATTTAATTGCCTTGAAAATAGTGTTTAACACTCAGAAGTCGCCTATGACTGTATTAACCCTCATTGTGCTTTTCAATGCAAGCATAGCTTTATTAATGTACAACTAAACTCAACATTTCAAACTAGGTGAAAATGGATGGTAATCACACACCGAAGTGTCAGACTTGTTGGGCTACTTAAACAATAAAATCCAGTCCAAAAATTATCCATTTTTGGTGACAGATGCCTGTTGCCGGTGTTCATATACAGACAGTGCAAAAGAAGAAGCCATGGCTTTTTCACTCAGAGTGATGCAAAACTTTTCCCTGTATGGGGAATTTCAAGAGCTTCTTTCTTTGGTAATTGAAGAAGTGCTAAACACAGCAAAGCCACAAAAAGAGGACTAAAAATCCTCCAAAAAATCAAAAATAGCGGAAAAAAGGCTGTAATGTTTACCTGCCCAGGTCTCCAAAGAAATGCACTATCAGGGTGCAGTGCACCCATGTAGTTAAGATGGCAGCAAAAATACCGATAAGACAACCACTCACGGCCTACCAATCCATGGAGGGGGTGGTTGCTCGGTATATTGTTGCACAATAGAGGATTGTATGGGGCACTATTCACATACATGTGATGCACAGCAGCCACATTAACAGCCTATTAGTGACACCCATACTATTGGATCAGGTGGGCTGCCCAGCGTTATCCAAATGCATCCCACTCTGCTACGACAGCAGCTAACATTTTTCTGCATATAAGAGCACACAGCAGGTATCCCCTTCCATGAAAAGTAATCTCAGATGTATGTCTTCCAGTGAGGCGAAATGCACACCATCATTTATCAGCAGACGTCATACGTTGGTATAGTAAAGACTACCCCACCAATAACTTGACCAGATGAAAGATTAGTTGGCAAACTAGCAGATGACTTGGAGAATACACACAATCATGCATGATGATGCACAATCAGGGACGGATATTTGTCTGTACTATGGAGAAGGATCAGAAGATGTGCTCAGAGCATGACAAGCCACAGTGGTGGATAGTGTTGCGTGATACCTTCTGATATCAGGAAACATCGGATCGGATTGGATCGGTCCAATACCCCAAAAATACCGGAAACCAATGCAAGTCAATGGGACACAAATATCGGAATGAAAATAAACCTTTTGTTTCCTTGCACATCCAGTTCGGGAGGGGGGAAGAGTGTGGGTGGTGCGTGGGCAGAGACTATGGGTGTCTGTGTGTGTGGCCGGGGTCTGTACGGGCATCTTGGGGGTCTGTGTGCGCCTGCTGGGGGTCTGAATGGGCCTCGCGGGGGTCTGTGTGGGCCTACCCAGGGTCTGTATGGGCCTTTCGGGGGTCTGTGCGGGCCTGCTGGGGGTCTGAACGGGCCTCTCGGTGGTCTGTGCGGGCCTGCCGGGGGTCTTTGTATCTGTGTGCAGGCATCGTCCGAGGGGACTACAAGTCCCATCGGGCTATGCCTGCTACAATGACAGTGATTGACACATTAGCCAATGATGGGACAGTAGTAGTCCCATCATCCGGCTAATGTGTTGAATGTAAAAAAAACCACAAACATACATACTACATACAACATACTACATACATACTACATACATACAACATACTACATACATACTACATACATACTACATACATACATACTACATACATACTGTTAGGGTTGGCGGAACGCACCGAATATATTTATTAGACGAGATAGGTGCGTTCGCAACCCGGGATCCACAGTGCAGGAAAGAACCTGCTGCTAAGTAAGGCGGTGAAGAAAATTAGTATAAACGAACTCTGTTACTTCACAGAGCCCGTAGTAAAGAGAACGCTGTGCCCTGTTTAAGGACTTAGTCCCAGAAAAGCCTGCTCATCGCAGACCAGTGCAGGGTACAATAGCAGAGCCTGGAGAGGCAGCAGTAACCCTTTGCACAGTATCAGTTTCAATAAGGGATCGACGTCTCCACTGAGCAGGCTCCACTGCGGCTGATGCAGAATGGGAGACCGCAGCAGACACGGCTCGAGATTCCCCCTGTGCAGTGGCG
This sequence comes from Ranitomeya imitator, assembly GCF_032444005.1. Classification (NCBI taxonomy): domain Eukaryota; kingdom Metazoa; phylum Chordata; class Amphibia; order Anura; family Dendrobatidae; genus Ranitomeya; species Ranitomeya imitator. The sequence continues at coordinate 135,760,840 of NC_091291.1, forward strand.
GGAACTCGACTCCTAACACATACAACATACCACATACATACTACATAAATACTACATGCATACAACATTCTATATACTACATACATACTGCATACATACATACAACATATTACATACATACATACATACTACATACGTACAACATACATACATACTACATACATAGAGAGCGGTCGAATCAGCTGATGCTGCTGCTCTCCACGGGAGATCGTCGTGGGACACTAGTGGATTTCTGCGGATCAGGGAGTATATTGTTTGTTATTTTAATATTTTTTACAGATGACACTGGCTTCGGGGAACAAAGTGACAAGTGATGGTGAGTATGTAATCTATGTTATATGTACTGTATGTCTATATGTATGTATTGTATTTAATGTATGAATGTATTGTATGTAGTATGTATGTAGTATGTATGTTGTATGTATGTAGTATGTATGTATGTATGCTGCATGTATGTAGTATGTATGTTGTATGTAGGTTGCATGTTGTATGTTGTATGTAGTATGTATGTATGTATGTAGTATGTATATAGTATGTATGTATGTAGCATGTTGTATGCATGTAGTATGTATGTATGTATGTAGTATGTTGTATGTATGTTGTATGTATGTATGGTGTATGTATGTTGTATGTATGTAGTATGTATGTATGCTGTATGTATGTATGTAGTATGTATGTATGTTGTATGTGTGTAGTATGTATGTAGTATGTTGTATTCATGTTGTATGTATGTAGTATGTTGTATGTATGTATGTATGTATGTAGTATGTATAGTATGTATGTTGTATGTATGTAGTATGTTGTATGTAGTATGTATGTTTGTGTTGTTTTTTTTTTACATTCAACACATTAGCCCGATGATGGGACTACTACTGTCCCATCTTTGGCTAATGTGTCAATCACTGTCATTGTAGCAGGCATAGCCCGATGGGACTTGTAGTCCCATCGGACGATGCCTGCACACACACACAAACACCCCCGAGAGGCCCGTACAGACCCCGGCATGCCATTAGTTAACATGGCTAACATGCCTAACAGAATATGCCCACACTTCTTAGAATCCTCATTGGCAGAATAGAATAAAACTGGCTCATTGCATTATGGGAACTTCCGATTCCGGTATTCGATATTGTAAAAGTATCGGAACTCAATATCGGAACTCCGACACAGCTAACATCGTCCGATACCCGATATTGCAGTATCGGAATGCTTAACACTAGTGGTGGATAACAAGGATGACGTGATGAGGACTCTGACCATGTAACACATTAGGGTGCAGCTTGACTAACATAAAGACTTGCGTGTCAAGAAGGGAAAGGAGGATAACTTGAGGCTTGCACTGCTCGCTTTTCCCAAATGAGCAGGTGATGCTAATTCATGTGCTGACAGAAATAAATGGCATGAGACCAGGGCCGGCTCCAGGTTTTCGAGGGCCCCGGGCGAAAGAGTCTCAGTGGCCCCCCCCCCTTTAGCACATACCCCGATTTATGATGCCCAGATACGGCAGAGAAATGTATAGTACAATGCCAGATTTCACTTCTTACATGAGTGACAGCTATTGTAAATTCTGCAGTGCATATATACAGGAGAGGTGCTGTGCAGTGTATATATACAGGAGGAAAGGTGCTGTGCAGTGTATGTATACAGGAGAGGTGCTGTGCAGTGTATATATACAGGAGGAAAGGTGCTGTGCAGTGTATATATACAGGAGAGGTGCTGTGCAGTGTATATATACAGGAGGAAAGGTGCTGTGCAGTGTATATATACAGGAGAGGTGCTTTTCTGTTTTGAGTTTTTCTATGAAACAAAGACTTTTCTACATAAACAACATTGTTTGGTTTTGTGGCCCCAACAGATCTGTGCTACAAAGTAACAGGCGGCTCGGGCATTAATGAGGGACCTGATACTGAATCCTTTCCACAAACCCTAATGACCCAATTAGTGCCCCGTCATTAGAAGCTCATTAAACGCCTCCTTGTCCCGAGCAGTCATGTACAGTATGGGGGGATCCTGCAGCCCACCCCATGACTGCTCCATACCATACACTGCCCTCTGTCGCGCTCACTATTATCCTGTGCATTTCTCCATCATCGTTACCCCATGTTACACTTGTCACCCCCCACTACAGAGTAGCAGGGCAGCCAATGTCACCCCCTCCCGGACCCTAATGGCAGCAGGAAATGTCTGCTCCTCTATTGGGTTGGAACCTGATTTAATCAAGGAATAATGTGGAGTTGTTGCCGGTGGCCGCAGGGGAAGGGTTAAGTGATGCCATGTCCTTGGTGGGAGCAGTGGAAGCTGCTGGGACCTGGACAGAGACAACCAATGTTGCTGTGACTGCACAGTGTGATGTGGAGGAGAGAAGCTGAGATGCAGAAATCACCCACATGCCAGCACTGGGCAGAGTCCCTCCAGTCACCAGCCTGGGGCCACAGGGCCCCAACGTACAGCCCACAGCTCAGTTTTATCCATGGCAGCAGCTCCCCTTCCTCCTGGCATCTGGTTAACCCCATTCATGCGGGTTGGATTGTTATCTTTAAGGTTCAGCAATAACTTTCATACAGATGGGAAGGGGTTAAGCTTCTTCCTACCCCACTGGGGCAGGTTGGTGAGGAATGCATGTATTCTGGGGTTCTTGGTGAGCTGGGCGGCTGCAGGTTGCAGGCTGCTCTCCACCATCTCCTCCACCAGACATCACCCACATTTTTAGGCAGCGGAGACAGACAGCAGCAGACTGAGCCACAAGTCCAACCACTGCTGGATACTTTAGTTTGCACTCACTCAGGCACTGGTAGGATGGAGCTCCTCCGGAATCTGCCTGATAATAAGTTCAGCACTGCAGCCAGCCAGGGGCTCTCTCCGCCCACAAACAGTCACACTGGCTGCGTTCTCTTAACCCCTATGTGTGCCTGCCTGGGTGCACTGACTGAGTGAGAAGATGCTTGTGTCAGAGCTGGCACATAGGGGTTAAGAGAACTCAGCCAGTGTGACTTTGTGGGTGGAGAGAGCATGTTCTCCTGCTCTGCTCTCCCAGCTGTATCTATGACAGCGTGAGTGGTCCCCCCTCTCTCTCTAGGGCCCCGGCATTTGCCCAGGTGGGCCGGGTGCTGACGCCGGCCCTGCATGAGACAGCTAGTCCTCTAGTGATAATCTCTGAAATAGTGGAGTCCATGTCTGAGGATATGTTGGCACTCATTTATACAGAACTGGACTACAGTATAGACATTTGCCATGTCACCAATAGAAAATACTTTGCACATGTGCAGTGTAGATATAAAACTTTGGTTCGATAGTGTGTTTTCATGGTAATAAATTTGTGTTATGTTCTCTAATTTAGTTAGTAAGTAGGTTTCCCCAGGGATAGGGGAAATAAAAGCATCGCTATCTAAGCGCAGTGATTGTATGAGTACAAAAAGTGAGAAATTTGTGGTATATGCTCAACTGAGATGGTTATGCTAAGGCACAACTCTAGAAAGACCCAATATTAACCACAATGCAGAGTGCAGCCAGCCCGGAGGTATGTGGAAATGTTTTGGATGGAGTTCTAACAAGGGAATGTGTAAGGAAAAGAAAATTCAGATGATAGGCACTTCCACAATGGGAGTGTGGTAGAGATTGGATACTTTTTTTTTTTTCAAAAAGGAGGTGACTCCTGATGAAGGCTGTATACAGTTGAAACGCATTGTGTTTTAAAAGCCATTTAATTAAAATTATAATTGAGCTCAGCTCCAGTGCAAAGGCTATTTTACTATCCCAGTTTCAACCTCCTTTTTGAAAATAAAAATATTTATTTTTTATATCCAATCTCTACCACACCCCCACTGTGGAGACCCCGATCACCCAGATTTTCTATTCCTAATGTTCTCTAGTTTATGAAAACTGAGACTTTGTCAATAAGACTGTTTTTATCATTGAAATATTAATAATGATACATTTAAACATATTATTTCTCATGACTGACTCATGAAAATAAGTTATGATGTGCTAAAAAAATATTTAATTTGCAAATTAGATTTCTCTTTACTACATAAAGACCTTGAGATTAGGGAGAGACATTCTGTCTGTGATACAAGATTAGACGATGGATTCCGAAAACTATAAGCTCTATCACAAATCTGGCTTTGATTCCAGGCAATTTCTGGAGCATTACCTTTCAGATAGCCCAGAAATGGTCTTTGCAGAGGATTTATTGAAATTTCCCATTGAAAATCTCAGAAAAACTTTCACAGAAGGTAAGTAACTTTAATTTTTTCAAACTTTTATTTAATTACAATTTACCTAATATCAATAGTATCCAATTGTCCTGCTTTCTATATGGGGAGGAGAGAATAGTGTAAGATGATGAGAGGGTGAACCGTGCTGCCCCTATCAAATTACCGTACCTTGGGGTTTATAAAACGCACCGGATTATAAGACGCATCCCAAATTCGAGGAGGAAAAAATACTTTTTTAATAAAATGCTGGTGCTTTTTACAATCCAGGCATCTTATTGCTTGCCGGGGATGGTGGCTGCGGTGAAGCAGGATCCCAGGGTCGCTGCTGGTGTTTGGTGGTGCAGGCCATAGTGGAGCAGGGTCCCAGGGTTGCTGCTGGAGGAGGCAAGAGTGGTGTTGCGGGTGTTTGGTGGTGCGGGGGCTCTGCTGACATTTTGTGAAAGTCCAGAGCCCCCGCACTGTTTACTATGCGGTGGACTCTGGGAAAACGGCTGCCGGGGCAGTGCATGTGCAGATGGAGATCTTGGTGCCGAGATTTCCAAATGCACCTATGCCGTATCCGCGGCCATTTTCCTGGTGACATCACATAGAGGCAGGGGCAGATGGAGAATTTGGCTTTCCTTCATCTGCACCTATGGTGAGTTAGAGGCTGGAAGATGGAGGCCGGACCTGAGAAGAAGAATGGCGGGTGCCATATGCTTCCGATGCAGGACTACAGCTCGCCGCACCACCATCGCAGGGCCACCGCTCGAAACTGTACCACCACCACACAGCTCCGGATCCACAGGATTGACCCCTCGGTAAGAACAGTGTTCGGTTTATAAGACGCACCCCCAGTTTCCCCAATTTTGGGGATCATAAAATATGGTAAGTAATGGGAGCAGAGCAAAGCCTTGACAAAAATGAATGGAATATCATGAACCTATAGTGTAGGGTTTAGCAGAGTTATTGACTTTCCTTATTATATCCAGAATCTTTGACGACTTTTAAGGGATGATAAAAGTAACTCTTAAATTCCAGATTGTGGAGGTAATTACTCTTAGTCTGCTCTTATTTGAAAATCACCAGTTGACTAGTTTTTGCTTCTGTCATTCCCTAATGTTTTGTGAGTTTTGATAAGCTAGAATTTCCATAATCTACTGTTCAACAAATTACATATTAAAACTGCTAGTAAAACTAGGAGAGTCACTTAAAGAGAAGGTTCTGGATGTACTTGCAGGTCACAGAGTAAATAACAGCATGTAATGTCAATTAACAGCTGCTAAGGCCAACAGGATATTGTCATGTGTAAAAAGAGGCATGGACTTTCTGGAAAGGGACGTAAAACTGACAATTTCCAAAGCGTTAGTGCAGCATCATCTGGAATATGCAGTTCAGGAGGCCCTTGAGTTAAAGGGAATCTATCATCCCATTTTTCACCTATAATCTAAGGCCACCGCCATCAGGGGCTTATCTACAGCATGCTATAATGCTAAATCAGATTAGAAAATATTGTACGCAAGAACCAATCATAAAAAAAAACTTTATTGACAAACAGCAAAAAACAAAAAAGAAAACATGCAAGGTATTAAAAGTGGAAATCCAAAAAAATGGCAAAGGAAACCCACCATGCTGTGTACAGAGGAACTACATAATGCTAAACACACTAATATACTACACATGATTATACATCAAGCAAAGAAACCTTAATACTGGGTACAACATTATCCTATCCACAGATGTAACATAATCAACAGAAAGCGTGCATAATAGTAGTACAAAGATTACCTCTGGTGGGTGCCAATGCCTGCCACTACGTACGTTTCAGCTAATTGCCTTCTTCTGGGGACCCCCAGCAGCAGGACAGCTGCCTCAGCCTTTGTGCAAGGAGGAGCAGGAGGAGCACTGCCAAAGCCCTGCAAAATGACCTCCAGCAGGCCACAAATGTGCATGTGTCTGCACAAATGAGAGTTAAAAACCGACTCCAGGAGGATGGTCTGAGTGCCCGACGTCCACAGATGGGGATTGTGCTCACAGCCCAACACCATGCAGGACGCTTGCCATTTGCAACAGAACACCACGATTGGCAAATTCGCCACTGGAGCCCTGTGCTCTTCACAGACGAAAGCAGGTTCACACTGAGCACATGTGACAGACGTCACAGAATCTGGAGACGCGGTGGAGAGCGATCTGGTGCCTGCAACATCCCTCAGCATGACCAGTTTAGCAGGGGGTCAGTAATGGTGTGGGAGATCATCAGTAGCATGCCCAGGCATTGTAGGGACATCATACAGGCACGTGGAGGCCACACACACTACTGAGCATAATTTCATTGTCTTGAGGCATTTCCACTGAAGTTGGATCAGCCTGTAACTTGATTTTCCACTTTGATTTCGAGCATCATTCCAACTCCAGACCTCTGTCGGATATTAGTTCTTATTTACATTGATCATTTTTAGGTTTTATTGTTCTCAACACATTCCACTATGTAATGACTAAAGATTTACAACTGGAATATTTCATTCAGTGATATCTAGGATATGGGATTTCAGTGTTCCCTTTTTTTTGAGCAGTGTATATTTATATACATATGTAAATAAGCACTCATACAGTTATATTGACATCAAGATAAAAAGTTAAGGTCTCAGAAAAGGGGAGGAAAAAACGAAAGCCCAAAAAGGAAAGTCCTAAGATTAATGTAATAAATTCCTTTAATAGAAAAAAGAGTCAGCTCACCACTCCAGAGGTCCAGCGCACGGATACCTGCAGTGCCGCAAGAAATAGCCAAGAAGAAGGAGAAATATCCAGCATCCGAATCTTCAGCAAATTGAAATCTCTACTTAAAAATATAAAATTTACATAGATATAAAAGTCGCAGCCTTGTGCATGGGATTAGACATGTGGGCCAAAACTTGTGACAATACTATGCAGTGATTAAGGATCTCATTTCGAAACGCGTTTGACCACATGTCTAATCCCATGCCCATGGCTGCAACTTTTACATCTAGGGAAATTTCATATTTTTGAATAAAGATTTAAATTCACTGAAAATTTGGATACTGGATATTTCTCCTTCTTCAAGGTCCTTTAATGGTTAACATAGAGTCTACTGCTAGAATTTGTAAACCTTCCTTTACATACATATCAATATCTATAATTGGGTCACGTCATATAATTTTTGTGCATCTGGATTTAGTGTTTATTAACCCCTTACTGACATCCGCAGCACATGTGAGGCGGAAGACGATAGGGAAAATGCTTATGGGGTGAACTCGCCACATGCTCAGTGGGTCTCTCCGTTACAACCAAGACCTGCCCCTAACTGCCGTTAAACCTCTACATCTACATGCCTCTATTTCCCTTCATGCCTTTACATCTATGAGGATTTTATATATCAGATTTGAATATTTGGAATTTTTTCTGCAGGTCATGTTAATGGAGACATCTTGATTGACCTCACTACTGGTTCCATGGTTCATCAATTGTTTGCAGCTTGTGATTTTTTCAAACACATCATATTGCTGAAGTTCAAAGACAGATGCATCATGGAGCTAAAAAGATGGGTGGACTTACGTACAGGAGCATTTAGCTGGGGTCATGTCACAAAACTTCATACTGACGATGGAGAAGAAAGGTGAGATAAAAATGGAGAAATGGGGAAGATTTACTGACTCAACACTGTCGATTGTAGCTTTTTTGCTGCCAGAAGCTTAAACTTAGATAGTTTTTCTGGTGAAAACAAGTTATCAGTAAAGCAAAAGATAGTTAATGACCTACTCATCGGTGAAGACCTGACCACTTGGACCTGCACTGGTCGGCAGAATGTAGCACTTTTCTCCTCATTAGAATGCAATGTTGGTGTGCATGCTCCATTAATTTTCTTTGGGCTGCCGAGCACTGTTCTGGGCCTTTTTCCAGCAGCCTCATAGAAAAATCCCTGTTCTACCGATTCGTGTGGGTCACTGCAGCCAGATCCCCAGTGATTAATTCGATAAGTTATTATCCCCAAGCAGCCCTGTTGAATGGTGCACCCTCCTAACAGACTATTGCCAAATCACACCCTAAATGGTGATATTGTAATATGCAGAAGATATTTTGTTAGGAAAATTCTGACCAATGGACTTTTGTGTATACTCGCCATGAGAACATACCCTTAGCCTTGATAAATTTTATCCCTTGAAGCTGAAAAGACAGTTTCCTGATCTACTCTGGAGGTGACATTGTGGGCCATGCACATATTCTATTTTTTCAATACTAATCTTTTCACTATCAAATATCATTTATCCACAAATATCATTCTATTGATTCATGAATATCATCATGCCCTGTAAAATAGTAGCTATTATTGGAAGAAATGTAAAATCCTTGGCTGCATGTAAGTCTTTCCTCTATTAATAGCTTTAAAGAATCATGGCCTAGTATACCAGACCTGGTTGCACGAATGTCGTTCTGCAATTATTCTGCATTGGAAGCAAGTGTTAAAGCTTACATTTTGCCCTTTTGATCTTGACTCTGGAACAATCACTTTCTTCATTTTTTTTTTCAGTGAAAAGTTACAGGAAAAAGAAGAAAAAATGAGGTTTGCCCTTCAACATGTTGTGAAATGTGACCTCGAGAAAGATAATATGATGGATCCGATGGTTTTACCACAAGCCGACTGTATCATCTGTAGTTGGCTCCTAGATAATATCAGCAAAAACCAAGATGATTACATCAAATATCTTAGGAAGTTCTTAAGGTTACTGAAACCTGGAGGGCACATTATATTAATTGGGTGTTTAGATACCACATATTACACAGTTGGGAAAGATAAGTTCCATCTTCTCAATTATGATGAGGATTTTGTCAGGAAAGCTCTAGTTGGAGAAGGTTTAGTTATTGACCGCTGTGAGGTAACGAGGAGAACAGCTGTGAGTGATCTTTCTGACTATAAGGGCATCATATATGCTGAAGCTCACAAAGAAAAGTAAGTCTGAGTAGAAAAAAAAATTAAAGGAGTTGGGCCATAATATCAAATTTTTGCTTATGCACGGAATAAATGGAAATTTGGTGATCCCTTGGGTCAGAACTCTAGAATCCCTAATGCTCCCATGAACTGAGCGTTGAAGGACCTTAGTGAGCTTAGCAGTAATATTGACATACACCACACGCACTATCGCTCCATTTATCAATTTTTTAGAATGAAATAATTTGCTGAATCTCATAGATAATGTTCAGCTAGTTGTTGCCTTTCCACCTGCTTTTATGATTCAACTATAACTTACAGCATAGCCAGCCGAAAATTAACACTAAAACTTAACATTTATTAATATATTAAAACCAAAATGTTAAGACAAACACACAATATACCATCATGTGAGTGCTCATGATTACCAGTGCTCAAATAAAAAAATTTGGTTCAATCTCACCAATGCAGGTTCTCATTCTCGTTCTCCAAACCTATTTATTGGAATTAAATACCTAGAGCGGGAGGGAAATTTTGGGGTAAAGACAAGACCATCTTACTATCTCTCCTTGTCATGCCCCTGTGTTATTCCCGCCCTGACAAGGGCAGTATCCAAGTATGAACCTACTTATAAGGCACCCATATATAGTATAGCCTCCCTGAAAAATGTGTCCTTCCAAGGAATTTGTTCCCCTGTTAAGGGGATTCATCAGGGGAAATTTAAGTAAGCTCAGTAGGTTACTTGCAGTGGCAAGTTCAACCCGGCTAAACCAACTGGTTTTGTCAGTGCCTCTATACAGGGATAAATTTACTATATATGGGTACCTTATAAGAAGGTTCATACTTGGGTACTGTCCTTGTCAGGGCAGGAGTAACACAGGGGCACGACAAGGAGAGCTAATAAGATGGTCTTGTCTTTACCCCAAAATTTCCCTCCCGCTCTAGTTATTTAATTCTAATAAATAGGTTTGGAGAACGAGAAGGAGAATCTGTATTGGTGAGATTGAACCAATTTTTTTATTTGAGCACTGGTAATCATGAGCACTCACATGATGGTATATTGTATGTTTGTCTTAACCTTTTGGTTTTAATATATTATTAAATGTTAAGTTTTAGTGTTAATTTTGGGCTGGCTGTAAGATATAGTTCAATTGGATTGGCCAGACAATTCTGGAACAGGTCATTCTGATCCTTTGTGCTGTATTTTATGATTCAACCCCTGTAATCCTGCATGTATTTTATTATCTCATATTATAACATTCCATTAGTGTAAAAAATTCCCAAATTTTTCTTGCAAATGTTGCATAATTTTCCTCAAGGCAATTGGATTCTCCTTCTCTTATAAAAGAGTTTAAAATCTTCTGCTTAAATTGATTATTATTACCCCTTTATTTTTTGGAATCTTTATATGGAACAATAACTGTGTGAAATGAAGATAGCGCCAGGACCTAATGTGATCGTATGGTATTATATGACTTTTGGATGTGTGATATCAACATTGTTATGAAAATAATGCAATATTAAATGTGAATACTGTAATTTCCTTGATGGTTATTATTATTATACATTTATATGGCGCCATTTATTCCATGGCGCTTTATATGTGAAAGGGGGCAAATGTAGACAAGCACAATAAATATGAGCAATGCAAGGCACACACAAGTACAGAAGGAGAGAGGACCCTGCCCGCGAGGGCTCACAGTCTACAGGGGAGGATACACTAGGACAGGGTAGAACTGGTCGTGCAGCGGTTCAGGATTACTACAGACTGTAGGCTTGTCGGAAGAGGTGGGTCTTCAGGTTCTTTTTGAAGGTTTCCGTGGTAGGCGAGAGTCTGATGTGTTGGGATAGAGAGTTCCAGAGCATGAGGGAAGCACTAGAGAAGTCTTGTATGCGGTCGTGGGAAGAAGGGATAAGAGGGGAGTAGAGAAGTAAATCTTGAGAGGATCGAAGTTTACGTGTGGGAAAGTGCAGAGACCATGTCACAGATGTATGGAGGAGACAGGTTGTGGATGGCTTTGTACAGTATGTCATAGTAAGGGTTTTGAACTGGAGCCTCTGGACAATAGGATAGGGCCAAGTCTGTGATGCCAAGAGATGAGAGAATCTTTAGCAGGAGGGAATGGTCGACAGTGTCAAAGGCAGAAGACAGGTCCAGGAGAAGGACGACAGAGTAATGTCGCTTGCTCTTGGCAGTTAGTAGGTCATTGGTGACTTTAGTTGGGGTAGTTTCAGTTGAGTCATGCGGTCGGAAGCCAGATTGTAACCAGTCAAAGAGGGAGCAGGAGGAGAGGTAGGAGGACAGTTCAAGATGGACATGCTGTTGCAGAAGTTTTGAGGCCTAAGGGAGAAGAGATATTGGGTGATAGCTAGACACAAAGGATGGGTCGATGGAGGGTTGTTTGAGGATGCTTGAGATCTTGGCATGTTTGGAGGATGAGAGGAAAACACCGGTTGTGAGTGAGAGGTTGAAGAGGTGTGTTAGGGTTGGGATGAAGACTGTGGCAAGGTTAGGGATGAGGTGGGATGGGAGCGGATCAAGCGTGCAAGTGGTGAGATGTGATCTTGACAGGAGGGTGGAGAGCTGATCTTCTGTCATGATGGAGAAGTTAGTTTTGGAGGAACATGGTTGAGCAGCTAAGAGGGGCATTGGGGGCTGCGGGCCAAAGCTTTCTCTGATCGTATCAATCTTCTGCTTAAAGAAAGAGGCAAAGTCTTCAGCAGAAATGAGAGGAAAGGGGGAGGTGCTGGGGGACGGAGTAGAGAATTGAAAGTGTTGAAAAGCTATTTTGGGTTGTGAGACAGGGAGGATATGAGAGATGAGAAGTAAGTTTGTTTTGTGGCAGTGAGTGTGGACTTGAAGCTGGCAAGGGACTGCTTGTATGCTGTTGATTGTATGAGTTTTGCTATGCGTGAGGGGAGCGGCTGAGTCAATTATTGCTGTTATTGTGGTGTTAGAAAAAGTGGCAACAGCATCTGTGTCATGATGGGAGGCTATGTCTGTAAGAGGGAGAAGGGACTCAGAGAGTGATTGTAAATTGAGGTGTTTGAGATTTCTGCGAGGGTGAGTGAGTTTGTGGAGTGGGGGTTGGGCACTAGGAGAGAAGAGAGAAGAGAATGTCAGTAGGTTGTGGTCAGACAGGGGGAGGGGTGAGTTAGTGAGATTAGTAAGGGAACAGAGGCGGGTGAAGATAAGGTCCAGCGTGTGGCCATCTTTGTGAGTGTCCGCGGAGGACCATTGAATGAGGCCAAAGGAGGCAGTGAGTGATAGAAGTTTAGAGGCAGCTGGGGTGGAAGTGATTTACCCACCAGGGCAGTGAGGATACTCGGTACCTGGTCCGGTCACTCTTAAAGGGGATGTCACAGTGGCTGCGACCCGCTCTGTGGCCCTGGGCGCTCACTTAGAAGGTGGAAGGTCTTTTAATGGGGATTTGGTAATAAAGTTTATTCGTGATGCCACCTGTGGTTCTTGGTCAGAGGGGACCAACGCTGCTTTAAAAGGGGTCCTCTGGGATGATGTTGTTGCAGCAAAATGGTGAGGCTTCCCACAGGTGAAGCGGTGTCCCCAGGGCTCCCAAGGTGTATGGGCAAGGATGGTGTATGCCAGCAAATAAGTGGAGGACACAGAGTTATAAATGCTTTACCTGTTTTACTGGTGATAGCAGTCCACAGTCCAGGGAACCAGGCACAGGTGGTGATGTGGTCCGGCCGGCCTGGAGGCACAAGTGGATCCCTCTCCCAGGTGAGGTCCGTAAGCCTATCTACTTGCACTAGTATACAAAGTCTCTGCTGCCTGTAGCTTGCTGGCAAAGTCCTCTCCTTCCTGTCCTGAGACAGATACCTGTATAGTGAGCAGCTTGAGCCGTTTTATAGGGTCTCTATCACGACCCGGGCTCCTCAGGTGCTGCTTCACCTCCAGGTGTGGTGTGGGCAAATAACATACAGTCCTATGCCCTCTGATTCTGCTATGTGTCCTAGAGTACAACACAGCCTCGTGCTACCGGTGCCCAGTTTCTGTGCTTCGGCTCTCAGGGTGCCCGGGCACAGTTGCCTTTTGAGCCCCTTACTTTCTCCTATGCTCCATTCCTCAATAGCCCCACTACATTCAACCCCTCGGGTTCTCTTCCTTCCCTGGAGCTGCAGCTCAGTCTTGGCTGCAGTATTCCATTGTCTGCTCTCTGTTCCAGACTTCCTTCTCTGTCCACTGTCTCTCACCAAATGTCTTGTTTGGTCTCCCTGGACCAAATAACTCCTCCTCTAGGCCAGAACACTTAAAGCTGAGGAAGCTCCCCTGAATCCGGGTCCTGAGCTCCCCCTTCTGGCCTGGATTCAGAATGTGTTGAATGTGGGTGCGTTACCTGGTAAAGGGAATCCTCCTAGCCTCCAAGCATGATATCGCCCTCCCCGAAAGGAAGGCAACATCACTGAAACAACCGCTTACCGGGGGTGTTACAGAAGTATCAGTGGGGATGTTGAAGTCACCCATGATGATAGTGGGGATGTCAGCAGAGAGGAAGTGAAGTAGCTAGGTGGTGAAGTGGTCGAGAAAGGTGGAGATGGCTAGTTTTTGGGGCGGTAGATAACAGCCAGCTGGAGGTTGGAGGGGGAGTAGATACAGAGGGAGTGCACCTCAAATGTGGGGAGAGTAGTGGAGGGTGGTAGCAGAATTGGAGAAAAGGAGCAGATATCAGACAGGAGCAAGCCAACTCCTCCACCATGTTTGTGCTTGGGCGAGGGGTGTGAGAGAGGTGGAATCCACCGTAGGAAAGTGCAGCTGGAAAGGCTGAGTCAGGGTGAGTGAGCCAGGTTTCAGTGATGCCAAGGAAGGAGATTTTGTTTGTAATAAAGATGTCATGGATAAATGGCAGTTTATTGCAGACAGAACATGCGTTCCATAGTGCTTCAGGTAAGGGGACCGGGGGAGTGGGGACTGGATGAATGGGTATGAGGTTATCATGGTTGAGACAATGTGTAGAGGATCGTGGCAGGGGGTTAAAAATGAGAGTGGGGGTTCATTGAGGTTGGGGGTTCATTGCTTTTTGCCTCTTTCTTTGACAAAGAGTTATCAGTTTGGTTTCTGAGCCTTTCATGATGTTATTAAAGCTACAGAGTCTTAAAGGAGTTGTGCGATTAAAGCAAATTATCACCTACTGTACCTGTAAGATAGGTGATAACTTGCTGATCAGAGGGTTTTCCGCCACTAGGACCTGCACAGAATGGAGAACTTCTATTACTGATCGATGTGAGCAAAATCCACTCTCTTCTATGCCTATGAACTCTGAATGATAAGATTTCTTTTACGAGCATCCAGGAAATCAATACAGCACAACGTTTTAAGTGTACTAAGCAGGATTTCTAGTTTATTAATGCAGAGCTGAAGTTTAAGTTGTGTAACAGACAAAGGAAACTTCCTTCAGAAAGATGAAGCCAATTCAAATTTAGTGGAGCGAACATAAATCCCCACTTATCTCAGCTGAAGACTTTCAAGCAGAAGATTGATAACATCAGAGACATTTTTGGTCAACAACCCCCCAGAGCCCTTCCTCCCGACTTCCCAGCCCTCCACCTCCAAAACCAACTTCTCCACCATTACAGAAGATCAACTCTCCACTCTACTCTCAAAATCACATCTCACCACCTGTGCAATTGACTCGCTCCCATCCCACTTCATCCCAAACCTCACCACAGTCTTCATCCCAACCCTAACCCATCTCTTCAACCTATCACTAACAACTGATGTTTTCCCCTCAAGCTTTAAACATGCCTCCATCACACCTATCCTCAAAAAGCCCTCTCTTGACCCATCCTCTGTATCTAGCTATCGCCCTATATCACTTCTCCCTTATGCCTCCAAACTACTGGAACAATACGTCTACCTTGAACTGTCCTCCCATCTCTCTTCTTGCTCCCTCTTTGACCGCTTACAATCTGGCTTCCGGTCACACCATTCCACTGAAACTGCCCTAACTAAGGTCACCAATGACCTCTTAACCGCCAAGAGCAAGCCACACTACTCTGTCCTCCTCCTCCTCGACCTGTCGGCTGCCTTTAACACAGTCGACCATTCCCTATTATTACAGACCCGCTCATCCCTTGGCATCACAGACTTGGCCCTATCCTGGATCTCATCATACCTAACAGACCAGACATTCAGTGTCTCCCACTCACACACCACCTCCTCACCTCGCCCCCTATCTGTCAGAGTCCCACAAGGTTCAGTCCTTGGGCCCCTGCTCTTCTCCATTTACACCTGTTTTTACAAAACAGAATTCATCATCTTTCCCCCATCTCACGCGACCCCCCCAATGAACCTATCCATTACAATGCATGGCTGCCCACTCTTCCCAGTCCCACAAGCTCGCTGCCTTGGGGTGATCTCTCCTCCAAACCACATATCCAAGCTCTGTCCACTTCCTGCCGACTTCAACTCAAAAATATTTCACGAATCCGTACATTCCTCAAACCAAGAATCTGCAAAAACCCTAGTCCATGCCCTCATCATCTCTCGCCTTGACTACTGCAACCTCCTGCTCTGTGGCCTCCCCTCTAACACTCTCGCACCCCTCCAATCTATTCTAAACTCTGCTGCCCGACTAATCCACTTGTCCCCCCGCTATTCCCCGGCCACTCCCCTCTGTCAATCCCTTCACTGGCACCCCATTGCCCAGAGACTCCACTACAAAACCCTAACCATGACGTACAAAGCCATCCACAACCTGTCTCCTCCATACATCTGTGACCTCGTCTCCTGGTACTTTCCTGCACGCAACCTCCGATCCTCACAAGATCTCCTTCTCTACTCCCCTCTTATCTCCTCTTCCCACAATCGTATACAAGATTTCTCCTGCGTATCCCCCCTACTCTGGAACCCTCTACCACAACACATCAGACTCTCGCCTACCATCGAAACCTTCAAAAAGAACCTGAAGACCCACCTCTTCCGACAAGCCTACAACCTGCAGTAACCACCGATCGACCAAACCGCTGCACGACCAGCTCTATCCTCACCTACTGTATTCTCACCCATCCCTTGTAGATTGTGAGCCTTCGCGGGCAGGGTCCTCTCTCCTCCTGTACCAGTTATGACTTGTATTGTTTAAGATTATTGTACTTGTTTTTATTATGTATACCCCTCCTCACATGTAAAGCGCCATGGAATAAATGGCGCTATAACAATAAATAATAATAGTAATAATAATAATAATAATAATGTTATCTCAGTTTCATCCTTTTGTGACCAATTATGTGTATTTCAGGAGCTATATAGAGACATGCTGCAATTGTCCTCAGGACTTTCCAACCTGCTTTACCTCAGTTCCCTATCAGGACACCCATAATTGTATCACAACAATGATCTTCTTGTTTGGGGTTTGTGCAACCAAGGGTTTTTTGACAAGGTTCCCTTACTCCTGAACCTAATTACATTTGGTATAATACTGAATAGAGTTTTTATAGAATCATATACCAACAATCAATCCAATACTAGCTGCATATAGGTTTTTATGATCCCTGAGAACCACCCATTAGGACCTTGAACCTATTTGTTTTGTTCAGGAAAGAGCATGTTTTTCCCACCATGAGTCTTTGTGTCATGTTCCTGTAATATTTCTTTCTTATTTCATATATTTTTGTATATCAGCCCTAACCTGGAGATGCCACATAAGGTCTATATAATGACAACATCTAGGACCTATTACCTGACCCATCCATTTTTTTTCTTCCTGCGAGATAGTCTAGCACTATACTGTGTTTGCTAATGACTACAATTAGCTCAGGCCTTCATTCTGCTGGTGGTGTGACTATTTACTCTGGCTGGCATGTATTCAGGTGAGTTTCCATCAAGTTTCATTGAAGTTTTTTTTGCTTAGGCGAACATGGAATGGCTCATCAAATCTTGACTCAAGGCTTTTCCTCACATGTCTTTTCAGGACTACTCAGTCTCCTGGCTTAGATCATGTTCTCTGATGCTGATTAAGGGTCTGGAATGGAGGATTACACTTGTTTATCACACTGTTTCATCAATTACGTAAAGCTTGTGCATAGCTGGTAAAGATTTCATGCTGCATCTGAAGTTCACCGATCTATTGTACACTCTGAACTGTGCATCTTATGCTTTGAGGAGTTGTTCTTTCACAATGGATATCACCTCAGCAATTCTCTCTTGCATCTGGGCCACATTTTTGATTACACTCCTGCAGGTGTAGACTCTACCTCCCATGTCTCCTTCCCTACATCAGATATGTATTCACAGAGTTGTTGGCCATGCAACAGTTCAAATATGGAGAAACCAATAGAGGCCTGAGGGACTTCTCTTATAATAATAATAATTGTATTTATATAGCACCAACATATTCCGTAGCGCTTTACAAATTATAAAGGGGATTTGTACAGACAATAGACATTACAGCATAACAAAAATCAGTTCAAAATAAATAGATACCAAGAGGAATGAGGGCCCTGCTCGCAAGCTTACAAACTATGAGGAAAAAGGGGAGGCATGAGAGGTGGATGGCAACAATTGCTATCGTTGTTCGGACCAGCCATAGTGTAAGGCTCGGGTGTTCATGTAAAGCTGCATGAACCAGTTAACAGTACAGACACAGAGGGCTAATAACTGCATAAAGTGTATGAGAACATGATGCGAGGAAGCTGATTATGGTTTAAGTTTTTTGAATGGGCCACACAGGGATAGTTAGGTTAAAGCGTTTAGGCGGTAGGCCAGTCTGAACAAATGAGTTTTTAGGCCATGTTTAAAACTGTGGGGATTAATCGTATTAACCTGGGTAGTGCATTCCAAAGAATTTGCAAAGCACGTGAAAAGTCTCGGAGACAGGAGTGGGAGGTTCTGATTATTGAGGATGCTAATCTCAGGTCATTAGCAGAACGGAGTGCACAGGTAGGGACCAGGGAGGAGATGTATGGCGGTGCTGAGCCATGGAGTGCTTTCTGGATGAAGGTAATAGTTTTGAACTGGAATCTGGAGCGGATGGGTAACCAGTGTAATGACTGCCACAGGGTAGAGGTATCGGTGTAACGGTTGGCGAGGAAAATAATCCTGGCAGCAGCATTCTATACAGATTGGAGCGGGAGAGTTTGCTAGGCCGATTAGGAGAGAGTTGCGATAGTCCAGACAAGAATGAATGAGTGAAACAGTGAGAGTTTTTGCAGAGTCGAAAGCAAGAAAAAGGCGAATTCTAGAAATGTTTTTGAGATGCAGTTAAGAAGAGCGAGCCAGTGATCGGATGTGGGGGGTGAATGAAAGCTCGGAATCAAGTATGACCCCAAGGCAGCGGGCATGTTGCTTGGGAGTAATGGTGAAACCACACAAGGAGATGGCGATGTCAGGCAAAGGTAGGTTAGTAGAGGGAGAGAACACGAGGAGTTCAGTTTTTGACATGTTCATTTTCAGATAGAGGGAGGACATGAGGTTAGAGACAGTGATAAGACAATCACTGGTGTTTTCTAAAAAGGCAGGCATGATATTAGGAGAGGAAGTGTATAATTGGGTGTCATCAGCATAGAGATGGAACTGGAAACCAAATCTACTGATTGTTTGTCCAATAGGGGCGGTATACAAAGAGAAGAGGAGGGGACCTAGGACTGATCCTTGAGGAACCCCAACAGTAAGGGGAAGGTGAGGGGAGGAGGAACTAGCAAAAGATACAGTGAAGGAGCGGTCTGAGAGATAGGAGGAGAATGAGGAGAGAACGGTGTCCTTGAGGCCGATGGAGCGGAGCATAGTGAGGAGGAGCTGATGATCCACAGTATCGAATGTTGCAGAGAGATCCATGAGAATTAGCATGAAGTAGTGACCATTAGATTTAGCTGTTAGTAGATCATTAGAGACTTTAGTGAGGGTAGTTTCAATAGAGTCTAAAGAGCGGAAACCAGATAGAAGAGGATTGAGAAGAGAGTTATCTGAGAGATAGCAGATAAGACGGGAGTCGACCAGGCATTCGAGGAGTTTAGAGATGAAGGAAAGATTAGAGACTGGTCTAATGAATTGGCCAATTTAGGCACTAAACGCTCTCATTTTTCATATTTCTAGTGCAGTAATGCAGTTCAATTTTCATGTTTCATGTTTGCATGTTTTGGCGCCGCAGTGTGCTGCCTTATTTATTTGACTGTATACCATTATTATTTATTTGACTCTCCACCATTACTCCAAAGCAACATGCCCGCTGCCTTGGGGTCATCCTTGATTCTGACCTTTCATTCACCCCCCACATCCGATAACTGGCTCGCTCTTCTTACCTGCATCTCAAAAACATTTCTAGAATTCACCCTTTTCTTACTTTCGACTCTGCAAAAACTCTTACTGTTTCACTTATTCATTCTCGTCTGGACTATTGTAACTCTCTACTAATCGGCCTCCCTCTTACCAAACGTTCCCCGCTCCAATCTGTCCTGAATGCTGCTGCCAGGATCATATTCCTCACCAACCGTTACACCGATGCCTCTACCTTGTGCCAGTCATTACACTGGCCATCCACTCCAGAATCCAGTACAAAACTACTACCCTCATCCACAAAGCACTCCATGGCTCAGCACCACCCTACATCTCCTCTCTGGTCTCAGTCTACCACCCTACCCGTGCCCTCCGCTCCGCTAATGACCTCAGGTTAGCATCCTCAATAATCAGAACCTCCCACTCCCGTCTCCAAGACTTTACACGTGCTGCGCCAATTCTTTGGAATGCACTACCTAGGTTAATACGATTAATCCCTAATCCCCACAGTTTTAAGCGTGCCCTAAAAACTCATTTGTTCAGACTGGCCTACCGCCTCAATGCATTAACCTAACGATCCCTGTGTGGCCTATTTAAAAAAAAAAAACAGGTTCCTCGCATTATATTCTCATTCACTTTATGCAGTTTATAGCCCTTTGTGTCTGCACTGCTACACACTTAGGCAGTTAACTGGTTCATGCAGCTTTACATGAACACCCGAGCCTGAAGGTACCGTCACACTTAGCGACGCTGCAGCGATACCGACAATGATCCGGATCGCTGCAGCGTCGCTGTTTGGTCGCTGGGGAGCTGTCACACAGACAGCTCTCCAGCGACCAACGATCCCGAGGTCCCCGGTAACCAGGGTAAACATCGGGTAACTAAGCGCAGGGCCGCGCTTAGTAACCCGATGTTTACCCTGGTTACCAGCGTAAAAAAACAAACAGTACATACTTACATTCAGCTGTCTGTCCCTTGCCGTCTGCTTCCTGCACTGACTGCTGGCCGTAAAGTGAAAGCAGAGCACAGCCACAGCGGTGAGTCACCGCTGTGTGACTCACCGCTGTGCTGTGCTTCACTTTCACTTTACGGCCAGCAGTCAGTGCAGGAGCAGACGGCAAGGGACAGACAGCTGAATGTAAGTATGTACTGTTTGTTTTTTTACGCTGGTAACCAGGGTAAACATCGGGTAACTAAGCGCGGCCCTGCGCTTAGTTACCCGATGTTTACCCTGGTTACCAGCGAAGACATCGCTGAATCGGCGTCACACACGCCGATTCAGCGATGTCAGCAGGACCTCAACGATCAAAAAAATGGCCCAGGCCATTCCGACACGACCAGTGATCTCACAGCAGGGGCCTGATCGCTGGTACGTGTCACACATAGCGAGATCGCTACTGCGATCGCTGTTGCGTCACAAAACTTGTGACTCAGCAGCGATCTCGCTAGCGATCTCGCTATGTGAGACGGGGGCTTTACACTATGGCTGGTCCGAATAACTATAGCAATTGTTACCATCCACCTCTCGTGTCTCCCCTTTTCCCCATAGTTTGTAAGCTTGCGAGCAGGGCCCTCATTCCTCCTGGTATCTGTTTTGAACTGTATTTCTGTTATGCTGTAATGTCTATTGTCTGTACAAGTCCCCTCTATAATTGTAAAGCGCTGCGGAATATGTTGGCGCTATATAAATAAAAATTATTATTATTATTATTATTATTATTATTATATGAGTTGGTGACTCTAGGTTCAGCACCTTTTCACACTTAGTCTATGTTTGGATGTGACGGTTAGTTTTTTGAAATTTTTTGAAATTTGAAATTGGTCTATAATTAGCGGCACGGTTTTGATCGAGGGATGGTTTTCTAAGTAATGGATGTATGATAGCATGCTTAAATGAGGAGGGAAAAATACCGGAAGGACGAGAAAGGTTGAATATTTTTGTTAGGTGAGAGGTGACAGCCGGGGAAAGGGACTGGAGGAGATGTGACGGAATGGGGTCACTGGTGCAAGTTGTCGGGCGAGAAGATGCAAGGAGCCTAATTATTTCTTCTTCTGTAAGTGGTTCAAAATCAGTGAGTGAGCTATATGTAGTGGGGGAGGGAGGCAAGTGCATGGTATGAAGGGATTGAGAGATAATTTCCTGTCAGATGTGGTACATTTTTTCTTTGAAGTAATTGGCTAGATCGTTAGCCAGAAAATAAAAGGCATGATAGCAGACAGTCGCAGTCCTGGCCATCTTTCTCTATGACCTTCTTTAACATGGCTTTCAATGTTATATTAAACCATACCACTAAACCATCCATCTGTGGATGGTATACTGAGGTCTTGCATTATGTGATTTACAGAGTTTTGCACAACTCTCTCGTCACCTTTGAAATGAATGGAGTCCCTTCGTCTGTCAGGTTCTCATTAGGCAATCTCATTCTGGAAAAGATGTGGACTAGCTCCTGAGCTATACACTTGGTGGAGGAGTTTTGTAGTGGAGCAGCCTCTGAATACCATGTAGCATAGTCCAGGACCACGAGGATATACTGATGTCCTCTGGCGGACTTGACCAGGGGTTCCACTGGATCCATGGTTATGCGATCAAACAAGATCTCAATGATGGGCAATGGCACCAATGGGCTACGAAAGTGAGCCACAAGGGAGATCAGCTGGCAGGTGGAATAGGACCTACAATAGTTCATGATTTCTCTGTGACAATCTGGCAGTAGAACCTCTGGAGGATGCATTCCTGTGTTTTTTCTATCCCTGGATGACCACCTAACACATGAGTATGGGCCATGTCTAACACCTTGCATCTGTAAAGCCCTGGCACCAGTAACTGCCCTATTACCTCACCTCTCTGCTTGGTGACCTGATATAGTAAGTCCCCAATTATGGCAAAATATGGGTATCGAGTGTCGGAAGCTGGCTCTAAAGCAACATCATTAAGTACAGTCACTCCTTAGTTGGCCGGTTCCAAAGTTTTCCCTGGAAACCTCCAGCTCAGGAATGTTGGCCACTGGGGATGCTGCCTCATCCTCATTGCCAACAAGCACACAAATGTGTAACCCGACAGCTGTAGCCTGCAACAAGATTTCTTTAGGAATAAAACTGAGGTATCACTTATGCGCTGCTGAAATAAAATCTTTGGTGTAGTTAAAACATTTATTCAAAAGGTTTAAAAGTCAATGAGTTTTGAGGTCACGCAAGACCTCTGCATCAAAATATGTTGGCAACACATAACAGGCATATAACATTTTTAGGACAGACCTGGTTGTCGTCAGAGCAATCAGGCGACCCCGCTCCCCCACAAGTCCCAGAATAAATACAAGTCCCATCCTATTATAACATGGCATAATAAGTTCTTGACAATGCCAACCTCATGGGACTTGGTGCCACAGCTTGTGTCTATGACTATTCAGGCCACAGGGTAGTCTTTAGTATCCCCATGAATACAGAGGACGTGTACCATCTTCCCAGGAATCAGATGATGAGGAATTGTAGCAATCACTAGGGTTACCAGACTTCCCAAGTCCAACAGACCAATCATTTGCACTTTGTTCACTGACACGGGACATGCCTGCGGCCCCTTGCCTGGTTGAGGGGCACCACTGCAGGCAGGGTATGCAAAATATGAGCAATGTCATCCTATGCTGCACTCCATTGTCTCGGTGGTCATAGGACAATGGATGGCTATGGGACCCAGAGTGTGACACCTGCAACAAATACCGTTATTAGATGGTACCTATGGCAAAAAATCTGATGCTTTCTGGACCCTTGAATACATCCTGGATGTGGCTCAAGCTCCCTTGTCTTGGATGTCAGTCCCTTTTTGGGAAAACCAGTTAAAATTTCTTCCTCCCAAAAGAACTCTCGACTGCCTGGTACCTTTCCACCAAGCCCAGCATGTCATCAGCATTCCGAGGATCTTTCTGGGAAACTCAGGACTGCATCGGCCTCGGAAGGGAATGTATGAATCTTTCCACGATGACCCGCTCTACCATCTGAGCTGGGGAGGAGGTGTCTGGTTGCAACAACTTTTGAACCAGATGTAATAAGTCAAACATTTGGGACCGGGGAGGTTTGTCACCGTGATAGGCCCAGTGGTGCACCCTTTGTGCCCTGACAGTCAGAGTCACTCCTAAATGCGACAAGATCTCCATTTTCAATTTGGCATACTCTTTATCATCCTAGAAAGGTCCATTCATAATAGACCTTTTGTAATTTCCCCATTAGATATGGCACTAGATCCTCTGCCCACTGCTCTGTAGGCATTTTCTCCCATTCTGACACCCTTTCAAAAACTGCCAAGAACGCCTATCCTTACCATCTTCCTCCCATGCAAATCATCACCTTGACTTGGAGGTGAAGAGGTTGCCATGCCAAAGATCGCCCCAGCTAGAAGTTCCATCTGCTGCCTGTGCTGCTGCACCTTCTTCAGCTATTGCCTCTGCTGCTGCTATTGTTTTTGCCACTGCTGCTGCTGTTTCTGCTGCTATAGCGTTTGCTGCTGGAGATTAGCCTGCACCAATTGCTTTATCAGCTCCTCAATGTTGTCTGCTTCAAACCGTGCTTGCCCTGCTACTGCTGACTTGACCCAGGACAAAAAATGTCTTGCTGGCAACCGCCTGTGTCCTTCTGGGATTTCTGCCCTCATTCAAAGCATCAATTGTAGCATTTCTACTCACTCAGTTGCTTTTTGAGATAGGCACAGGGAGCTGTTTCAGTAAGATGTCCAGGGTGGTTTATTAACACTTCATAAACTGCTCAGAGTAAGCAAACAAGAGCAGCCTTTTCTGGCAGAGTGAAAACACAAAGTAAATAGTCCATATAGGGGTATGTGTTTGCCTGCTTGGGTTAGTGTCCAGGTGTTTAGTCCTTAGCAAACCCGAACAACACTGTAGGTCTGCATACCTCCACCCACAGACACCAAATGAGACAACTATTCTCTGTTTTTATCTACTATACCATGCCCTGGGGTTGGGATATGTGAGCAGCCAGTCCCACCCATCTCTTTGACTGCTCGGAAACCCGGCCCTGGACATGCCTTATTAACTCTCTCAGAACTATACGTGCTGGAGCCTGCTTTTTCAGACTTACATCACTGAGGTTACCTGCCCCGATGATACATATTTCCACTCGTGGACCGGCATCCGTCTTACACTGTATAGTCATTATTCATTGCTCCATTACAGTAAAAATCATTCTTTTTATCACTTTCTTTGTCAATAAAACATTTTAGAATTGAAATATGAGTAATATTCTATGCAAATGGTTTATAACACATCCCATGACTGACTTATGATAATAACTCGTGATGTGAAAAGCAATACGTTCTACGTTATTATACTTGCAAATTTAATTTATAGTTGCTATAAAAAGACCTAGATTTTAGGCAGAGTCATTCCGTCTGTGATACAAGATTAGGCGATGGATTCTAGAGACTATAAGTTCTATCGTGAGTCTGGCTTTGATACCAGGCAATTTCTGGAGCACTATGTTTCAGATAGCCCAGGAATGGTCTTTGTAGAGGATTTTTTGAAATTTCCCATTGAAAATCTAAGAAAAACTTTCAGAGAAGGTAAGAGTAGAGGTAATTACTTTAAATCTGTTTTTATCTGGAAAATACCAGTATACCATTTTTTGCTTTTGTCATTGTCTGACGTCTTCCAAATGTATAAAGTTCTTTCTGAATGTTTGGTCCAGTGAACTGACAGTTGGGAAAAGGATGAAATTATTAGCACTTTTGGGGTGGACTGGATCATGCCCCTTCCCTGCGTCCTTTCTTGGTTGAACTTGATGGTCATTTTTAAACCATATTGACTTTGTAACTTTTTACTGCAATATTGTATTATTCCAGTATAAGCAATAGGTGAGAAAACAATTTCTTGTTAAATTTCCATAAAATTGCTAAACAATAAAGTAAAAAAAAAATAAAAACAGTGTTTTAAAAAAGATAAGAAAAATAAATGAAAGTTCAAACTAACATTTTTTCCTCATTTTAAAATAAGAAAGTTGTAAAAAAAATATATACCAGTATCTATTTATATATTATTATTATTATTATATATTTGATAGAGTCTGACAATATCCAAGTTATCATAACATAAAATTATTTAAACCAATGTCAACAATAATTTAAAAAAAAAATGCAATTTTTTTTGGTCACCACGCTTCCCTTAAAAATAAAATAAAAAGCAATTAAAATGACTTATATAGCCCAGCATAGTGTCAATAAAAGCAACTTGCAAAAAAAAGAGCTCTCACCCAGCCACATCAATGTAAAAAAAAGATAAAAAGAGTCTCAGAAAATGGTAACATGAGTAAATATTATTATGGAGACAGTTTAAAATTTCTTTAAACCAATAATAAAACACACACACACACATATATATATATATAAATATATATATATATATATATATACAGTGGGGCAAAAAAGTATTTAGTCAGTCAGCAATAGTGCAAGTTCCACCACTTAAAAAGATGAGAGGCGTCTGTAATTTACATCATAGGTTGACCTCAACTATGGGAGACAAACAGAGAAAAAAAAATCCAGAAAATCACATTGTCTGTTTTTTTATCATTTTTTTTGCATATTATGGTGGAAAATAAGTATTTGGTCAGAAACAAACAATCAAGATTTCTGTCTCTCACAGACCTGTAACTTCTTCTTTAAGAGTCTCCTCTTTCCTCCACTCATTACCTGTAGTAATGGCACCTGTTTAAACTTGTTATCAGTATAAAAAGACACCTGTGCACACCCTCAAACAGTCTGACTCCAAACTCCACTATGGTGAAGACCAAAGAGCTGTCAAAGGACACCAGAAACAAAATTGTAGCCCTGCACCAGGCTGGGAAGACTGAATCTGCAATAGCCAACCAGCTTGGAGTGAAGAAATCAACAGTGGGAGCAATAATTAGAAAATGGAAGACATACAAGACCACTGATAATCTCCCTCGATCTGGGGCTCCACGCAAAATCCCACCCCGTGGGGTCAGAATGATCACAAGAACGGTGAGCAAAAATCCCAGAACCACGCGGGGGGACCTAGTGAATGAACTGCAGAGAGCTGGGACCAATGTAACAAGGCCTACCATAAGTAACACACTACGCCACCATGGACTCAGATCCTGCAGTGCCAGACGTGTCCCACTGCTTAAGCCAGTACATGTCCGGGCCCGTCTGAAGTTTACTAGAGAGCATTTGGATGATCCAGAGGAGTTTTGGGAGAATGTCCTATGGTCTGATGAAACCAAACTGGAACTGTTTGGTAGAAACACAACTTGTCGTGTTTTGAGGAAAAAGAATACTGAGTTGCATCCATCAAACACCATACCTACTGTAAAGCATGGTGATGGAAACATCATGCTTTGGGCTGTTTCTCTGCAAAGGGGCCAGGACGACTGATCCGGGTACATGAAAGAATGAATGGGGCCATGTATCGTGAGATTTTGAGTGCAAACCTCCTTCCATCAGCAAGGGCATTGAAGATGAAACGTGGATGGGTCTTTCAACATGACAATGATCCAAAGCACACCGCCAGGGCAACGAAGGAGTGGCTTCGTAAGAAGAATTTCAAGGTCCTGGAGTGGCCTAGCCAGTCTCCAGATCTCAACCCTATAGAAAACCTTTGGAGGGAGTTGAAAGTCCGTGTTGCCAAGCGAAAAGCCAAAAACATCACTGCTCTAGAGGAGATCTGCATGGAGGAATGGGCCAACATACCAACAACAGTGTGTGGCAACCTTGTGAAGACTTACAGAAAACATTTGACCTCTGTCATTGCCAACAAAGGATATATTACAAAGTATTGAGATGAAATTTTGTTTCTGACCAAATACTTATTTTCCACCATAATATGCAAATAAAATGTTAAAAAAACAGACAATGTGATTTTCAGGATTTTTTTTTCTCAGTTTGTCTCCCATAGTTGAGGTCTACCTATGATGTAAATTACAGACGCCTCTCATCTTTTTAAGTGGTGGAACTTGCACTATTGCTGACTGACTAAATACTTTTTTGCCCCACCGTATATATATATATTATTATTATTATTATTATTATTAATTTATATAGCACCACTAATTCCATGGTGCTGTACATGAGAAAGGGGTTACATACAGGGTTATAGATATCGATTACAGTAAGCAGGTATACAGTGACAGACTGGTACAGAGGGGAGAGGACCCTGTCCTTGCGGACTTACATTCTATGTATATATATATATATATATATATATATATATATATACTGCTCAAAAAATAAAGGGAACACTTAACTTAAACACCAGAATACTACTCCAAGTAAGTCAAACTTCTGTTAAATCAAACTGTCCACTTAGGAAGCAACACTATTTGACAATCAATTTCACATGCTGTTGTGCAAATGGAATAGACAACAGATGGAAATTATTGGCAATTATCAAGACACACTCAATAAACGAGTGGTTCTGCAGGTGGGGACCACAGACCACATCTCAGTACCAATGCTTTTTGGCTGATATTTTGGTCACTTTTGAATGTTGGTTGTGCTTTCACACTCATGGTAGCATGAGACGGACTCTACAACCCACACAAGTGGCTCATGTAGTGCAGCTCATCCAGGATGGCACATCAATGCGAGCTGTGGCAAGAAGGTTTGCTGTGTCTGTCAGCGTAGTGTCCAGAGGCTGGAGGTGCTACCAGGAGACAGGCCAGTACACCAGGAGACATGGAGGGGCAGTAGGAAGGCAACAACCCAACAGCAGGACCGCTACCACAGCCTTTGTGCAAGGAGGAACAGGAGGAGCACTGCCAGAGCCCTGCAAAATAACATCCAGCAGGCCACAAATTGGTTAGAAACCGACTCCATGAGGATGGTCTAAGTGCCCAACGTCCACAGATGGGGGTTGTGCTCACAGCCCCACACCATGCAGGATGCTTGGCATTTGCCACAGAACACCAGGATTGGCAAATTCGCCACTGGCGCCCTGTGCTCTTCATAGATGAAAGCAGGTTCACACTGAGCACATGTGACAGAGTCTGGAGATGCCGTGGAGAGCGATCTGCTGCTTGCAACATCCTTCAGCATGACCAGTTTGGCAGTGGGTCAGTAAAGGTGTGGGGTGGCATTTCTTTAGAGGGCCGCACAGCCCTCCATGTGCTCACCAGAGGAAGCCTGACTGCCATTAGGTACCGAGATGAGATCCTCAGATATATATAACAAGTCCTCATACAGCTATGCTGTTGTAAAAAAGAAGTTATCTTCTTTAAGGATGAGCAGATTTGCATTTGTACAGGAAATACAATTTGCATCAAATTTATTTCATGACAGTGCGCACACACTGACACTGCAAGGACTGACGGCACAGTGTCAGTGTGCCTGTGATCTAATCCCCCCTCCCATCAGCATCAGCCATCCATTACTATGTGCAGCAAGTGGCCACTGTTGACAGGAGATCGGGATGAAAAAGCATTTGCTCACACTAACACTGTGTGTACTCTTGTTCCTGCAGTGTCAGTGTGTGCAGAGCCAAGGATCAATTTAGATAGTGTTCCATATCTAGCGCTGTAAATCAACATAAGGGGAGGTGCAGAGGATTGCAATTAACCAGTTGAAAAAACTACATTGAGACCTTGGTTAAACCATAGCCCCTTTACTTATATAATAAAATACTTTTATATTTAAAATGCAACAAGTCAAATCTACACTACCAGTATGATTTATATGAGGGCCAAGTCTCCTATATTGATGCATAAATAATTTGGTTTGAGGGTGACAGAATCCTCTTAAATACTTTGCTAGAAGTGATTGTTTATTAACATCTATTAGGGTTTAATATGTCAGAACTTGAATATTTGGATTTTTCTGCAGGTCATATTAAAGGAGATATCTTGATTGACCTCAGCAATGGTTCACTGGTTCATCAATTGTACGCAGCCTGCGATTTTTTCACGCACATCATAGTGCTGAAGTTCAGAGACAGATGCATCATGGAGCTGAAAAGATGGGTGGACTCCCGTACTGGAGCATTTCATTGGGGCCACGCCACACAACTTCATGCTGATGATGGAGAAGAATGGTGAGCTGAAAAAGAAAAATGAGGCAGATCTACTGTCTAGACCAGGGGTGGAGAACCTTAGACCCATGAGCCGTTTACTGTCCTCGATGACCTTTTATCCTTTCATCAGATTCAAATCAATTTAATATTATCTATTCAGTGAATAACTTATTATCACCACCAAAACAATGCTGTATAATAGTGCAACCCCCTAACAAGCTTCTGGAATCACATAAGATAGAGTAATATCTCTCACCCAATGGCGCTACTATAAAATGCATCAGATATTTTGTTAGGAAAATCCAGATTGATCATTTGCTGTGTATTCTCACCATGAAAATATGCTGTGATTAGGGATTGGCAAAGCCAAACTGTAAAGCTCTGGAACAGTACCGAACACATAGTGTTCGGTCACAAGGTCCCAAACACGGGTTTCCATGAAAAACCCGTGTATCAGTTTGGGTCCACTTCGGGTCGAGGGCCTGTAAAAGCATAAATTAATAATAAATATTATAAATATACTTACCTGTCCAGCGACGTGTCGTCTTGTCCTGCAGTCTCCCCGGCCACATCTGCTTCCGGAGCAGCTCATTAACTTCCGGCGGTATTCACTGCACTCGGCAGTCTTCGGCTTTTTCCGGCAGTGTTCATAGGATGAGAGGATGCTTCGCTGAACCGATAAGTATAATTATAATGTTTATTATTAATTGTATGCTTTGTTTTACAGCCCGCTTCCGCCCCATCCCATATCTGTAAAGTCCAAGCTTGGGGTTCGGACGCAAGATCGCGTCATCTCCGGCCCTGAGCTCGAACTTTACAAAAAAACTTGGGTGAACCCGCCAATCCCGATCATCGGGGGGTTCGCCCATCACTAGCTGTGATATATTTTATCCCTTGAAGCTGAGAAGACCGTTTCTCGACCTGCTCTCTCCACCTGTCACTATTTATTTAGACAGTCCCATTCTTCCTTCTGTCTATTCTGCAGCCCACTAGAGAAATATCTATGCATCCATTCACAATCTTTCAGGGCATGAATTACAGGGGAGTGGATGAAGATTCTGCCCCATACCATAGTGTACAAATTTAGGTCGGAAGTGAGATCTTGGCCATGCACATATTCTATTATCGCAATGCTAGACTATCTAAAATCAAATAGTATTTTTGTCCACAAAGATAATTGTACTGATTCATAAGGTCCTGTAAAATAGTGGAGTTTTCAATAAGCAATCATTGTGTATTAGAAACCCCTCTCTAAAGCTAACTACTGGTCTTACATTTTTCACTTTTGATTGTGAGTTTGGAACAATCATTGTCATGGGTTTACCATAACAGACAGGAGTCAGATAACCGCGATGTACAGTATGATTTCTCCTACTCCTGCACTGACTAGAAGCACTTCTCCTTTGTATTAAACGTTACAGGTTTCTGATAGCATATAACACCTACAAGAGAAATAGTGAGCAAAAACCGTGTGGTAACTAAGTAACGAAAGCAAAGATGCATTTGAATAGCAAAGTTTTTAGTAATACTGTTTTTTGATTTAAAAAATAGCACAAAAGTCATCCCACCACGTCAAGGTAACTCTGATCGGGACAGTTCTACACTGTCTAATATTAAAACCTTACCATGTGTCAATGTTTACCTCAGTTTGAATACGGGCAGACAAAAGTACTGGGCCCAACCAGTGAAACACCAGACTGGGGAAGCCCTATATACAATTTCTAGCTCAGGATAGGGGAAGGCCACTTCCCAGCTTGCACAGAATGCAACAATACAAAAAAAATTGTGAGTTTGGATCAATCATTGTTATGGGTTTACCACAACAGACAGGAGTCAGATAACGGCAACGTATGATTTCTCCTACTCCTGCACTAACTAGAAGCACTTCTACTTCATATTAAACGTTACAGGTTTCTTCTAGCAGTGCAGTGGTTAATCTGCTCAGTTGAGAACTCCTGGAAGCTTGCCTAAGTTATGGTTATCAGCTGTTCACTCTTAGGGTACCGTCACACTATACCATTTCGATCGCTACGACGGTACGATTCGTGACGTTCCAGCGATATCGTTACGATATCGCTGTGTCTGACACGCAGCAGCGATCAGGGATCCTGCTGAGAATCGTACGTCGTAGCAGATCATTTAGAACTTTCTTTCATCGCTGGATCTCCCGCTGTCATCGCTAGATCGGTGTGTGTGACACCGATCTAGCAATCTAGCGATGCGATCCAGCGATGCGTTCGCTTGTAACCAGGGTAAACATCGGGTAACTAAGCGCAGGACCGCGCTTAGTAACCCGATGTTTACCCTGGTTACAAGCGTAAAACTAAAAAAAAACAAACAGCACATACTTACATTCTGGTGTCCGTCAGGTCCCTTGCAGTCTGCTTCCCGCACTCACTGACTGCCGGCCGTAAAGTGAAAGTGAAAGCACAGCCGCTGTGCTCTGCTTTCACTTTACGGCCGGCAGTCACAGTGCGGGAAGCAGACGACAAGGGACCTGACGGACACCAGAATGTAAGTATGTGCTGTTTGTTTTTTTTTAGTTTTACGCTTGTAACCAGGGTAAACATCAGGTTACTAAGCACGATCCTGCGCTTAGTTACCCGATGTTTACCCTGGTTACCCAGGGACCTCGGCATCGTTGGTCGCTGGAGAGCTGTCTGTGTGACAGCTCCCCAGCGACCACACTACGATTTACCTACGATCACGGCCAGGTCATATCGCTGGTCGTGATCGTAGGTAAATCGTATAGTGTGACGGTACCCTCTGACACTCTCCTTGCCTATATAAACTGGACTCTGGCAAGCACTCATTGTCATAGATAGTTTCATTGCTGCATAGTTTAGGAGTTGGGGGAGAGCTGTTGTTTGAGAAGGTGTTTGCTGGATTTATCTAAGACTGTTGTGTGGTTTAGATTGTGTGCTATTGCTCTCCTTCTCCTACTTTAGCTTTTCCCCGATCCTCCCCTCCCTGTTTTTTTCCTTTGTGTGTGCATTTTTGTATGATTGGTATTTTCCTTTATCCCTGTTCATATTACCTTGCTGGTCTGGTTGCGTATTGCCATACACCACTACTCCCCTCTTCTCTTGGGGAAGGGGTGGGAACAGACTGAGGGTGGATTCAGGAGCTCAGCAAGGTACATGGCCCTGGCATCTTCACCATTAGAAGTAATCTTGGAACAGGGATAGCTAGAGTGCTCCTAGCAATAGGGACAGGGAAGGAGCCCCTGGTCCTGGGATACCCGACAACAGAGTTGTGACAATCAATTTTACATTATTTTACATTTTTTTCAGTGACAAATTGCTGGAAAAAGAAGAGAAAATGAGGTTTGCCCTTCAACATGTTGTGAAATGTGATCTTGAGAAAGAAAATATGATGGATCCGATTGTTTTACCTCCAGCAGACTGTATAATCTGTGCTTGGCTCCTAGATACTATCAGTAAAGACCAAGATGATTATATGAGAAATCTCAAAAAGTTCTCAAGTTTACTAAAACCTGGTGGACACATTATAATATTTGGGTGTTTAGAGTCAACATATTTCACAGTTGGGAAAGACAAATTACATCTTCTCAATTATGATGAGGATTTTGCCAGGAAAGCTCTAGTTGGAGAAGGTTTTGTTATTGACAGCTGTGAGGTTTTGAAGAGAACAGTTGCAAGTGATCTTGTTGACCATAAGGGAATCCTATTCATTGCAGCTCACAAAGAGAAGTAAGTGTGAGAAAAAACTAAAATAATCCTGCGTGTATTTTAATTTTAATATCTATGCCTTCAAAATATACAAATGATAAAATTTCTTTAAAGAAAAAAATTTCCATCTATTTTCTTGCAAAAATTTCACACTATTTCTACACCTTTATTTTTGGAGTCTTTATTTGGAACAATAATTGAGTGAAATAAAAATAGAACTAGAATGTGATGTGATCATTTGGGAGATCTTATGGTATTATGAGCCTTCTGGCTATTTGCAAGATATCAATATTGTAATAAAGAGAATGCAATATTAAACTTGAATCTTGTGATTTCCTTGAGGGGTCATTGCTATTTGCCTCTTTCTTTGCCAAAAAGCTATCTGTCTTGATTTCTGAGTCTTATTATAGCTATATTTTAGGGCCTTTAAGGAGTTGTGCAATTAAAACAAGTTATCAATAGTGATGAGCGAGAATGCTCGTTACTCGGGTTTCTCCTAGCATGCTTGGGTGGTCTCAGAGTATTTCAGCCTGCTCGGAGACTTAGTTTATGTCGACGCAGCTGCATGATTTGCGGCTGCTAGACAGCTTGAATACATGCCTAACAAATAGGCAATCCCCACATGTATTCAAGCTGTCTAGCAGCTGCAAATCATGCAGCTGCGTTGACATGTTAACCCAATGTGAACCTAGCCTTAGTCTCCTGGCTTGAGATCATTTTCTCCTGACGCTGATTTAGTGTCCGGAATGGAAGATTTGTTCAGAGCTGATCATGTTATCATGCTGCATCTAAAGTGATTGTGGGACAGAGACCTGTTTTTCTACCTATAGTGCATCTTATTGAGAGAAGGGCTAAAGGCAAGCATTCAGTCCATGGTTTGGAAGTCTCCCCCTTTTCCTTCTTGATTTTTAACTTTAATGTTCCATTCAGCCTTCCTACCTTCCTATTGCTCTATAACTAATAAAGAGTATGGAAAACCTACTTAATTTCCAGTGACTGAAAATCTAATTCATGCCCTCTCCTGTAAAATGTGAATCTCTATCACTTTCTATCACTTCAGGAACCCCATATGTGCATACCACCTCCTTCATGAGTTTTTTTAACAATAACCTTTGAGCTATAGCTTACTGCACCGGACATGCTTTAGGGTGACCTGAAAAAGAGTATAGCCTTACCAACACCAGGTCCTATTATCAATGCACTAGCAGGATGCAGCAGACCCCTATGTGAAATGAAGGGGCTGCTTGGGTGCAAAATATTGTTTGCATCAGTAATTTGCATCTGTGCTGCCCCCACCTTTATCATGGGTAATCTGCATCATGCTAGTGCACTGGTATTCCGACCTGGTGTTGATAAGGCTGTTTCTCTTTTCTGTGCTGGTTTTTGAAATATTTTTCTGTTGGCCATTTTTAATTTTAACGTTAGGACTCGCAAGTGTGGAGACCCTTGACGTGGGTTGAGAGCTTACCTATTTTGGCCAAAATATCGACCAATATCTAATACAATGTATGTATCTTATACATTATTCATCTTTTTGATTGCACTTACTCCAATTTTCAGTAGGATGCAGCCAGGCCCTTTAATATTGGTTGGGTTAATTGAGGGGTCTGTCTTGTGAGGTACACTCACATAGTGCTGGACAGCCCACCCTAGTTAATAGTATGGGCGTCATCAATAGGCTGTAAGCCAGACACTGTGCATCACACGTATCTGTGTCACTGGAGTCTGTGCTTTACACTACACAGCCACCCTCTTCATGAATTGGTAGGCTTGTGAGTGGTTGTTTGCTTCAGTATTTTGATGGGTTGCGAGCTTACCTATTTGGCCAAAATATCGACCAATACCCTTATGCAATGTATTTAACTTTGTCAAAGAGGGGACAACGGAGAGACTATGCAAAGTGTCACTGCTGTTATCAATTTGTCGAAGAACAATGCCAGAGGGAGGGGGTTGCATCTCAGATCCGCCCTCTCTATGTTTGGAGCAAACAGCTATCTTCTGACCCCTATCGTCCGGACAATGAATCACCGATTATCAATGTAGGAGTCTGCAGATTGTTTGCATTAATGAACTGGTTGGTATATTCACCTCTGATTCCAAAGCATGGAATATATATATGCAGTACAGACCAAAAGTTTGAACACACCTTCTCATTTAAAGATTTTTCTGTATTTTCATGACTATGAAAATTGTACATTCACACTGAAGGCATCAAAACTATGAATTAACACATGTGGAATTATATACTTAACAAAAAAGTGTGAAACAACTTAAAATAGGTCTTATATTCTAGGTTCTTCAAAGTAGCCACCTTTTGCTTTGATGACTGCTTTGCACACTCTTGGCATTCTCTTGATGAGCTTCAAGAGGTAGTCACCGGGAATGGTTTTCACTTCACAAGTGTGCCCTGTCAGGTTTAATAAGTGGGATTTCTTGCCTTATAAATGGGGTTGGGATCAGCAGTTGTGTTGTGCTGAAGTCTGGTGGATACACAGCTGATAGTCCTACTGAATAGACTGTTAGAATTTGTATTATGGCAAGAAAAAAGCAGCCAAGTAAAGAAAAACGAGAGGCCATCATTACTATAAGAAATGAAGGTCAGTCAGTCCGAAAAATTGGAAAATCTTTGAAAGTGTCCCCAAGTGCAGTGGCAAAAACCATCAAGCGCTAGAAAGAAACTGGCTCACATGAGGACTGCCCCAGGAAAGGAAGACCAAGAGTCACCTCTGCTTCTGAAGATAAGTTTATCCAAGTCACCAGCCTCAGAAATCACAGGTTTACAGTAGCACAGATTGGAGACCAGGTCAATGCCACACAGAGTTCTAGCAGCAGAGACATCTCTACAACAACTGTTAAGAGGAGACTTTGTGCAGCCGGCCTTCATGGTGAAATAGCTGCTAGGAAACCACTGCTAAGGACAGGCAACAAGCAGAAGAGACTTGTTTGGGCTAAAGAACACAAGGAATGGACATTAGACCAGTGGAAATCTGTGCTGTGGTCTGATGAGTCCAAATTTGAGATCTTTGGTTCCAACCACCGTGTCTGTTTGCGACGCAGAAAAGGTGAACGGATGGACTCTACATTCCTGGTTCCCACCGTGAAGCATGGAGGAGGAGGTGTGATGGTGTGGGGGTGCTTTGCTGGTGACACTGATGGGGGTTTATTCAAAATTGAAGGCATACTGAACCAGCATGGCTACCACAGCATCTTGCAGCGGTATGCTATTCCATCCGGTTGCTTTTAATTGGACCATCATTTATTTTTCAACCGGACAATGACCTCAAACACACCTGCAGGCTGTGTAAGGGCTATTTGACCAAGAAGGAGAGTGATGGGGTGCTATGCCAGATGACCTGGCTTCCACAGTCACCGGACCTGAACCCAATCGAGATGGTTTGGGGTGAGCTGGACCACAGAGTGAAGGCAAAAGGGCCAACAAGTGCTAAGCATCTCTGGGAACTCCTGCAAGATTGTTGGAAGACCATTCCCGGTCACTACCTCTTGAAGCTCATTAAGAAAAAGGCAAGAGTGTGCAAAGTAGTCATCAAAGCAAAAGGTGGCTACTTTGAAGAATCTAGAATATAAAACATATTTTCAGTTGTTTCACACTTTTTTGTTAAGCAAATAATTCCACATGTGTTAATTAATAGTTTTGATGCCTTCAGTGTGAATGTACAATTTTCATTGTCATGAAAATACAGAAAAATCTTTAAATGAGAAGGTGTGTCCAAACTTTTGGTCTGTACTGTACTTCCGGTACAGTCACTGCAAATGTGGCGCCCCTGGGGTCCAGTCGCCACAGATATACTGCACCTCACCCATGACTCTAACACTCACATCCAACACACACCAGTTTGGTCGGGGCACCTGGGTGTACCCTTAGGAAGGAAGGCCTCATCCCAGATAAGACTGGAAAGGGTGTTGGGGAGTGGATGGAGTAGGTAGGAAAAAGAGGAGCTTAGAAGGTGGGAAGAGCAAAAAGTGGAGGAGAGCAGACGTGAGGGTTTGCAGCTCCTGACAGACAGAGCAGAGAATCGAGAGGGAGAAGCAGAAAGGAGCTCCCAGGAAAACAGAAAGGGTCTCAGGGGTACGGGAAGTGCAGAAGCCACCGTGGCACCTGTATGCAGATGTGGAGGGACCAGGTCGCAGTCAGGGGACTGGCCCCAACTTAGAGAGAAGCTTTAAACTCAGCTGTGGCTTTTTAAAAAATCGCACCCACATTCACCCATACTTTGCCAAAAAGGCAGCCATATAGGACCCAGGGGACTCAGAGGGCGTCGCCTGACCAGGTTAATGGCTGCTGGCGTGGGAAACTGTGGGCAAGGCGCTGGGCAGGAGAAGTGGAAGACAGCATAGTGAGACGCACAGTGGAAGGCATATGAAAGAAGTTCTGGAAGAGTGCATCCCAAATTACCTGGGAGTTTGCTGGACCAGTAAGCTGGAAAACACAGCATCCGGCTGGCGTTTGTGGACTGGAGAACTGTAAGTAAAGTGGATACTGTACCATATTATTTCTACAACATCTGCCTGGCCTGCCACAATCACCATCATCATCCTCAATACTATATCTGCCCTGGTGTTAGCTCTACCCATGGGGAGCTACACCATCCTTGCTGCGCTACCATCACCCCAGAGGATCTGACTGCAGCATCAGCCATTATAGCTGAATACCACAGGTGGCATCACGAACATTTTACCCATAACCTTTATATCACAAAACAACTACAACATTTCATTCATGGACGCCCAGGGCCACAGACCAGGTCGCAGCTGCCATGATCTTCCCCTTTAGCCCCTTTCTGACATTAGACGTACTATCCCGTCAATGTGGAATGGGCCCGTATGACAACCGACGGGATAGTACGTCTAAGGCGATCAGCCGTGCTCAGTGATCTGACACAATACCATGATGTCCCACACTGGGACAAAGTAAAAAAGTTTTAAAAAAATATTTACACGTGTAAAAAAAAAAAAATTAATAAAATCCTAAATAAATAAAATATATATATAGTTCCAATAAATACATTTCTTTATGTAAATAAAAAAAACAATAAAAGTACACATATTTAGTATTGCCGCGTCTGTAATCACCCAACCTATAAAACACTAGTTAACCCCTTCAATGAACACTGTAAAAAAAAAAACTAGGCAAAAAACAATGCTTTTTCATCATACCGCCGAACAAAATGTGGAATAACACGCGATCAAAAAACAGATATAAATAAACATTGGACCACCGAAAACATCATCTTGTCCTGCAAAAAACAAGCCACCATACATACAGCATCATCAGCGAAAAAATTAAAAAGTTATAGCCCTCAGAATAAAGCGATGCAAAAATAATTTTTTCTATAAAATAGTTTTTACTGTATAAAAGCGCCAAAACATAAAAAAATAAAAATTAGGCCTCGCTTTAATCGTACTGACCCAAAGAATAAAACTGCTTTATCAATTTTACCAAACGCGGAATGGTATAAACGCCCCTCCCAAAAGAAATTCACAAATTGCTGGTTTTTGTTCATTCTGCCTAACAAAAATCGGAATAAAAAGCAATAAAAAAATGTCATGTGCCGGAAAATGATACTAATAAAAACGTCAACTCGTCCCGCAGAAAACAAAACCTCACATGACTCTGTGAACCAAAATATGGAAAAATTATAGCTCTCGGAATGTGGTAACGCAAAAAATATTTTTCTCAATAAAAAGCATCTTTTAGTGTGTGACAGCTGCCAATCATAAAAACCAGACATAAAAACCCGCTATAAATAGTAAATCAAACCCCCCATTATCACCGCCTTAGTTAGGAAAAAATAATAACATAAAAAATTGTATTTATTTCCATTTTCCCATTAGGGTTGGGGTTAGGGTTGGGGCTAAAGTTAGGGTTAGGGTTGGGGCTAAAGTTAGGGTTAGGGTTGGGGCCAAAGATAGCGTTGGGGCTAAAGTTAGGGTTGGGTCTAGAGTTGAAGTTAGGGTTTGGATTATGTTTACGGTTGGGTTTGGGGTATGTCAGGGTTAGGGGTATGGTTAGGGTTGGGATTAGGGTTAGGGGTGTGTTGGGGTTAGGGATGTGTTGGGATTAGGGTTAGGGGTATGTTCGGGTTAGGGGTGTGGTTAGGGTTGGGATTAGGGTTAGGTGTGTTTTGGGGTTAGAGTTGGAGTTAGAATTGAGAGGTTTCCACTGTTTAGGCACACCAGGGGCTCGGCAAATGTAACATGACGTCCGATCTCAATCCATACAATTCTGCGTTGAAAAAGTAAAACGGTGCTCCGTCCCTTCCGAGCACGGTTGTGCGCCCAAACAGTGGTTTGCCCC
Source organism: Ranitomeya imitator (assembly GCF_032444005.1). Taxonomy (NCBI): domain Eukaryota; kingdom Metazoa; phylum Chordata; class Amphibia; order Anura; family Dendrobatidae; genus Ranitomeya; species Ranitomeya imitator. The sequence continues at coordinate 135,800,239 of NC_091291.1, forward strand.
CACATATGGGGTACCAGCAAACTTAGGAGTAATTGTACAACAAATTTTGGGGTCCAATTTCTCCTGTTACCCTTGGAAAAATAAAAATTTGGGGGCAAAAAATCATTTTTTGCGAAAAAATAAGATTTTTTATTTTTACGGCTCTACATTATAAACTTCTGTGAGGCTTAAAGTGCTAACCACATATCTAGATAAGTTCCTTAGGGGTATACTTTCCAAAATGGTGTCACTTGTGGGAATGTCAATGTTTAAGCACATCAGGGGCTCTCCAAATGAAACATGTCATCCTATCTCAATTCCTGCCAATTTTGCATTGAAAAGTCAAATGGTGCTTCTTCCCTTCTGAGCTTTGCCATGCACCCAAACAGTTGTTTACCTCCACATATGGGTTATCAGCATACTCAGGACAAGTTGCACAACAATGTTTAGGGTTTAATGTCTCCTGTTTCCCTTGGGAAAAAAATTGGGGGCGAAATATCATTTTTGTGAAAAAAATAAGATTTTTTTTTTTTTTACGGCTCTACCTTATAAACTTCTGTGAAGCATTTGGGGGATCAAAGTGCTCACCACACATCTAGGTAAGTTCCTTAGGGGGTCTACTCCAAAATGGTGTCAATTTTGGGTGGTTTCTACTGTTTAGGCACATCATGGGCTCTCCAAACGTGACATGGCGTCCTATCTCAATTCCAGCTAATTTTGCATTGAAAAGTCAAATGGCGCTCCTTCCATTCCGGTTTATCCCCACATATCGGTATCGTGGCACTCAAGACAAATTGTACAACAACTTTTGGGTCCAATTTCTCCTGTTACTCTTGGTAAAATAAAACAAATTGGATCAGAAGTAAATTTTTTGTGAAAAAAGTTAAATGTTCATTTCTTTTTAAATAGTTCAAAAATTCCTGTGAAACACATGAAGAGTTAATAAACTTCTTCAATGTGGTTTTGAGCACCTTGAGGGGTGAAGTTTTTAGAATGGTGTCACACTTGATATTTTCTATCATATATGCCCCTCAAAGTGACTTCAAATGTGACATGGTCCCTAAAAAAAAAGGTGTTGTAAAAATGAGAAATTGCTGGTCAACTTTTAACCCTTATAACTCCCTAACAAAAAAAAATATTGGTTCCAAAATTGTGCTGATGTAAAGTAGACATGTGGGAAATGTTACTTATTAATTATTTTGTGTGACATATCTCTGTTATTTAAGGGTATGACAATTCAAATTTGGAAAATTGCAACATTTTCTAAATTTTTGCTAAACTTCAGTTTTTTTTCCACAAATAAACTCAAGTAATGTCAAGGAAATTTTGCAACTATCATGAAGTACAATATGTCACAAGAAAACAATGTCTGAATCACTGGGATCCATGCAAGTGTTCCAGAGTTATAACCTCATAAAGGGACAGTGAGGGTAAAGGGGTTAAGAACTGCCATGTCAGACCCGGTACCGAGTACCCCACGGCCCTACGGGGCACTCCAACTTGGCGTCACGAACAGGATGAACCGACCTACTACACCCGGTCCCGTGCACCTATTTTGGACTGTGTTTTTGAAAAATGCAAAAGTTGTGTATGCACAATGTAAGGAGAATGGTGCAGAAAGAACAGGCCCGACGGTCAGGGGGATCCGCCTTCTGGCCCAGAATGGCAGGAAGAGGAGAAGAAACTGCCCACCAAGAAAGAGGAACCGCCCACGAATAAAGGCATGGAGGAGTGAAAGCGAGAAAAACTGCAAGGATGGTGCAGACTGGGGTAACGCCATGGCGGAGGGAGGTGAGCAAGCACCGTTGCAAGGGGGGAGCCAGAGGACTCCCCAAGCTGGGACTCATGAGAACTGGACCAGCTGCTTCCAGTGGATCCAGACCTCCTGGGCGTGGAGGTGGAGGAGCTGACCCGCCAGCTCCTGCAAACTCAGCTGGTGGCAATAGTGGGATGGAAGGAGGCCTTCATGGAGAAGCTGACAGGTTGGTGGATGGCCTAGTCACCAACGATATCAACCCCGGAGAAGGAGAGGGGACCTGGCACCCAGGAAGTGGAGGTAAAGGGTGCAGACCGGACCCCGGAAGTTGAGGACTTTGCAATTGAGTCCCTGCCACTTCCGCCCCTCTATACACCAGGCCAGGGATTTGATCTCCCAGGGGAGCAGTCATCAGGCCCTGGGAGCACCCAGGTGGTGAGTAATGATGCCGCATCCGCAGCTGAGGAAACCCTCGTAGGGCCTCTAATTCCCCCGCCAACCCCAACACCTGAGCAGGCTTCCTAAATACATGACTGGGATAAGAAAAGTGGTATCCTGGATAGGATGGCAACCCCACTAACACCGACAGGTGGGCCCCAGTAAGTACATGCTGAACCGGTGATGTTTGGAAGGGGACCACAGGGGGCCAATATGATTGAACTCCAAGAGGCGGTCCCCACCACTACATGGAGGGAATATTGCAGACAGAGGTATGATCCTGAACTTTACCGGCCAGGGAGCCGCCAAGAGCTTCCCTGGAAGAGGAAATAGAGAGTTTTTGAGCATTAAAATGACTACTAGGGTCTAAGAGTTTGGAAGTTGAAAATTGAAAGACAATAGGATCATGAACAGTGAATGATCAAACTGCTTGCAAATAGTTAGCACTTCTTAAAGTGCCCCTTATTGGTTTTACTACACCTATTTAGTGTGGGTAGAACCTTCCTTGTTTAACTTTGTACCACAGAACTAAAACCGTCTGGCATGACCGAAGATGTGGTCTTAGGGCTCTTTTACATTTGCGAGAAACACATCCGTGTCTCGCATGTGAAGACCAAGCTCTGGTGCCCGCGCTTTGGAGCAGCTTTATGTGTTGCTATGCGGCTGCACGCTCCGCTCTGGAATGCCGGCGCCACAGCTTGGTTTTCACATGCAAGACATGGACGTGTTTCTCGCAAATGGAAAAGAGCCCTTAGATAGAGACCAGCAATGCTCTGCAGTCACGCCCAGAGCCTACGTGGGGGGGTTGAGATGGTTCCCCCATAGTACACTGATCGGTGGGATGCCCCGGCTGCGGTTCTCACTAAAGCTTGTTAAACTGAGAATTGCACTCGTTATAAAGATGTTTTATTTTATTACGCTTAATGTAAAAAACAAAATGTTTTTTGTACTGTCTTTGACCAGAAATGGCCTGGTGAACTTAAAGAAAAGTTTAATGGAAGAAATATTAATGTTTACTGTGAGTATGCTGCTGTTTTACTTAAAGAATGCTAATGTTTTGTACTTTGCTAAATGGTAATGTTATTTAAATTGCAATGTTAAAATTTGGAGTGCCTTCCATAAAGGGAAGAATTTCTTTTTTTTTACCTGTTTCACCTGTTGACATGCATGTCTAAAAATCTATTGACAGTTTCTTATGAACACCTGCTATTTCCTGTGTTCCGTGCTGTATTTAAAGGGGGGGGGGAATGTGGCGCCCCTGACAGACAGAGCAGAGAAACAAGAGGGAGAAGCAGAAAGGAGCTCCCAGGAAGACAGAAAGGTTCTCCAGGGCACAGGAAGTGCAGAAGCCAACCTTGGGGCCCGTATCCAGATGTGGAGGAACCAGGTTGCAATCAGGGGACCGACCCCAACATAGCGAGAAGCTTTAAGTTCAGCTAAGAAACCGCAGGCTGTGGCTTTTGCTAGAAGCACAGCCACATTCACCCATACTTCGCAAAAAAAGGCACCCGTATAGGACCAAGGGGACTCAGAGGATGTCGCCCGACCAGGTTCGTGGTTGCTGGCTTGGGACACTGCAGGCAAGGCGTTGGGCAGGAGAAGTGGAAGACCGCGTAGTGAGACGGCCAGTAGAAGGAACAAAAGGAACAGAACAAATACATTTTATATTTAATTCAAACAAAGCAATGTTTATAAAAAATATACAAACATTTTTACCAATGAGACAAAACAATACAGCATAGACAGTTACATAAAATAAAATGGATAAAACAAAAGAAACTTATTACACCAATCACAGATATTATTATTCGGCCTAGTGAAAGAGAGCGCTTCCTTTGAAGAATGTCCAGCGGACGGGAATCATGCATACACCGAAGTGCATCTCTCTACATAAATCCAGATCATAATGTGTCTTGACCTTTTATCAGCACCCGAGTTACACCCACACTCACCCTCCTCCACCCGTGATGACCTCACATGGGTTGGGTTGTGGAATGTCCTCAGCCCTTCAGGATTTTGTGACCTACTCAACTTATGCAATAGCTTCATTTCTGATGATTGCAGAAGTTCCTGATCTCTGCCATTTTTTTTGTCGAGATTTTACCGTTCCTCAGAAACCAAACATAACATTGCTATTGTTAGTTACAGTTGTGTGAAAAAGTGATGGCCCCCTTCCTGATTTCCTATTCTTTTGCATGTTTGCCACCCTTAACCCCTTCACGCCGCAGCCCTTTTTCGTTTTTGCATTTTCGTTTTTTGCTCCCCTTCTTCCCAGAGCCATAACTTTTTTATTTTTCTGTCAATATGGCCATGTGAGGGCTTATTTTTTGCTGGACAAGTTGTACTTTTGAATGACACCATTGGTTTTACCATGTCTTGTACCAGAAGATGGGAAAAATATTCCAAGTGTGGCTGAAATTGCAAAAAAAGTGCAATCCCAAACTTGTTTTTTGTTTGGCTTTTTTGCTAGGTTCACTAAATGCTAAAACTGACCTGCCATTATGATTCTCCAGGGCATTACGAATTCATAGGCATGAAACATGTCTAGGTTATTTTTAATATAAGTGGTGAAAAAAAATTCAAATCTTTGCTAAAAAAAAATTGTGAAATTTTCCGATACCCGTAGCATCTCCATTTTTGGGGATCTCGACTCATTTGAGGGCTTATTTTTTGCGTGCCGAGCTGACATTTTTAATGATACCACTTTTGTGCAGATACGTTCCCTTGATCGCCCGTTATTGCATTTTAATGCAATGTCGCAGCGACCAAAAAACGTAATTCTGGCGTTTTGAATTTTTTTCTCACTACGCTATTTAGCGATCGGGTTAATGCTTTTTTTTCATTGATAGATTGGGCAAATCTGAAAGCGGCGATACCAAATATGTGTAGGTTTGATTTTTTTATTGTCTTATTTTGGATGGGGCGAAAGGGGGTGATTTCAACTTTTATATTTTTTTTATCTTTTTCATATTTTTTAAAACATTTTTTTTTTGGAGGCTAAAATTGCATGACATTGAATCACTAAGACTGCAGTGTGAAAATAAAGCTTTAATACATAGGATACATTGAAGATGCAGTGTACATAACAGACTAAAGGGTTAGCAGGTCTAGGTTATTGATTTATGATTGCTGTCAATAGATGATATTCAGGTCAAACCAAGTGCTTTGTGACAAGATTTTAACTCTCTCATACAAGATCAGAGATATCATGGGAAATGTAAGCTGCATTAGAAGAACTGCATTAGAACTGAAGAAGAAATCTAAATGGCAAACAATAAGAAAAAATGATACATCAATTAAACAAGTATACAAAATGCATATACTACACAATATTCTATAATATAGTAGTATAATAAATTATATATATTATTTGTGACAATTTTCTTTTTTGTTAGGTGTCATGAATAAGATATTTAATAATATTTTATTATTAATTATATTTGTGGCAGTAATATAGGCATTTCGTTGTTTATCTACACTACATCTATGAGAGTTTAACATCGGGTTTTGAACATTTGGATTTTTTTCTGCAGGTCATATTGAAGGAGACATCTTGGTTGACCTCAGTGTTGGTTCCATAGTTCATCATTTATATGCGGCCTGTGAGTTTTTCAAACACATCATAGTGCTAAAGTTCACAGACAGATGTATCATGGAACTGAAAAGATGGACGGACTCACGTACCGGAGCATTCAGTTGGGGCCATGCTGCAAAACTTCATGTAGAGACAGAAAGCAATAGGTGAGATGAGAAGATGCATATATACAGTTTACACAGTTTATATTGTAATCTTGATGCTACCAGAGGCGCAAACTTGAAGGGGTTGTTTACAATTTGGGCAATCCTTTCATAAATGCTGAGATCCTAGTGAAAAATGAAAAAAAAAAACACATTATACTCACCTCCTACCCAATGCCATCTTTGACAAATGCATGACATTATTATGCCACAAATTGTATGTGAGGCAGCCTATCAGTGGACATTGTTGGGCTACTTTGCTCACACTTTATTCGGACATCAACTTACATGATGGTAACTTTGGTATTGGGCCATGCACATATTCTATTTTTGCAATATCATCCTATTCAAAATCAAATAGCATTTCTCCATAAAGATCATCCTACTAATTCATAAATACCTATAAAATAGTGGCTACCATTGGGAGGAAATTAGTGCACCAGCCTTGGTTGCAATCAAGGCTTTGTGTTTTTGGAAGCCGCTAGTCCACAGCTAATTTTATGTTTTGCCCTTTTGAAATGAACAATTGATTACAGTCACTATCTTCAGTTTTTTGTTTCAGTGACAAGTTACAGGAAAAAGAAGAGAAAATGAGAATGGCCATGCAACATGTTGTGAAATGTGACATTGAAAAAGATGATATGATGCATCCGATCGTCATACCACCAAGTGATTGTATCATCTGTGCTTGGATACTGGATGTTGTCTGTAAGGATAAAGATGATTTCATAAAAAATCTCAAGAAGTTCTCAGAGTTGCTAAAACCAGAAGGACACTTCATATTCTTTGGGTGATTAGATGCAACATATTACATAATTGGGAAACACAAGTTACATGTTGTCAATTATGATGAGGAATTTGTCAGAAAAACTTTGGTTGGAGAAGGCTTTGTTATTGATCGTGTTGAGATTTTTAAGAGAAAGACTGTAAGTGATCTTATTGACCATAAGGGAATCATATTCATTGAAGCTCACAAAGAGAAATAGGTCTGAGTAGCAGTTTAAAAATGAAAGGTGTTGGGCCAAAAAATTATTGCTTAAATACAGGATAGATGGAAATGTGGTGATACCTGGAGTCTGATCACTTAACCCCCAATTATCCTATAAACCAGGCTCGGAATTGCCCTGTTAGTATTGAGTGGTGATCTCACATATGCGCCATCTTTCCATTTACCATCTGTTAGATTGGCAGATATAGCTAAATAAACAAATTTTTTTAAAAATGATGTGAGGTTCCCCTGTATTTTTGAAATTGTTATTATTATTATATAATAATTATTGTTATTATTATTATTATTATTATTATTTATATTTAAATAAATAATTACAAAAACGGTGTGGGGTCCCTCCATTTTTGACAACCAGCGAAGCTAAAGCTGAGAGCTGAGGGCTGGTATTCTCAGGCTGGTAAAGGGCCATTGATATTGGCACGCCAGCCTAAAAATAGCAGCCCGCAGCCACCCCAGAAAAGGCGCATCTATTAGAGGCACCAATTCTGGCATTCTTCCCGACTCTTCACACTTGCCCTGTGGCGGTGGTAAGTGAGGTTCATATTTCTGGGGTTGATGTCACATCAAGCGCATGGGTTAGTAATAGAGAGGTGTCTATAAGGTGTCTATCCATTACTAACCCTATAGTTATATTGTAAATAAACACACATGCAGAATAAAGTCCTTTAACCCTTTAAAGACAATGCCAATTTTGACCTTAAAGGGAACCTGTCACCCCCCCAGGCGTTTGTAACTAAAAGGGCCACCTTGTGCAGCACTAATGCTGCATTCTGACAAGGTGGCTCTTTTAGTTCGGGTCCCTGGTACTGCTGCAATAATTGCTTTTGAAGTTTGTCCCTCCCTGTGAAATTGTCCCCGGGGCAGGTCTTTCCCCCCTAATCCAGACGCCTCGCAGCCATCACTCATGGCCTCTGCGCGCCGAGTGCTGCCTTCTGTCCTTGATTAGCGTCCTCGGCGCCTGCGCTGTAAGTTTGAAGGGCAGTGCAACTGCGCATGCCTGAAAAAAAAAACAGCAGAGCAGGCACCGGGGATGCTAATGAAGGAAGAGGAGGTGGTGCCTGGTGTGCAGAGGCCATTAGTGATGGCTGGGAGGCATCTGGATTAGGGGGGAAAGACCTGCCTCCCTGGCGATTTCACAAGTATGAGGGACAAACTTCAAAAGCGATTATTGCAGCAGTGCCAGGGACCCGAGCTGAAAGAGCCACCTTGTCAGAATGCAGCAGTACTGCTGCACAAGGTGGCTCTTTTAGGTACAAACGACTGGGGGGTGACAGGTTCCCTTAATGACCATGCCAAATTTTACAATTCTGACCACTGTCAATTTATGAGGTTATAACGCTGGAATGCTTCAACAGATCACAGTAATTCTGAGACTGTTTTTTCGTGACATATTGTACTTCATTACAGTGGTAACATTTCTTCGATATGACTTGCGCTTATTTGTGAAAAAAATTGAAATTTGGCAAACATTTTGAAAATGTCACAGTTTACAAAATGTTATTTCTTATGCCCTGAAATAGGAGAGATATGTCATACAAAAGAGTTAATAAATAATGCTTCTCACAAGTCTAATTTACATCAGCACAACTTTTGAAGCATATTTTTTTGTTAGGAGTCCATTAGAGGGGTAAAAAGTTGACTAGCGATGTCTAATTTTTCCAACAAAATTTACAAAACCAATTTTTTTTCAGGGACCACATCACATTTGAAGTGCTTTGGGGGCCTGTATGACAGAAACTACCCAAAAGTAACACCATTCTAAAAACTGCGCAATTCAAGGTGCTCAAAACCAGATTCAAGAAGTTTATTAACCCCTCAGGTGCTTCACAGGAACTGAAGAAATGTGGAAGTAAAAAATGAACATTTAAATTTTTCACTTTATCACAAAAAAATTACTTTAGACCCAAACTTTTTTATTTTTATAAGGGTAACTAGATGGTGGCCCGATTCTAACGCATCGGGTATTCTAGAATATGTATGCGTAGTGTATAGCACAGCCCATGCAGTACATTGCGCAGCCCACGCAGTATATTGCGCAGCCCACGCAGTACATTGCACAGCCCACGCAGTACACATTGTATATTGTGCAGCCCACGTAGTATATTGCGCAGCCCACGTAGAATATTGCCCAGCCCACGTAGTACATTGCGCAACGCACGTTGTATATTGCGCAGCCCACGTAGTATATTGCGCAACCCACGTTGTATATTGCGCAGCCCACGTAGTATATTGCCCAGCCCATGTAGCATATTGCGCAGCCCACGTTGTATATTGCGCAGCCCATGTTGTATATTGCGCAGCCCACATTGTATATTGCGCAGCTAATGTAGTATACTGTGCAGCCCACATAGTATATTGCGCAGCCCACGTAGTATATTGCCCAGCCCACGTAGTATATTGCGCAGCCCACAGTGTACATTGCGCAGCCCACGTAGTATATTGCGCAGCCCACAGTGTACATTGCGCAGCCCACGTAGTTTATTGCGCAGCCCACGTTGTATATTGCACAGCCCACGTAGTATATTGTGCAGCACATGTTGTATATTGCGCTACCCCCTTTGTTGATTACGCAGCCCACGTTGTATATTGCGCAGCCCACGTAGTATATTGCCCAGCCCACGTAGTACATTACACAGCCCACATTTTATATTGCGCAGCCCACGTAGTATATTGCACAGCCCACGTTGTATATTGCGCAGCCCACGTAGTATATTGTGCAGCCCACGTAGTATATTGCGCAGCTCACATTGTATATTGTGCAGCCCACATAGTATATTGCACAGCCCACATTGTATATTGCGCAGCCCATGTAGTATATTGCGCAGCCCACGTTGTATATTGCACAGCCCACATAGTATATTGTGCAGCCCACGTAGTATATGGCGCAGCCCACGTTGTATATTGCCCAGCCCACGTAGTACATTGCGCAGCCCACGTTGTATATTGCGCAGCCGACGCAGTATATTGCGCAGCCCATGTTGTATATTGCGCAGCCCACATAGTATATTACGCAGCCCACGTAGTATATTGCACAGCCCACGTTGTATAGTGCCCGGCCCACGTAGTATATTGCGCAGCCCACATTGTTTATTGCGCAGCCCACATAGTATATTGCGCAGCCGATGTAGTATATTGCAAAGCCCACGTAGTATATTGCACAGTCCATGCAGTATATTGCACAGCCCACGCAGTCTATAGCAATGTGGGCACCATATCCCTGTTAAAAAAAAGAATTAAAATAAAAAATAGTTATATACTCACCCTCCGGTGGCCCTCCGGATCGAAGCGGTTACCGACGCTCCTCGTGCGCTCCGGTCTGAAAAGTGCATTGCGGTCTCGCGAGATGATGACGTAGCAGTCTCGCAATAGTAAACTTATAATGGTGCTGAGACCTAACATGACCACCTGAAAAACCATCAAAGCCTGATATTTTGAGATTTTTTGTTGTTGTTGTTGTTTTATCCTTTTTTATATATGAATAATAGAGATGAGCAGATCAATCAGAGGAGGATCGAGTTTGAATCAAAATTCTAGAAATTTGCAGTTCCACATGAATTTGAATACTCTGCAATATGATTGATGAAGATCTGCAAAAAAAATAAAGATATGCTGCTGAAGATTCAGCGAGCATGACAATGGCGTCAGGTGTCGCTGTACTGGCTTCCCCATAATGCATTGCAAATATCAAATCACAAGGTCTGTCCAGATAAACTACAACTGAGGTGGAGAGCATATCCCAGAAAATATTGTTTACAAAGTCTTGGAAAATGGCTGGGGCATTACAGAGCCCGAAGGGCATCACCGGATATTCATAGTGCTCATCCATGGTGTTAAAAGCCATCTTCCATTCGTCCCCCTCTCGGATGCGAATCAGGTTGTAAGCACCCCACAGATCAAGCTTAGTAAATACCCTCGCTCCCCGCAACCTATCAAAGAGCTCAGATATCAGGGGCAGCGGGTATTTATTCTTAACGGTGATGGCGTTAAGACCCCTGTAATCTATGTATGGACGCAATTCTCCGTTCTTCTTCTGCACAAAGAAGAACCCCGCCCCTGAAGGTGACACTGACTTCCTAATGCTATCCCCAATAGAACCTCGTCAATACGCTCGGGAATGACTAGCAGGGAGATAATTTCCTGATGAGATGGAGACATGGATAAAGTAAATTGGATGGTTTGGTGTGTTATCTGTGAGGGCAGTGTTGACCCATTTACCACTCGTAGGGTCACAGGTTTGGCGAGCATCACCAGGGGTATTGCGTGTCACTGGGCAAAGTTAGATGACATAAAATTGCCCTCCGCCCCAGAATCCATGCAAAGCTCTACCATTAGAGTGGATGGGCCTATGGTAATTGTCCCCGTGAAGGACAGTTTGGAGGAAAACATCGCCGTGTCTAGTGTACCTTCTCCTACAACCACTAGACACTGACGTTTTCCCTACCTCTGGGAACATCTGGAGGCGAGACGTCCTGACTGCCGGCAAACATGTCAGACCATGAATGCATGAGCAGTCCGGGACTTAGATCCCGCTCATGGCACCTTCATGGCTTCATGTGACTCGGAGGCCTGGACCGGAGATTCCAAAGGTTTGGAGAAGGTGGGAGCCAGCCGAAACCTCTGCCTACACTGGGCTCGCTCTAACCTCAGCTCGTTAAAATGAAGGTCGATGCAAGTTGATACAGCTATTAGCTTTTCCAGTGTGGCAGAAATCTCCATGGTGGCCAAAGCATCCTTCACATGGTCAGCCAGCCCCCTCCAAAATACAGGGATGAGGGCTTTATCCAGCCACTCCAGCTTAGATGCTATAGTCTGGAAGTGGATGGCAAAATGGCTCACCATGGATGAGCCCTGGGTCAATGACAGTGTCAAGATCCTGTCAGCACCGAAGCACTGTCACGGCTGAACAGGGTGACTCACCCACACTACAGGAGGACCCGGGGTCAGATACCACAAGGAAAACTCAGACAGACGGGACCTGCACAGCGTGCTGAGTATGGTAGTGAACAGGAGGACCTGCGATCATGTGACCACAGGAGGTGGGGCTTAGCGTCCTGCTGCTGGAGATGGGTGTAAGTCTTTACAGGGAAACTAAAGTAAAGGAGAGGGGAACTCAGGTCGGACAGGCGGAGGTCATACACAGAGAGGGCGGCGCAGTACACAGGGGCAATCAGAAGAATAGTCAGGACGTAGCAATAGATCAGAAAAACCAGAACGGGCAATAGACAGTACAAAAACAGCAGGCAGAAATCACAACTGCGACAGAACCAAATCAGAAACCAAACAGACAGACTAGTACTTGCACAAAGCAGAGGCACACCAGGGTCAGACACACTCAGCCAATGGTCAGAGTATAAACGACAAGGACTGACCTCAGAGTGAGGCTATAAAAAGCCTCCCAGGACCCAGAAAGAGGCCATAAGAGTTAATCAGAAAAAAATCCAGCTTCCAAAAACTTACAAATTTATTCAGGATAAAAGGCAAAGTCCAGTCCAATCCAATAAATTACATAGTGAAGAGTAGCAAGCTACGCGTTTCGAACAATGGTATGTTCTTTCTCAAAGCTTTGAGAAAGAACATACCATTGTTCGAAACGCGTAGCTTGCTACTCTTCACTATGTAATTTATTGGATTGGACTGGACTTTGCCTTTTATCCTGAATAAATTTGTAAGTTTTTGGAAGCTGGATTTTTTTTCTCTTTTTTTGGATTGCTTGCTCACGTGATGACTACACGTTATCCGTGCTTCCCCACAACACATGCCGACAGGTGAGCTGGTATATATTTTTTTCTTTTTTCTGCCATAAGAGTTAACCCTGCAACTATCTGACCCGAGAGCACAGTAAACCATGACAGACAGCAGTTGACCCAGTTGACAGCAGCAATGACAACGCCGTATCATGGGTGACTCAAGGTCCTAAAAAGACCTGTTTCAGAGTGCTCAGAAACAGCGGAGCACTCTGCACCACATGATCGTCGCGCTCCCACAGCAGTGTAGCCCACTCCAACGCCCTGTCCGACAGAAGGGAAATAATGAATCCCACCTTTGCCTGCTCTGTGGGAAAACGTGCAGCCAGTAGCTCGAGGTGTGTAGCGCACTGGCTCACGAATCCCCTACATGACTTGCTATCACCAGAGTATTTATCTGGCAGCGGGAGGCAGGATAAGGTCGGAACAGGGGTGGCAGTGGACAAACTTGCTGCAGCCATGCTAGCAGCCTGAACAGCTACTGCGGTAACCCACAGCTGAGATTGTACGCTTGAGAGTTGCCAACCTGCCCTCCAGCTGCTGGATGTACCACTGCAGTCGCTGTTCGTCCGTCATTACTAGCCAGACCCTGGAGCTAGTATAATGTAAGGACTGGCGGAAAGCACCAAATAATAATATTAGAGAATATGAGGTGCATTTGCAGTCCGGGGTCCACCATGTAGAGGCGACACCTGCTGCTGAGTAATGGCGGACGGACGCTTGCCCACATGTGGGTTAGACCTTACCCAGTTTGAATGGGAGCGAACTCTGTTGCTTCATAGAGTCGCCGTAAATACGCTGTACCCTGTTAGCAGTCACAGGGTTCAGCTGAAAGATACTAGTGGGATCCCTATGAATCACCCTCACTAAACTCGTGATTGGACTCGCTCTGACCCTCGGTGGCTTTTGAGCCCGTGGCTGAGGATGCCCTGAGTCAGATGCCGAGCAAAAGCGAGAATTCCCACCCTACACTGACCAGCTGTCAAGAAAGCGCACTGATTGCGCATGGTGCTGTACAGGTGGGCACTGTGAATAGATGCTGAAACATGTGCTAAGTGTCTAAACGGCACACATATACACTATAAGAATTAAAAAAATAGAATTATAATCTAAAATTTATCGAACAATAAAATACTGTCTATAAAATCAATATATATAGTGCATAAAAAGTGTGACAAAAGAAGTGGAACCCACTCAATATATAGAGAACACCAAACCTAAAACAAGGATCACAGAAAAGAAATACCACCAGGCTAAGATGTGCCAATATTCAATTATTTATTTATTAAGATAACACGTGATAATACAAAATATAAAATATTAAAAAAGGATGTGCACTACAGGACATATATTACCATAGATATTACATAAACATATATAGAAATATTGTATAAAATGGTAACCTACAATAGGTAAAACCTGATGCTAAAAAAGGAAAAAATATTATAATAAAAAAATAAATGTGTTTGTGTAACCAATTATTTTGTATAAACCATATACACATATATATATATAAATAAAGTGCTCAAGTGCTCAAGTGCTATGTTAATGTATTGCATTGGTCCAATATACTATAGACCAGAGCCAATATAGAAACCCCACTGTGAGTAAAAAGCCTGATAAAAAAGAAAAGTTAGGAGCATACAGGTACCTAATAGGATTGCTGTCCAAGTGCACAACGCGCCCCGACGCGCGTTTCGGTAAAATTTCCTTCGTCTCCCCCTGACGAAGGAAATTTTACCGAAACGCGCGTCGGGGCGCGTTGTGCACTTGGACAGCAATCCTATTAGGTACCTGTATGCTCCTAACTTTTCTTTTTTATCACGCTTTTTACTCACAGTGGGGTTTCTATATTGGCTCTGGTCTATAGTATATTGGACCAATGCAATACATTAACATAGCACTTGAGCACTTGAGCACTTTATATATATATGTGTATATGGTTTATACAAAATAATTGGTTACACAAACACATTTATTTTTTTATTATAATATTTTTTCCTTTTTTAGCATCAGGTTTTACCTATTGTAGGTTACCATTTTATACAATATTTCTATATATGTTTATGTAATATCTATGGTAATATATGTCCTGTAGTGCACATACTTTTTTAATATTTTATATTTTGTATTATCACGTGTTATCTTAATAAATAAATAATTGAATATTGGCACATCTTAGCCTGGTGGTATTTCTTTTCTGTGATCCTTGTTTTAGGTTTGGTGTTCTCTATGTGCTAAGTGTGCAGGTAGCACTGTCGGGCGCTAGTTAGCTTCCACCATTCGCGATTCCTAGTGAATGGGAATGATTAAGGAGCTTTCATCCATCAACAGACATTCATCTACATACACGCATTATAAAGTTTATACTAGCGCATGGCGGTGCGGCCATGCAAACCTTTTATAGCTGTAGCTCTCAAGGACGTTCCTAATAGTCCAATAGGAGCTGCTACAGGACCTGTGCATGTGACCCCCGACCTCCAATGAGAGGTCGTCCCGTAGGCATGCTCAGTATGGGAAAAGCAGGACTTATTCCCTGAAAAGCCTGTTAGCTACTGATAAGCACTGGCTACAAAGGCAGAGCCTTTAAAGGCAGCAATAACCAAGCTCATAGTATCAGATTGAGCCAGATGCTGGGACTGACATCTCTGCTGAGCAGGCTCCACTGCGGCTGGAGGAGAATAGGAGACCGCAGCAGACATGGGTTGAGATTTCCTCTGTGCAGCGACGGGAACTCGACTCCTAACATTTACGACCATGTGATTTTTCAGTTTTTCTTTTTCAATAAATTTGCAAAAATTTCTACATTTCTGGTTTTAAAGTCAAGATTTGGTAGAGTGTACATTAACGAGAAAAAATGAGCTTTTTGAATTTACCAAATGGCTGCAATGAAACAAAGAGTGAAAAATTTCAAGGGGTCCAAATACTTTCAATATGCACGGTGGCTCAGTGGTTAGCACTGCAGACTTGCAAGCGCTGGGGTCCTGGGTTCAAATCCCACCAAGGACAACATCTGCAAAGAGTTTGCATGGGGTTACTCTGGTTTCCTGCCACATTCCAAAGACATACTGGTAGGTAATTTATATTGTGATCCCCATCAGCGGCAGTGTTGATAATATGTGCAAACTTTAAAGCACTGCGGAATATGTTAGCGCTATATAAAATAAAGATTATTATTATATCTGGGTACAAATTTGCAAGCTAAAGAGCCACTACTTTAACATTGATGATCTATCCTTATCATTGTCTGAGCAGTGGTCATGGGATCATCATTCCCGGTGTTGGTGGGCGGAACTGTTCAGTTACAGAGCTGCGCTGAACAGCTTCATCAACTCTATAGTGGACACTGCTGAGTACTGCACATCCGTCCCTTATTGAAATCAATAGAGGTGGATGTGGAATACCTGGCCACGGCCATTATTCCATTGACAGAGCTGTGCTCTGCAGCTCAGTAACTGAGTAGTTCTAGCCATCGCCAAAACTGGGATCAGCTGATCATCGGGGGTGCCGGGTATCACACCCCCACTGATCAGACATTGATGACCTATCCTAAGGGTAGGTCATTAATGTTAAAGCAGTGAACAACCTTTTTAATTTTTCACATAACAAAATTATGTGTATAAAAATAAAATCAGAGTTTGCTTTGTGATCATATATTTTTGGGAATTTTATGTTTATTTACTTAGCTTATGATTAGTGTTGAGCGATACCGTCCGATACTTGAAAGTATCGGTATCGGATAGTATCGGCCGATACCCGAAAAGTATCGGATATCGCCGATATGGATCCGATACCGATTCCCGATACCACAAAAGTATCGGAACTCGGTATCGGAATTCCGATACTTGCGGTATCGGAATGCTCAACACTACTTATGATCTTTCTTATTTTATGGTAGGATTTCTAGGCTATGCTTTATAATTACATTAGAACCCCCGGTATGTATATGAAACCTTGTAATAAACTTATAATGGTGCTGAGACCTAACATGACCACCTGAAAAAACATCAAAGCCTGATATTTTGAGATTTGTTTTTTTTTGTTGGTTTATCCTTTTTTTTTTATATATGAACAATAGAGATGAGCAGATCATTCAGAGGAGGATCGAGTTTGAGTCAAATTTCCAGAAATTTGCAGTTCCACATGAATTTGAATACTCTGCAATATGATTGATGAAGATCTGCAAAAAAAATAAAGATATGCTGCTGAAGATTCAGCGAGCATGATAATGGCGCCAGGTGTCGCTGTACTGGCTTCCCCATAATGCATTGCAAATATCAAATCACAAGATCTGTCCTAGCCAGTCAAGCTGTCAGTATAAAACATAGGGGCTGGCCAACAAATGCCATTTTATGCCTTTACTGTGTGAGGATAAAGGTACCGTCACACTTAGCGACGCTGCAGCGATACCAACAACGATCCGGATCGCTGCAGCGTTGCTGTTTGGTCGCTGGAGAGCTGTCACACAGACCGCTCTCCAGCGACCAACGATGCCGGTAACCAGGGTAAACATCGGGTAACTAAGCGCAGGGCCGCGCTTAGTAACCCGATGTTTACCCTGGTTACCATCCTAAAAGTAAAAAAAACAAACACTACATACTTACCTACAGCCGTCTGTCCTCCAGCGCTGTGCTCTGCTCTCCTCCTGTTCTGTCTGTGTGAGCACAGCGGCCGGAAAGCAGAGCGGTGACGTCACCGCTCTGCTTTCCGGCTGACCGACGCTCACAGCCAGTGCAGGAGGAGAGCAGAGCACAGCGCTGGAGGACAGACGGCTGTAGGTAAGTATGTAGCATTTGTTTTTTTTACTTTTAGGATGGTAACCAGGGTAAACATCGGGTTACTAAGCGCGGCCCTGCGCTTAGTTACCAGATGTTTATCCTGGTTACCAGTGAAGACATCACTGAATCGGTGTCACACACGCCGATTCAGCGATGTCTGCGGGGAGTCCAGCGACCAAATAAAGTTCTGGACTTTCTTCCCCGACCAGCGACAGCACAGCAGGGGCCTGATCGCTGCTGCCTGTCACACTGGACGATATCGCTAGCCAGGACGCTGCAACGTCACGGATCGCTAGCGATATCGTCTAGTGTGACGGTACCTTAAGAGCTCAAGGCACACAGCATAAGGATAGAAAAAGGCCTAAAGTTATAGCGGTTCACTGCTTTAGTGCTGATGAGACAGATTGGAAATGTAAATGAATCTCAGTGTGTGAATTGAAGTACAAAAACTGAATTGATATACAAAGGGAAGTGCTGTAGCTGTATAGTCAGAGTGATTGATAATTGATTGATCTGTGATATACTGTAGTATCAGAACCTCACAGATTTTCATATAGTGAAAGCAGAGGGGTAATAATAATATAATAATAATAATTTTTATTTATATAGCGCCAACATATTCCGCAGCGCTTTACAAATTATAGAGGGGACTTATACAGACAATAGACAGTACAGCATAACAGAAATAGGCCGGCCTCACACTCAGCGTTGAAAAATACGGTCCGTATTTTACGGCCGTAATACGCTCCAAAATTAGAAATACGGTGGTCCGTAAGAACTCCGTAGGCAAGGTGTGGTCGCGTATTTTGCGCATGTAATGTTGCGTATGTAATCCGTATGCCCACCGTAATGCGTATTTTTCACGCAACCTGACAAAATGGACATATAACGGTTTTTGCGGATGAAATTGATTTAAATTACCCTCAGCAACCCTATTTAAGGCCTCTACAACATGTGTCTCACTCCCATATGGTCATTTTGTGGTTTTGCAACTGTTGGAGTGTTGTTGTAACATTTGGACCATGTCTGACCACCTGCAGTTCACCCCAACGCAGCGTGTTTTGTTTAACTGGCTATTGTCTCGTCGGTTTGGGCACCCATACCCTGTGATTGTGGATCCGCGAAGGAGGAGCAGAAGAATGTGGGTGCATCCTCTTCTGACTAAACGCCTCACTAAAGGCCATTTTCATCGGCTATATACAGCTCTGCGGGAACATCCAGACAAGTTTTATCTGTACTGTCGCATGTCTATACAAACCTTTGACAGATTGTTGGAGATATTACGCCCAGGAATAACATTTCAGGACACAAGGCTGCGCAAAGCCATCTCTGCTGAGGAGCGTCTTCTCCTCACGTTACGGTATGTATTCTCCATCCTCACATACTGTATGTTGATGATCTTTTTTATAAATGTTTCTTATTTTTTAAATTTTTACCCATAATATGTGTACATTAAGGCCAAAGCAGATGTGACAACGTGACGTAACTGTTATATTTCAGCCCCTTAAGGCCATTTTTCCCATTTCAGTGTTAATTTAGTAGGCCACAAATGCAAATATGATTGTGCTTATTCATGTTTTGTGTGCACTCTTGAAACAAACCTAATTTATTGTGTTTGTTTCACTTACAGATTTCTGTCCACTGGATTGTCCTTTGCAGGTCTCCACCTTGAATTTTTGATTGGCCGCTCCACCATTTCTGGCATTGTGCGGTTAACCTGTCGCCAAATATGGGATAGACTTAAGGACCTTGTGATGCCTGAGCCCAAACAGGCTGATTGGCTCCAAATAGCCCGTGGGTTCAAGGTCAATTGTGACTTCCCAAACTGCATTGGAGCGGTGGATGGGAAACATATTAGGGTACGTAAGCCGCCGAACTCTGGCTCCCAATTCTACAACTATAAGCAGTTTTTCTCTGTAGTTCTGTTAGCTGTAGTTGACAGTAACTACAGGTTTATAATTGTAGATATTGGGGCCTATGGACGAACTGGAGACTCTAGGGTCTTCAATTCGTCTATAATGGGTCGGCGGCTAGGTGAAAACCAGTTAGACCTCCCACCACCACAACAACTCCCAGGCTCCACTGCAGAAGCACTGCCTTTTTTTTTTGTTGGAGATGAGGCCTTCCAACTCACTAGACACGTCATGAGGCCTTATCCCCGGCGCAACCTGGACCACCGTCGGAGGATATTTAATTTGCGCCTTTCTAGGGCGCGCAGACTGGTGGAGTGCACCTTTGGTATTCTGGTGGCCAAATGGCGTGTCCTACAGACTGCCATGCAGCTCAGTGAGGCTACAGTCAATGAAGTAATCAAAGCATCTGTAATTTTGCACAACTATACCCGCATACATTCTCAGATGGTAATGATGAACACATGTTGCGGAGTGTCAGTAGTCCAACACCACATGGCCCACCTCCGCGCCGTCCCCTTTCTGGTATCAAAGTTAGGGATGTTTTGACCAATTATTTTGTTTCTCCTCAGGGTTCTACTCCCTGGCAAGATTATGCTGTTTCTAAGTTGTGATTTATGTTATTTTAAAGATATGTTTTTGTAATATATTATTATCAACCACTGAAAACGTACTGTGTGTGTTTTTTTCCTTAATTACCATATGTTTCTGTTTTCTGAATATGTGTGTGATGAAAAATGATTAGTCTACAAACATCAATTGTCTTTTTTGTAAACTTTTTACTAACTTTGCAACCCTTTTTTTTGGTTGTTAACCCCATATTTTTGCCATATGGTTTTGAGAAGCCTTTTTTATGGGTTGCTTTATACCAAGGATCCACAACAAAGTGGAAATGTTTTGAAAACACAACATTAACATGGTAGCCAGCTACCAAAACAAAACACAAAAAACAAAACTAAATTACAGATCCCTGTAAGTTGGTGGGGGAGATGTTGGCAGCTCTGGGTCCTGGTCTGGTGGCCTTTGTTGGGCCGATGGCAGTTCATCCTGTGAGGATGCAGTGGCTTGCGGCCCAGAATACTGGCCTTGTCCATATTGGCCAGATGTGTGTTGACCAAAAGCCATTTGGCTCTGGGCATCATGCTGAGGTACAGATTGCCTTGCATCATACCCCAACCCAAAATGGCCATGTTGTCCAAACCCAGGTTGGGACCAGCCAACATCACTGTGTCTGGAGAAGTGGCCATATTGGGATTGGGGGTTGAAGCCTGCCATTTGGTACTCTAATGGCCTTTGTAGATTTTGGGATGGGAGGGGTTGAAGGGGAGGCATACGTGGAGTAGGTGCAACAAATCCTGATTGATTTGGCTCCTGTTGAGGGAATTGAAGGCGCAAGAGGTTTGTTTGGCCAAGCTGCCTTCGCTCCAGGTATTCAAAAACCTCATAGGGGTTATTTGGAGGGGTGCTTAAATCAATCAGGATTTGCATACACCCTCTGACACGTAGCCTCACCTCACGGGGAAGGGGTCTAAGGTATCGGGCAAGGCTGCGGGCAAAGGCCTCCTCGCCATCATCTGTGGCTGCCCTGGCCAAATAGTTGAGGACCCCAGCATCAACTTCACTTCTTCTGCCTTCAAGCTCTCTCCTTCGCCGGGATCTCCGTAAAGGCCCAGCTGCCTGTGGGGATGACACCAGTGGGCCTGTAGGGCTGCTGCTGTGCCCATGTTCCACAGGCCTTGGTACATGTGCTGCTGAGGGTGATGGTGCAGCATCTTAATCACTTGCTGCTGCCTGCAGTGATGATGCTGCTGATGGGTCCTCAATGATGGATCCTGATGCAGCCACAGATGGTCCTGCAACCTCTTCCTCCACACTTACAGGATCAATGATAGGGTCTGATTCTGATCCGGTTTCCCTCTCTGTGAGGTTTGACTGTGTTCTGTAAAGAAAACAATAAAATAAAATTTTTATTTTGACATTGTTTAATTAGACATCGGTGTGCAATATTAAAATAAAACAAAAAAAAACAAAAAACACAACATCTCCTTCTCTACTCCCCTATTATCTCATATTCACACAAGAATATCCAAGATTTGTCTTGTAGAGCCCCACAAATGTAACAAACACTATCACGACACATCATAATGTGGCATACCATTTCAAGCTACACAAAAACCAGGCACAACCACCTCTTCAAACAATAAGATACCATGCAGTAACAACCCATACCACAAAACACTGCCTGAACATCTCTAAACTCGCATACTACATTCTCACCCATCCCTTGTTGAATCTTGGGATGCTTGGCGGCCAGGGTCCTCTCTCCTCCAGGACACTTTTGGAATTTATGCTTGTTTACATTATTGTTGGCACTATATTGACACATCCTTACATGGAACTTGCAATGTCATAACCCTAATCCACAAAAAAAATAAAAATTTAGTTACATTACAAATGTCTAGAGTGGTTTGTACTTACTGCCTAAGATCCATACTGGCATCCAAAAAGGAAAGACGGTCGTAATATATATACTTCCTCTTCTTCAGTGGGGCTGCTGACCCACTCCTAGCCCGCTGCTGTCTTTCCCGCCGGTATTGGTCCCGGATGCTGCGCCATCTTGTCATAACATCATCCACTGCAATTACAAGGGCACAAATAATGTTCTATATCATTCTGAACATAGCTTAGTCCAGTTGTCAGACATATTTGTATTGTTAAAGCAAAAAGTGGCTATAGCACAATAATTTCCATGGTGAGTCAGATGATAAAGGGGTTACATGCAGAGGTCTATATATCGCCCACAGTTAAGAACTTGACAGTATCAGACTGGTAGAGAGGGGAGAGAACCCTGTTCTTGCAAACATACATTAGGTAAGATATGCTAGGATAGGAAAGGAAAATGACTTGTGCTATAATGAGAATAATGCTCAAAAATATCTAAAAATAAGACAAGGGACAACAACCCTCTGGACGGGGTATGAGGCCAAGAAAATATTTAGCAGGGCAAGATCAACATGAACTATGTCCAGAAACACTTTGGCATGTTCCTCAGCTTTAGAAAATGACAAATAAGGCCATAAATGACATATAAATATAAAAATGATTGCTCAAGTAATCATGTAGGGAAAGCATCTTTTAAAGTTAAATCTTGTGAATACATGAGTGTACTTACATAGACTTGTCTGCTCCGCACGTGGCCGTTGGGCATAATCAGGGAATAGTAGCCCACAGATGGCCCTCCAAGCTGCCTCTTTCCTGGCCCGGTTGGAGTAGTTGGGATCCCTCTGGTCCCATATTTCAGGCCTTTCTTGGACCAGGATGAGGAGCATATCAACATTGATGATGTTTGCCATGCTGCTTGGAACTCTGTGGAGGCGAGCACCAGACTTCCGGGATGTCTGTGTGGCTTTTTGAGCTAATTAGCATGTCTGAGTTTCATGATTGAGGGCTTGGCTCAATTCCTTGCACCTGGCGATGTCTGGCGTATTTTACGCAAGTCACACTGTTGGTCCGTGTGTAATCCGTATATTTCTCGCCCCCATAGACTTTCATTGGCGATTTTTTTGCGCAATACGGTGACAAACGCAGCATGCTGCGATTTTCTACGGCCGTAGAAGACCGTATAATACGGAACCGTAAAATACGGCAGATAGAAGCTTGGCCATAGAGATGCATTGTACCGTGTGCAATCCGTATTTTCTGCACCTCTCTTACGTCCGTAAAACTCGCGAGTGTGAAGCCGGCCATACAGTTCAAAACAGATACCAGGAGGAATGAGGGCCCTGCTCGCAAGCTTACAAACTATGAGGAAAAGGGGAGACACGAGAGGTGGGTGGTAACAATTGCTTTAGTTATTCGGACCGGCCATAGTGTAAGGCTCGGGTGTTCATGTAAAGCTGCATGAACCAGTTAACTGCCTAAGTATGTAGCAGTACAGACACAGTGGGCTATTAACTGCATAAAGTGAATGAGAACATGATGCGAGGAACCTGATAGTTTTTTTTTTTTTTTTTATAAATAGGCCACACAGGGATCGTTAGGTTAATGCATTGAGGCGGTAGGCCAGTCTGAACAAATGAGTTTTTAGGGTACGCTTAAAACTGTGGGGATTAATCGTATTAACCTAGGTAGTGCATTCCAAAGAATCGGCGCAGCACGTGTAAAGTCTTGGAGACGGGAGTGGGAGGTTCTGATTATTGAGGGTGCTAACCTGAGGTCATTAGCGGAGCGGAGGGCACGGGTAGGGTGGTAGACTGATACCAGGGAGGAGATGTAGGATGGTGCTGAGCCATGGAGTGCTTTGTGGATGAGGGTAGTAGTTTTGTACTGGATTCTGGAGTGGATGGGTAGCCAGTGTAATGACTGGCACAAGGTAGAGGCATTATAAAACCCCTCATTATAATTTTCACTTAAAGCCAATTTATGATTTCAAAACTATACTAACAACACGCTGTTAATTACTGTATTTTTTTTCCAGCCAGATAGGCTGAGGTCACTTGGAAGATAAAAATGTTGTGCTTGCATTACATACCTCAAATCCAGACTCCGAGTGGAAGTTAGACTGTTATACACATATTTTCTAGACAATTAGAGGTTTTTTTAATTACACAATTCATGGCTAGTGTATTTGCCACAAATTAAATTATTTGGGAAAATTTGGCTAAGGCTACTTTCACACTAGCGTTAACTGCAATCCGTCACAAAAATGTCTTTTTCCCGAAAAAACGGATGCGTCAAAAAACTGCAAAACGTATGCAACGCATACAGCATTTCGACGGATCCGTCGCAAATCCGATAAACGGTTGCGTTGAAATGCTGGATGCGTTGCATACGTTGCATACGTTTTTACCATCCGTTGCATCCGTTTTTACGACGGATCCGTTGTTAAAATGGGAGGCACCAAAATTTGATTGGCTACTGGAAACTAAGGGAAATCTATATACTGACTGTATTTACAGCTCATCTTTGAGGGTTTTAGTTTAGTGGCAAGGATGGATGGTGTAATTGGGAAGATTTCGAGTTTGGTTACTGATGTTATATTTGAGACGAATCGCCTGGATATCATAGTGCGGGAGAAGGAGGCGGCAGCAGAAAGACGGAGGATGCAACGGAGAGTGCGACGATTCTGGATACATCCAATCAATGAGCTGCGGATGACCAGGGGTGTCCAGTCCACTCTCTATCTGGAGTTGCGGTGCAACCCACTGAAATTCTACAATTATGTACGGATGAGGATGGAACATTTCGATTATTTGGTTGGAAAACTAGAGGATGTCATCCAAAGGCAGGACACAAGGATGAGGCTTGCCATCACACCGGCGGAGCGGCTCCTGGTGACACTGCGGTAAGCATCTTTTTTTTATGTGATTGCTCATATTGAATGTTATTACATGCTGCAGAGAAAACTGCGCTGACACATTGCGCAGCATTTTCTGCAGCATGTAATTTTTTGGTTTCTTTGAGGCCATTCCACTGGTTGTTTTTTCTTGTGTCATTGGTCATATTGAATGTTATTACATGCTGCAGAGAAAACTGCGCTGACACATTGCGCAGCATTTTCTGCAGCATGTAATTTTTTGGTTTGTTTGAGGCCATTCCACTGGTTGTTTTTTCTTGTGTAATTGCTCATATTGAATGTTATTACATGCTGCAGAGAAAACTGCGCTGACACATTGCGCAGCATTTTCTGCAGCATGTAATTTTTTGGTTTCTTTGAGGCCTGTTTCTGAGCATGCTCAGTAGAAAAAAACGTATTGCAGCGCTGCATTGCGTCGTACGACGTGTCTCGACGCATCCGTCGCTCATAGACTTTCATTGTAGCAAAAGACGCATGCCGCAGGATGCGCCGAGACACGTTTTATTGTCGGAGCCAAAAAACGTTACAATCTACGTTTTTCCAGACGACGTGTCGCCTAATTTCGACGCATCCGTCAAAAGACGTATACCGACGTATGCCAATTCGTCGCAATGCGTCGCCAATACAAGTCTATGGGGAAAAAACGCATCCAGCAAAATATTTTGCTGTATGCGTTTTTTCGGCAAAACGACGCATTTTAGCGTATTGCAGTTAACGCTAGTGTGAAAGTAGCCTTAGTCGACAAACTGTAATTTCAAAAGATCTGCTCGTCTCTAAATAATCTAATGAAATGAAGTAAATCACATTCACCTGTTTGTGTCTTTCACTAGGACGGGCTCCTTATCTCTTACTTGCAGTATAGGTTTTACATATCTTCAGTTACTTACTTTTGAGCAACAATTATTAAAGTCAAAGTACCAAATAACTGCAAGGTCTGATCAGCGTTGAAAGCTTAACTTTTTATTTTTGTCTCGACAGTTTATAAATAAAAAACACGGATGTATTAGGTTGGGTTTACACTAGTATCATGGATTCCACTATTTGGTTGGGAACAGAAAAAACAGGATTTATGTTCCACATGAATCAGTTACATGATGAACCCTTTTGGTGCTGGATGGACTTCATTGACTTACAGTATAATGGAGTCCTCCAGGTGTCTGTTAGGGTATCCGTAATTTTACAGGAAAAATTCAGCACAGCATATTGTGCTATTTTTTGAGTCCATTATTAGTCAATGGTGTCCATCAAATAGCAGAGGTCACCATGTTATGTATTCTGTCATTCACTTGCATATGAGAACCTAGCCTAAAATGGCTAACCACTCAAATTATACTACATTACTCCAACAGAGCCAATATTTTTCTTGAAAAACAATGCTATATGCTTTGATATTAAATTAATTCACAGTCCACATAAGCAGTAGAAGAACTGTGGATACTGCTGGTGATTGACGCCTAATATCTGGTACCTGTCTAGATGATGAGGGTTGTGTTTGACTGATTTTTCCTTCACTTTCTAAATCCAGTCACTCACTTATAGACATGAGCCAATCGATCTACTGCAAATCAACTTTATCTCAAATATCCTAAAAATTACCGGTTCCAGCGAATTAAAAAAAATATCAATTCAAGTTATGAGCATTGAAAAAAAATCCTAAGCCCATTTTGCAATTTGCCTGAGCTGAAGACTTCAGACGAAGCCACAGAGGCTTCCCCATAATGCCTTGTAGCTATGACATCACAGAGTCTAATATACAAAAAAGGTTACACTATATCGTGCCAAAGGATGTCTTATATGAAATACATGAAATATTAATAGCAAAATGGCTTTTGAACATTAGGAAAATATTTGAGAGACGCTTTGCACAGAATTTGATCTAATAGTGTGAGCCCATCAACCATCGTCAAGGTGGTCTCATTAAAACTGATGGGTCCCTGACCTTCCTGTCCAAATGTGAACACATACCGAAGGCCAATGTCTGTATGCCTGGGTGAATGTGGACACCTCTGTCAGCAAAGCCTACATATGGGTTGGCCGGAACCAAGTGTGATTAGATGTAATTAAAAACCACATGGTGACGGGAGGAGTGCTCAGTCAGTAAGCTAACATAGAAATGACAGAAAAACGACTGGCACATCCAAACTAGTGTGAATAGGTGCATACCAGGAGCAGCTACCTCCATATATAATATACAAAAAAGGTTGCACTCTATCGTGCCAAAGCATGTCTAATATGAAATACATGAAATATGAATAGCAAAATGGCTTTTGAACATTAGGAAAAATATTTGTGAGACGCTTTGCACAGACTTTGGCCAAATAGTGTGAGCCCATCAACCATTGTCAACCATTTCTGTCATTACAGAGTCTAATACATCCAATCAGGGGAGACTATCACAGCCACTATAAAAGTTGTGAGCAGGGAAAGCAGTGGCCATTTTACGATTTTACGTTCTAGGAATAGGAAGTCTGGCCACAGTTACTGGACCTGCATAGTTTAGTGTGACTGTGATTGGATTAATCTGTGATATGTAATAGTAGTACAGGTGAAAATTCATTTTTTTACATGATACATTTGCTTCGCGGTGTGGAGAAACCCTAGAACATAGGGGACATTCAACTCACAGTGAATAACTTTGCTGCATATCGAATTTCTATGTACAAACCATTGAATTTGCCAAATCTGAATCTCGGTAGATCTGCTTATCTCAGAAATATCAAATTGAGCTTTTTCTGCATGTTCCTTTCTGTGTAAGAACCTATGGCTTGCTGCTTAACAATCTAGCATTTTAGGGCTGATGTTACATTTTTGGTCAAGGAGAGGATAAAATACATTACAGAAAAGGGCCAGCACGGTGGCTCGGTGGACAGCACTGCAGCGCTGGAGTCCTGGGTTCAAACCCCACCAAGGACAACATCTGCAAAGAGTTTGTATGTTCTCCTCGTGTTTGCGTAACTTTCCTCCAGGTACTCCGGTTTCCTCCCACATTCCAAAGACATGTCGCCTTTATCATGGAGGTCTGCTGCATCCTGCTAGTGTAATGGTAATCTAACCTGATGTTGGTAAGGCTTTTTTCATTTGTCTGTTGTTTTTTTTTTTGGTCCATTTCAAGGGAAAGGGGAATGGATTTAAAAATATAAAAAAATAAAGTACAAAAAAAGTTAAGCTTTTGAAACTTTTTTATTAATCCAATTTAACAACCGTTTTTGCCACAACACTGTGGGCTGATATTGATACTTTTCCCTGTATGTACCGATGTAGCAACATTATTTTTTAGAGTTACATTTTTTTTTAGGGGGAGAGAATTTAATTTAAAAAAATAGGTTTAAAAATAAATTTTAAAAAAGTTACGTTTTTGCATAACTCCTTTTCTAATGCAATTTAACAAGTGTACGCGCTACAATATGTTACAGATACACTTGTCTGTTGATATATGTTCGGTTCTCCTTATCATCATGCACTGTCAATATTTTCTGAAGATGACTCTATTAAACAAAAAACATTACTATTCCTATTTACAAAGGAATCACAAGGACTCGGATGACTGCATGCTATCGCTTCATCCATTTTTAATATGTTAATTGTTATTGTTATCTGGTTGGAGCTTTGAAGGCGAACATGCCGGGTTGGCATACCGCGTATGGTCTGTAAAGGAGAAATGGCTTGATTATTCATGTCATGATGAAAAGTTAAATGTTGTGACCAACCTCCATCCAGGAAAGATTTATGGTGTCAGTTCCTTATTTTGCACTGGGGGAGTTTGGGGTATATGGGTCGAATTGTAGTGGCATGCTTTTTCCCTCCTGCTAGATGTCTCTCGGATCTTTTTGTTGAGCTTTCGTGCTTGGAACATAACATTCTACAATATCTCATCTCATGATAGGTGCTCTGTTAACAATATAATCAATGGTACTGACTTCAGTTCTCAGTGGTTTAGGGTAAAATCAAGTCCTTGGCCATTCCATTACCCCTGATGGCAAGATTTACCCTCAAAAATAGTGCAGCTATTGATTATGTCGTGTAGATGGGGTCATGGTTACGAGAATCAGGAAAACCCAATATAATGTTATATTTAAAACATTATTTTACACAATACATGCAATATAAAAGATTAAAGGCTTCTCATATTTGAAATTCTCATTATCCTCACAAGATGTAATGGAAATATTGAAAATTATTATGTGGCTACTGACTTCAAAAAAAAATTCTAGCACAGTTGGCATTAACCCACAGTAGAAATTTGCAAATGGCACATTACAAAAACATTAGTAAAAACGTGATGATTTACAGAGCCCTGACCAAATTTTGCTGACTGTGAGGAAAAAATGTTCGGGAAATCGAACACGAATCCGAATGTGCGACGTTCGTACATAATTTTAAATTGTGAAACATTTTCCAAACAAGTTCGCTGATCTCTAATCAAGATACAGCTTTCGACCCGAGCACTGCGTTGCCCAGCAATCTGCCAAGGGACCAGAGAAAAGGACATTGCAAATCATAAATGGCCCATCTGCCTGGGGTTCCCCATCCCTGCTCTACGATCTCACCAGACTCCAGGGCATAATAATTATAGAGTTATGAAAAAAATAATTCCCTCACAATGCTGTTTACCTGTCCCATCAACCAAGCTCCCACACCTTCAGTGACTTCTTTTATTCAGGTGCATGTAGAAAAGCCGCGGAGACACCATCACGTGTTTCTCAACGCAAGCAATAAATAGCCAGATCTTTCATTGGGAAGGAACAACCACGGGAAGGGCAGCATCCAAAAGGAAAACCACCTATGCCAAAACATGGTATCCATCCACAGACAGCTGTTTCGGGGAATTTGCCCCTCATCAGTGTGGAGTAGGAAACTGGCTATTAGGAGCAGTGCCTGGTAAAACTACTATAAACATAAGGATGAATGACCTCGGGGAGATCAAAACATCCAGCACCGCGGAGATACCATCACGTGTTTCTCAGCGCAGTGACCAGAACACTGCCCCCATCCCTTATGGGAAATATGCAAATGCATGTAGAAAAGCCGCGGAGACGCCATCACGTGTTTCTCAACGCAAGCAATAAATAGCCAGGTCTTTCACCGGGAAGGAACAACCACGGGAAGGGCGGCATCCAAAAGGAAAACCACCTATGCCAAAACATGGTATCCATCCACAGAAAATACTGAAGACTCTGCAATATGAAGCTGTGTCACATAAAATACACATAAACTGATTCATCATTGCCAGAATTGGATAGAACTCAGAGTAAGCAGAGAAGAGTAAGCATTATTATTAAAATTTGCTATATAAGACAGTGGCTGGGCTTCGTAGATGTACACAAAATGGCAGTGATAAAGCCCTTTAGTGGGACCTAGCTGCCATGGCAAACCAAGAGCATTCTGTGATGGGGCTATGGGTTTCAGGACAGATGCTCTCACTATGATTACACCATTAAAATAACAAGAGAAAAGAAATAAGCCAGCTCACTGATGGGATTGAGATCCAGCTCCTAAAATTCGGTAATTTTTATTAGATTCCAAAGACGATAAAATCCACAAACATGGAATAACCAAACTCCCTCCCGGTGGGTGCCCCTGCACATGAAGGGCTATACGGCCCACCGGGAGGGAGTTTGGTTATTCCATGTTTGTGGATTTTATCGTCTTTGGAATCTAATAAAAATTACCGAATTTTAGGTAATCCCTTTTTTTTTCTCTGGAACACCATTAAAATGCTGAAGGTAGATATTGAGGAGAGGGAGAGCTCAGGGGAAAGGAAGAGAGCCGACACCCCAAAATCTTCTAAGAATCAAAGACTATTTCAATCATTCTGCATATACCCAGCTTTCCATGTGCATATATATACTTCCATGATCATCAGCTCCCCACAAACCACTACTAAGAACAGAAACTATACTTTCTTTTAGAAAACTTTCTCTGAAAAAAAGACCTATAAATCCCTGTTTTAGGTTGTTTGCCCTATCAATGTTGAGCAGAATTTTTGTAGATGAGTGCGGTGCCTTTGATGCAGCTTCGGGGGAAGTAATGTCTCTTTTTAAAAGACCACTTGTGTATAGAGATGTACAAGCCATGTTCCATGGAAAAATATATGCAAATTAGCTTTATCATAAAATAAAGAAAACTATCTTTAAGAAGTATCTACTCAATAAGTCAATGTCCGACATTTTAATGAGTAAGGCTCAGTTATACTTAAAACACCAACTTTGGTTGAGTTCAAGTTATCTTTCCATATTGAAAGCTACAATTTCAGAACTGAACTTTTATTTTGCTATTTTGATTGTGACTTTGGGATAATCACTTTCTTCATTTTTCTCATCTCTTTTAGTGACAAGTTACAGGAAAAAGAAGAAAAAATGAGATTGGCAATTCAACATGTTATGAAATGTAACCTCGAAAAAGAAAATATGATGGACCCGATCGTCTTACCACCAGCCGATTGTATCATCAGTGCTTGGCTCTTAGATGTTATCAGCAAAGACCAAGATGATAACATCAGATATCTCAAGAAGGTTGCAGGGTTGCTAAAACTTGGAGGACACATGATATTACTTGGGGATTTAAACACAACCTATTACACAATAGGGAAAAGAAAGTTCCATATTCTCAACTATGATGACGAGGAATTTGTTAGGAAAGCTCTGGTTGAAGCAGGTTTTGTAATTGACTATTGTAAGGTTAAGAAGAGAATGTCTGTGAGTGATCTTATTGACTAAAATTTGATTAAATTGCGATAGTAGTAGTACAGGTAAGGCTGCTTTCACACATCCGGTTTTTGGTTTCAGGCTAAATCCGGCAAATTTGCAAAAAAATGGATCCGGTGTAAATTGTGAAAAACTGATGCACTGGATCCGTTTTTTAGCTGGATCCGGCTCTCTGTACTGCGCATGGGTGAGAGAGAGAGATTCCATGCCAGAAACAAAAACAAAGCTTCTGGGCATGCTCAATGTATAAAAAACGGATTCAGTCGCCGGATACGTTCAGTCACACATCCGTTCCATGCGTTTATTGCCGGATCCGTCCATTCAGGCTTTTTTGCCGGACACAAAAAACGTTGCAGGAGACGTTTTTTGTGTCCGGCCAAAAAGCCTGAAGGGACGGATCTGGCACAAAACGGATGAAACGCATGTCCTTCAGGCACAATCCGGCGCTAATACAACTGTATGGGTAAAAAACGGATCCGGCGTAAGATAAAAACGGATCCGGATTGTGCCTGAAACTGCCGGATTGTGCCTGAAAGAAAAAACCTGATGTGTGAAAGCAGCCTAAGCGGTAAGGTGAAAACCCTTCTTTTTTTACATTGTACATTTGATTTGTGGTGAGGAGAAACCCTAAAACATAAGGAATATTCAATTCACAGTGAATAACTTTGCTGCATAAAAAAAAATTCTCTGTAAAATCCATCTGATTTGACAAAAATTAATCTCGGTAAATCCGCTCATCTCTGAAATATCAAGTTGAGCTTCTTCTGCATGATCCTTTCTGTGTGTGAACCTATGGGTAGCTATTAAACAATCTTCCATTTTTGGGATACACTACATTTTTGGTTAAAGGAGGGTAACTAAAAAGATAACAAAATTAAATACAAAAAAGTTAAGGTTTTGCAACTTTTTATTAGTTCAATTTAACAACCATTTTTGCCACAACAATACTGCTGGCTGAAGTCGAAACTTCCTTTCTGTGTATGTACCAACTTTTAATTTTTAGGGTTACAGAATTTTTATTCTGGGAGAGAAAATTTAATCAAGAAAATAAGTTTAAAAAATACATATAAAAAAGTTGAGTTTTTGTATAACTATTATTCTTATGCAATTTAACAAGTGTACGCATCACAATATATAATAGATACACTTGGCTCTTGATAAATGATCGGTTCTCCTGATCATCATGCGCTGCCAATATTTGCTGAAGACTACTCTATTAAACAAAAAAGATTGCTGTTCATGTTTACAAAGAAATTGTAAAGACTCAAATGATTACATGATATTGCTTCATCCATTTTTAATATGCTTATAGTTATTACTAGTGATAAACAAGCATGCTCTGCACTACTCAGTACTCAATCAAGCATTGCGGTGCTCGAGATGCTCGGTACTCAATCGTGTATCTCTAGTGCTTGAGGGCCAAGCTTGAATCCCAAACCCATATTTCTCCCCTTTTTATTCACTAAATATGGGGGGATTGCCTGTCAATCACAGAAATGCCATAGCCATGTTGGCTACTTGCATTACTCTGATTGGCTGGCCGAATCATGTCATTGAGTCTTTAAAAGATCTGGTGACACGATGCTTGCAGGGGCGGATTATAATGAGGTCAATCTGGGCGGTAGCCCAGGACCCAGTGGTGTGGGGGAGCCCTGGGCAACCGCTCAGATTGACCGCCGCCATCAGGGCATTACTGCCCTGACTAGTGTATGGACCCAGTGGGCAGAGGGGGCCCGCATCGGGCCCCGTCTCATCTGCTCACCAGGCCCCTACCGGCGCTGCGGCAGTTTAACGCTATCAATAGTTAACAGCCGCCAGCCAATCAGAGGCTGGCAGCTGATGTCAGCCGCAGCGCATACGTTGCCGGCGTCTGACGTCATTGTCAGTCGCCGGCGAGTGCGTGCTTCAGCTGCAGGGAGGGAGCTTTGCCGAAGGAGCGCGGACAGGTGAGGAGAACCCATTTTTTGTTTTTTTATTGAGAACGGCAATCCGTGGGTGTTGGGCAATATGCTGGACACACTGGGGGCAATATGCTGGACACACTGGGGGCAATATGCTGGACACACTGGGGGCAATATGCTGGACACACTGGGGGCAATATGCTGGACACACTGGGGGCAATATGCTGGAGACACTGGGGCAGATTGCTGGACAAACTGAGGACAGAATGCTGGACACACTGGCGGCAATATGCTGGACACACTGGGGGCCATATGCTGGAGACACTGGGGCAGATTGCTGGACACGCTGGGGGTAATATACTGGACACACTGGGGGCAGAATGATGGACAAACTGGAGGCAATATGCTGGCTACATTGGGGCAGATTGCTGGACACACTGGGGGCAGAATGCTGGACAAACTGGGGGCAGAATGCTGGACACAGTGGAGCAGAATGCTGGAGACACTGGGGCAATATGCTGGAGACACTGGGGCAGATTGCTGGACAAACTGAGGACAGAATGCTGGACACACTGGGGGCAATATGCTGGACACACTGGGGGCCATATGCTGGAGACACTGGGGCAGATTGCTGGACACGCTGGGGGTAATATACTGGACACACTGGGGGCAGAATGGTGGACAAACTGGAGGCAATATGCTGGCTACACTGGGGCAGATTGCTGGACACACTGGGGGCAGAATGCTGGACAAACTGGGGGCAGAATGCTGGACACAGTGGGGCAGAATGCTGGAGACACTGGGGCAATATGCTGGAGACACTGGGGCGATATGCTGGAGACACTGGGGGCGATATGCTAGAGACACTGGGGCAATATGCTGGACACACTGGGGGCAGAATGCTGGACACACTGGGGGCAATGTGCTGTACATACTGGGGCAGAATGCTGGACATACTGGGGGCAATATGCTGGAGACACTGGGACAGATTGCTGGAAACACTGGGGGCAATATGCTGGACACACTGGGGGCAATATGCTGGACACACTGGAGCAATATGCTAGAGACACTGGGGCAATATGCTGGAGACACTGGAGGCGATATGCTAGAGACACTGGGGGCAATATGCTGGACACACTGGGGGCAGAATGCTGGACACACTGGGGCAATGTGCTGGACACACTGGGGATGAATGCTGGACATACTGGGGGCAATATGCTGGAGACACTGGGGCAGATTGCTGGACACACTGGGGGCAATATGCTGGAGACACTGGGGCAGATTGCTGGACACACTGAGGGCAAAATGCTGGACAAACTGGGGGCAATATGCTGGACACACTGGGGGCAATATACTGGACGCACTGGGGGCAATATGCTGGACACACTGGGGCAATATGCTGGAGACACTAGGGCAGATTGCTGGACACACTGGGGACAGAATGCTGGACACATTGGGGGCAATATGCTGGAGATACTGGGGCAGATTGCTGGACACACTGAGGGCAAAATGCTGGACAAACTGGGGGCAATATGCTGGACACACTGGGGGCAATATGCTGGACGCACTGGGGCAGATTGCTGGACACACTGGGGGCAGAATGCTGGACAAACTGGGGGCAATATGCTGGACACACTGGGGCAGATTGCTGGACACACTGGGGGCAGAATGCTGGACAAACTGGGGTCAGAACGCTGGATACTCTGGGGCAGAATGCTGGAGACACTGGGGCAATATGCTGGACACACTGGGGGCATTATGCTGGACACACTGGGGGCAATATGCTGGAGACAATGGGGCATATTGCTGGACACACTGGGGACAATATGCTGGAGACACTGGGGCAGATTGCTGGAAACACTGGGGGCAATATGCTGAAGACGCTGGGGCAGATTGCTGGACACACTGAAGGCAGAATGCTGGACAAATTAGGGGCAATATGCTGGACACACTGGGGGCAATATGCTAGACAAACTGGGGGCAGAATGCTGGACACAGTGGGGCAGAATGCTGGAGACACTGGGGCAATATGCTGGAGACACTGGGGCAATATGCTGGAGACACTGGGGGCGATATGCTAGAGACACTGGGGGCAATATGCTGGACACACTGGGGGCAGAATGCTGGACACACTGGGGGCAATGTGCTGGACACACTGGGGCAGAATGCTGGACATATTGGGGGCAATATGCTGGAGACAATGGGGCATATTGCTGGACACACTGGGGACAATATGCTGGAGACACTGGGGCAGATTGCTGGAAACACTGGGGGCAATATACTGAAGACGCTGGGGCAGATTGCTGGACACACTGAAGGCAGAATGCTGGACAAATTAGGGGCAATATGCTGGACACACTGGGGGCAATATGCTGGACACACTGGGGGCAGATTGCTGGACACACTGGGGGCAGAATGCTGGACAAACTGGGGGCAGAATGCTGGACACACTGGGGCAGAATGCTGGACACACTTGGGGCAATATGCTGGAGACACTGCAGCAATATGCTGGAGACACTGGGGGCAATATGCTGGACACACTGGGGCAGAATGCTGGACACACTGGGGGCCATATGCTGGAGACACTGGGGCAGATTGCTGGACATACTGGGGGCAATATGCTGGAGACACGGGTTCAGATTGCTGGACACACTGGGGACAATATGCTGGAGACACTGGGGGCAATATGCTGGACACACTGGGGGTAGATTGCTGGACACACTGGGGGCAGAATGCTGGACAAACTGAGGGCAGAATGCTGGACACACTGGGACAGAATGCTGGACACACTGGGGCAGAGATGCTGGACACTGGGGGCAGAGATGCTGGACACTGGGGGCAGAGATGCTGGACACTGGGGGCAGAGATGTTGGACACACTGGGGGCAATATTCTGGAGACACTGGGGCAGCTTGCTGGACACACTGGGGGCAATATGCTGGACACACTGGGGCAGAATGCTGGAAATACTGGGGGCAGGATGCTGGACACATTGGGGCAGAGATGCTGGACATTGGGGGCAGAGATGCTGGACATTGGGGGCAGAGATGCTGGAAACACTGGGGGCAGGACTGGGTACATGGGCAGAATGAAGATATGGGGCAGGATTTGAGACACGGGGCAGAATGATAGACATGGGACAGGATTGGAGACAGATCGTGCAGGATCATGGGGCAGGATGGATACGATGGAGACTGATGGGGCAGGATGGGGAGATCATATGGGGCAGAATGGATACTCATGAGGGCAGGATGGGAGAAAATATGGCTGACGCCAGGAATGAGATACACGGGGCCAGGATGGGGGATATTATTATTTCCATAGGGGCTAATTAAGGGACATTATTACTGCAGTGATGTATTTATTTTATTTTTTGAGAACACTGTTTTAATTGGGGGGGTGGTCCTGTTACTTTGTAGAGTGACACTATGTTGCCTCTTTTTCTTCATGTGGTGTAATGTAGAAGTTGGGAAAAATTAAGTAATGTGTTCTGCAAGCAGAGCTCGAGAAAACTGTTATTTCCTGCAGAGACGAGTCCTGGCTGGATGAAGTGATGGCGGTCTATGCTGGATGAAAGATGAAGGACTTCACCTAGAGACGTCACTGGTGAGTAAGTGTGCTACCTATACACTGACTCTATACACTGTATACTATATACGTACAGAGCTCCTGTTTATAATGTCTCCGGTGATCACTGTATTACCTCTACACAGACACTGCATACTAAGTACAGATCTCCTGAGAATATTGGCACTTATGGTGATAGTATTGTGTTGTTTTTTTTTGTTTTTTGTTTTCTTCCTAACTGAAGGGTAAATTGACTAGATCAATGGATATTTGACAGGTTATAGTTTCACACAGCAACTATTTTTGTGGAATAATCTGGTTCAGGTATATGATGACCCCGTCGCATGACCCTGTCACAAGAAGGCCATCACATGACCAGGGGGCCCACAGTGTCTGAACAGCCCTAGGCCCTGGCTACCCTTAATCCACTGGCTTTACTACTCTTGCGGAGAAAATTGCGCGGGAGCCCACGCCAATTTTTGTCCTCGATTTAACCCTTAAATTTAAGAGCTAGAGCGCCGAAATTTTGCATATACACACTACTAACATTAGTAGTGTGGAATATGCAAAAAAAAGGGGGATATGACATGGTTTACTGTATGTAAACTATGTCTCATATCATATCATGTCGGGTTTTGGCAGGAGAAATGAAAAGCCGGTAATTGAATTACCGGCTTTCCTGTATATCGCCCTGAAGGAAATATATTTTAAAAAAAACCCATAGACTTTCATTGGGTTTCGAGTTTCGGCCGATCCCCGACCCCGACTTTTCAATAGGATCGGCCGATTTCACTCGACCCGACTTTTGAGAAAGTCGGGTTTCGTGAAACCCGACTCGACCCTAAAAAACTAAAAGTCGCTCAACCCTACGTGCGACCTGATGAGCCACCACGACTTCTGGTCTGCACAGTTGGGGTTGAGGATGCAGTTATTGACGTGCTTCCAGTACCCTGTCTCTGTCCAGCAAGGTGCACCATTACCTCGTTGTCAGACTCATCACTAGCATCCTCCTCCACCTCCTCTGCTGACCTCATGGACTGGCAGACAGGGGGTTGACAGTAAGTGGGGTCTACAACCTCGTCATTATCATCCTGTGTGTTCTCACACCCGTCGTCCTCAGAGCCAACCTCTTCCTGCCCCGACTGAAAAGCCAAGTTTTCGTTCCAATCAGGTATGTCAGTCTCATCATCATCTTCCTCATTGTCTCCACCAACAGGAGTTACAGTTTGGGAACGAGGGTCTACATTATGCTCATAACCTTCTTCATCTGGGCCTGGATCCGACTCACAAAAATTCTGGGCATCAGTGCAGATCATTTCCTCGTCTGGATTCACAGAAGCTCTGGAGCAGACCTCTGATTCCCAGGCTATAGTATGCGTAAACAGCTCTACAGTCTCAACCATGTGTGTTACCCCATGCTCAGACGGGCAGCTGGAGACTTGGGAGCTGTGAGGAAGCAAGTGCGATTGGGGTGACAACTCTGAGGACTGGAGTAGTTGTAATGTTGAAGTTGACATGAAGGAGAGCCCACTTGAACGAGCACTTGATATCCGTTGAAGCACCTGCTGTTTTTGTGCCTCCTCTGGAATTTTTGGCGATGCTTGTAGCGATGGTCGTAGGAAAGGGATCATATCCGATTGTCCACGAAAAGAAGTAGACATCTTACTTTGGCTGGAAGATGGTCTTTCTTCTGCAGATGTTACTGTTGCTTTACCACCTACCCCACGGACACAACCTTTTTTTTCCCTCTTCACCATGCCTATTCCCTTTTCTACCATCAGCAGGCCTTTTCCCACTCATTTTAGTGCTTAACTAATTGGCAACTCTGTATCTGTAGTTGTTGGCACAACAACCGATGGATGAAAAATGAGCAGAACTGAGTGGCCAAACTGTGGTGGCATTGATGCCATAATCAGAGTAACCATCCTGCTTCTGTGTCTACTCAAACACTTGCTGCTCAAAATTAGAGAGAAAGCTTAGATCAGGTGGAGATGGAAGAAGAAAGAAGAAAGAATAAAGACTGATAATACACAGCCTCATCTCATTTTCTCAGCACAGAATGGGTGATAATGATGATGAGGAGGCTGAGGAACAGGAGGTGATTGACTGTGCTACAGGGAGTACTACCCACTTTCTTCAGCATGGATGGGATGAAGAGGAGTAGGTGGATGAAGAGGAGGAGGTGGAGGAGAAGGAGGAGGATGTGGAGAGTCACTCTCCTGATGGGGACAGGGAAGTCTTACCTGTTGGGAGTGAGATACACATGTGCAGCATCTGATCCATTGTTTCAGATGCTGCACATCTCATATCTTCACATGCTTCACAACTTCTATGCTGTGAAGATATGAGATGTGCAGCATCTGAAACAACGGATACTGGAAGCCTGTGCGAGCATTTTTTCTGCGGCGTAGCTATCAGTGTGTCAAGAGTGGGAGAAGAGGGTTGCATTGACAATCCAATACAATTGGCAGCACTTTGAATACATTTTATAAGTGGTAATAAACTTGTAAATACCTCATGAAAGAATAAAGTTATGTTAAAATGAAGCACACTATTGTGTTTCTTGTGAAATTCTCAATAAGTTTGATGTGTCACATGACCCTCTTCCCATTGAAAAAAATAAAGTTAGATCCAAAATGGCCAACTTCAAAATGGCCGCCATGGTCACCACTCATCTTGAAAAATTTCCCCCCTCCCATATACTAATGTGCCACAAACAGGAAGTTGATATGACCAACCATTCCCATTTTATTTAGGTATCTCCATCTAAATTGCCCACCCTGTATACTATGGTTTAATGTTCGCTAAACAGTTTATGATATTTTTATTTTATTCCAGTTGTAAGCGGACAAGTCCTAGGCTGTTTTTGAGAAGTTATTGCAGGCTGACAAATAAACATGCTTCTACTTTATTTCCCAAGGTTACTTTCACCATAAAGCTCTTCTTTCTAACTGAAAGATCAATATTGTACCATGTTGATTTTGAAAAGTTTATAAACATATTCCCATGACTGACTTGAAAACATCATAATTCATCATAGGATAAGTAGTTCTATTTTACTAAAATTACAAATGAATTTCTGGTAATCAGATAAAGACCTTGAGTTTGCGGAGAGTCATCCAGTCTGTGACAAGATTTGACGATGGATTCCTGCACCTGTAAACTTTATCATGAATGCAGCTTTGATTCCAGACAACATCTGGAAGATTATGTTTCAGATAAACCAGACATGGCCTTTATGGAAGATTTCGTGATATTTCCTATTGAAAATTGTAAAAATATTTTCAAAGAAGGTATGTATTATTCCATGCTTCTTCTTTTTTTCATACCTTGATTAGAGAACAAGTTTCATCCTTTCAGGATCTTTAAAATCACCTTGTGCATATCCTAAACTCATCCACCACCCTGCTGCTCCTGAAAATAGAATCCTCTCTTGGCAACTAAATTAATTTTAAACATTTGTAAAAAAGTATTTTTGGGGGTGTGTGAGTGATCTGAGGGAACAGACCTGCTTTTCTTATCATTGCAACTGAAAGTAGAGCAAAGTAGATTAAAGCCTTGATGGTTGAATATCATAGAGCAGTAATCACCCACCTTTCTTGAGAGACAAATTCAGCTTTGAGAGAGGGTCGTGAGCCACAATCCCAAACCCCCTAACATCCAGTTTCCACCCCCCCCCACCAGCACAGGCACCCAGAGCTCCCATTATAGGTAGAATGACAGCTAAAGTTTCCCTACAGAAATCTTTGACTGTTAGGATTGCTACTTCCAATAGGTGGCACTAGAGTTCTAGTCTTCTTCCTCTCTGAACAGACAATTTGCATATTTCCCAGAGGAGCATTGCAGCTTTAAGTCTCCTCACCTCAACATGCTTAACATGTCACTCTCCGCAAGGAGAAACAATACTTCTTGGATCCCGGTGCCTCTCAATCAGCCAAACTAGATATCCACTTTGCACTGATGAGGGGCAGTACCCCGAAACACAGTGTCTGCAAATTGAGATTCTGGTTTGGCTATTATCCTAAGTCATGTGACAAGGCTCATTAAAGGGTTGACATTGACTGTTAGGATTGCTACTTCCAATAGGTGGCACTGGAGTTCTAGTCCTCTTCCTCTCTGAAGAGACAATTTGCAGTGATTCCACAGAAATTTGTTTTGTTCGACATGGAGAAGATTACCAATATCTTGTGCTGCAATGTGTGATATATGTTTATAGACTTGCCAGAGGAAATGACAAACTTTACTTGTCAAAAATGGAATCTTGTGATTCTGTTAGAGGAATAGGTGCAAACTCTTCAGGAGAGAAAAGGTACACTGAAGCTCATCAAAGAATATGAGGATTTCACCGACAGCAGAAGAATCTCTTCAGAATATTGTTAGAACAACTTTCTAGCATTCCTGCAGAAGCTAATGACAGAGTAGAAATAACTATTCAGAATGCTCGAAGAGAAGCACCTTTTAAGGTATCTGCAGAAGAGGAGAAATGGAAGCATGTGACCCAAAGAAGCAGGAGGATGAGAAGGCATTCAGCACTCATACCGATGAAGAACCATTACCAGGCTCTCACGCAGGATAAATATGAAGAAGTACATCAAGAAAGTGATTTTCCCACAAAGAATACCCCAGTAAGAAAACAGGAGACTCTTGAAGGGGAAAAAGGAAGCACTGTGGGGAAGAAGAAAAGGAGAGTGCTGAATGTGGGGGATTCCATACTGAGAGGAACAGAAGCCGCTATCTGCCAACCAGATATTACCTCACAAGAAGTGTGCTGTCTTCCAGGTGCCCAGAACATAGATGTGTCTGATAGGGTATCAAGAGTCTTCAGTGCTCCAGACTTCTTCCCATGCCTGCTAATACTTGTAAGAACAAACGATACAGCAAAAAAGGACCTGGAAACTACAGTATATGCAGAGACTTTGAAGACCGGAAAATGAACTAATGAGTGGAATGAGCACTGGGAGGATAGATGAGAAGACAACCCGCATGAGTGGAATGAGGCCTATAAATAAAAGAACACAGGTGTTCTGTGTTCTGGAGACTGCCCAAGTTATTTAACTGAGCTGTCTGTCCCTGACACCTGACAGATGTAGTTTGTGCTTCTTGGAGAGTGTTTGCCTGATTCTGTTGTTCTGTGTTCTGATCTTCTGCTGCCTGACCCTTTGGACTGTCGTTTGACTAGCTCTTTCTCTTGTACTTTTGCTTTAATCCACTATCTCATGAAATTTTGACCCTTAGACTGTTACCTGACTTACGCTTATGACTTTTCCCTTGGTTATCTATGTGCTCTCTTGGTACTGACCACTGAATGTTTGAGTTCTCTGCCTCCATGAGTAGTGACTAGCATCATTATAATATGTATTTCAAAATAGTGTAGATAAAAACATGAGCATGTCTTGCAAAAACAAGCCCTCCCACAGCTCCTTTGATGTAAAAATGAAAGTGATATGGGTCTAGGAAAATGGCGACACAGGCATAATTTTTGATTGTGAATTTTCAAATGTTTATCACCACTTAGATAACAATAAAAAAAACTGCAAAATATTGGTATTGCCATATTTGTACTGACTTTGAGAGTCATACTGCCAAATCACATTTACCATAGAGAGAACACCATAAAAACACAATTTAAAAAACAATTGCACTTGGAACTTGTACTGCGCTTGGAATTTGTAACCTTTTCCATCACTTTGAATGGTAAAATTAATGATGTTATTCAAAACTAAACATTCCACAAAAACAAGTCCACATACGGTATATAGATGGAAAAATAAATACGTTTTTGCTCTTGGCAGAACGGGTGGAAAAATCAAAACTGCTGAAACAGAAAATCATCCGGTTAGTATTTAATTAAAATTGCACTAGCATATTTTTGCAAATACAATGCTAAATAACTAGTACAATTCTATTTGTGTAATTTTTTTTAGTTCAGTTACATTTGCACATAGTATACTCTTTTATAACGTGAAACTGAGTCTTGTCATCCCAGTATGACCTCGAGTCCTGTACATGCTCTTTTTGTAGTTAGGAGGTCAGTCTTTATCTTTCTGAGAGCTAAAATAAGACATCATTATTTATCAAGCTGGCTCTAGAGCTAAGTGTTTCGGAACTGCAGCACAGAACTAGGATAGAGGGGGGAAAGCTGACACTGCACTGAGACTAGGCTGATACCCTACAATGGAGTGGGCGACCAATTCCTTGCGAATAGACCCACCGACGATCCTAGGTTAAACTCAGCGAAGACCTATAGATAAAGGGAAGGAGGTCCCTAAAAGATCTAAGGACTGGGTTTAAAAAACAGGTCACCTCCTAATAGCAAACACAGAGAAGGCTGCAGAAACCAATTGAAAACAGAAACTAAAGATAGCAGAACCAGAGATCCCAGAACTGCACAATATCAAACACAGAAAGCTGTCAAAGCATCTAGCCAGAACTCTAGCGGATTAACACTGTTGTCCAGCAAGGAATGGGAGGCAGGTGGTGAGTAATCAAGGGTGATATAATCACCTGACCTAAGACAACCCAGCACCAGGGAAAAAAAGACCAGCAGCAAGAAAACCACAACAAGATGGCAGATGATCAAAACAAAACAGATTCTAAAGGTACCGTCACACTAGACGATATCGCTTGCGATCCGTGACATTGCAGCGTCCTGGCTAGCTATATCGTCCAGTGTGACAGGCAGCAGCGATCAGGCCCCTGCTGTGCCATCGCTGGTCGGGGAAGAAAGTCCAGAACTTTGTTTCGTCGCTGGACTCCCCGCAGACATCGCTGAATCGGCGTGTGTGACACCGATTCAGCGATGTCTTCGCTGGTAACCAGGGTAAACATCGGGTTACTAAGCGCAGGGCCGCGCTTAGTAACCCGATGTTTACCCTGGTTACCATCGTTAAAGTAAAAAAAACAACCACTACATACTTACCTACCGCTGTCTGTCCCCGGCACTGTGCTTCTCTGCTCTGGCTGTGAGCACAGCGGCCGGAAAGCAGAGCGGTGACGTCACCGCTCTGCTTTCCAGCTGCCCGGCGCTCACAGCCAGAGCAGAAAAGCACAGCGCCGGGGACAGACAGCGGTAGGTAAGTATGTAGTGGTTGTTTTTTTTACTTTAACCATGGTAACCAGGGTAAACATCGGGTTACTTAGCGCGGCCCTGCGCTTAGTAACCCGATGTTTACCCTGGTTACCGGCATCGTTGGTCGCTGGAGAGCTGTCTGTGTGACAGCTCTCCAGCGACCAAACAGCGACGCTGCAGCGATCCGGATCGTTGTCGGTATCGCTGCAGCGTCGCTTAGTGTGACGGTACCTTTACACTAAGGCCTTTTCTCACCTCATTCAGCTCCACTTTCCCTGTTTCCCTGTAGCTTCCTTCATGGAAATAAAAATATAATTTTCCCTTCAATAAGAGAGGAGTGACAAAGCCGGTATAATGAGATACAAAGCTTTCCTATCCCCTATCACTCAGTGTCTACAAATAAAGTTGTATCAGAAAAAACATTGACCACCAATCCAAAATGGTATCACAAAGCAGCGTGCTCCTCGAGTCCTCCCCAGACGTATGACAGATCTTAAATATGTGTAGATCTAGCTCAATTTCCTTCCCCTGATGAGTATGTAAGACGAAACGCGTCAGGAAGAATTATCATTGGGGTCACGGTAAAGAGTTTCACCCCGATGTTGAAATCAATACCACTGTGATATACCATTTGACTGACAACTGTTGTGGTTTTTGCTCCTATGGCCTCTTATTGAGTCCAAACACTGCTATTTCGTATTGCAGCTGTGTGCTTTTTCATGTGCGTTTACATGAGTTATTTAATGTGAATTTTTGTCCTAGTGCCTTACAGGTGTTTTTTAGAATGTTTTCTAATAAAAGTTGTTTTCAGATATATACGGTACTTATATTCTTTTGATTGGTCGCACCCTGCTTTTTGATACAAATAAAGTTGGCTGAATATCTAACACATTCCATGATATGCAGCTATGTTACACATTTCTATCCTTTACCTCATGCTTGAAAGAGCTGACAGGTTGCAGATTATCACAAGCAGGAGGCGAAAGCATTATTATGTAGGCTATACAGAGACTACAGTGGGACGCTGCCATAC
The DNA here is from genome assembly GCF_032444005.1 of Ranitomeya imitator. Lineage (NCBI taxonomy): Eukaryota > Metazoa > Chordata > Amphibia > Anura > Dendrobatidae > Ranitomeya > Ranitomeya imitator. The sequence goes on from NC_091291.1 coordinate 135,845,220, forward strand.
AAGGAATACACTGAAGCTCTGCATTGTAAAGCTACATATCATAGAAAATGCTGAAAACATTGTAATAGGAAGCTATGTCACATAAGATACATTTAAAACTCATTCATAACTGCCAGCATTAGACAGAATTCAGTGTAAACAAAGAAGAGAAATCATTGTTATTAAATTTTGCTCCTTTGCAAAGCCACACACATTATGGGAAAAGTAGGCTGAATTAGGAGAACCAACTCAGAAGAAGTTCAGAAATCCCAATAGCAGATAAACCAACATGATAAATATTGTGCTCTTCTCTTATATTTGGGTATTAGAAAACCTATGCTCACAAGTTTTGCTGGGAGTCACAGTCTTTATTTACCTACAATTGTGAAGGTTTAACATATATGATTTGAAATATTCAACTCATTTTATCTGACAGGTCATATTAAAGGAGACATTGTGATTGACCTCAGCCTTGGCTCCTTGGTTCATCATTTATGTGCAGCCTGTGATTATTTCAAGTACATCTTAGTGCTGAAGACCAGTGACAGATGCATCATGGAGCTGAAAAGATGGGTGGATTCACGTACAGGAGCATTTAGCTGGGGCCATGCCGCCAAACTATATGCAGATACAGATGAAGAAAGGTAAATTATTTGTCCAAATATTGCTCAAATCTACTGTCAATGTGCCTATACTGTGACTACTATAATGTTTCCATCTATCTAGCTGTTTAAAGGGAATCTGTCACCCCAATTTTCACCTATAAGCTAAAGCCACCTCCATCAGGGGCTTATCTACAACATTCTGTAATGCTGTAGATAAGCCCCCGATGTATCCTGAAAGATAAGAAAAACAAGTTAGATTATACTCACCCAGGGGCGGTCTCAGTGTGGTTCGGTCCAATGGGTGTCGCGGTCCGAGTCCAGTGCCTCCTATCTTCATACGATGACCTCCTCTATTTTGCTTCCTGCCGTGGCTCCTGCGCAGGCGAACTTTATCTGCCTTGTTGAGGGCAGCGTAAGGTACTGCAGTGCGTAGGCGCCGGGAAAGGTCAGAGAGGCCCGGCGTCTGCGCACTGCAGTAGCTTACGCTACCCTCAACAAGGCAGATAAAGGACGCCTGCGCAGGAGCCACGGCAGGAAGCAAAGAAGAGGACATCATCATATGAAGATGGGAGGAGCCGGACCTGGACCATGCACCCATCGGACCGGACCGTATCGGGTCCGCCCCTGGGTGAGTATAATCTAACTTGTTTTTCTTATCTTTCAGGTTTCATCGGGGGCTTATCTACAGCATTACACAATGCTGTAGATAAGCCCCTGATGGCAGTGGCCTTAGCTTATAGGAAAAATTGGGGTGACAGATTCCCTTTAAAGGCTTATTTTTTGTCAAAGTGTAGTTTTATTGGAGAATTTTATGGCTTATATAATGCTTTGATCGCTTTATATTCCATTTCTTAGGGGAGGTACAATATTGAAAAGAAAACAGCAATTCTGACACTCTGATTTTTTCTTTCTTTATTGTGTTTACCATTAAGGTTAAACAATTTTATATTTTGAATGATCAGACTTTTAGAGATGTCGCAATACTAAATAAAGTATGCTTTAGCATTTAGTATTGAAGAGTACACTACAAGTAATGATCCTCTATGAAGCCCAGACAGTGGCTGGGCTTCATAGGTATACAAAAGTGGCAGTGATATAGCCCTTTAGTGGGCCCCAGCTGCCAGGGCAAACAATTATCATCCTGTGATGGGGTGGCTATTGGCATCAGGACAAACATCCTCACTATAATTGCACCATTAAAATGCTGAAGGCAGATATTGAGGACAGGGAGAGCTCAGGGGAAAGGAAGAGAGCTGAATCCCAAAGTTGACTAAGAGTCAAAGACTAACTCAGTCATTCTGCATATACCTAGCTCTCTATGTGCATATCTATACTTCCATGATTATCAGCTCGCTACAAACCATGATTAAGAGCAGATACTACATTTGGTCTTAGCCAAATGGCTGAGGCTATGTGCACACGTTCAGGTTTTTTTGGGGGGGGTTTCGCGTTTTTTCGCACTAAAAACGCTATAAAAACTCATTAAAACGCATACATTATGCATTCTATCATTTAGAATGCATTCTGCATGTTTTGTGCACATTGATGCGTTTTTTTTTCTGCGAAAAAAACACATTACGGTAAAAAAAAGCATCATGTTCATTAATTTTGCGGATTTTCTGCATTTTTCCCGTTATTCTATGCATTTGGGAAAAACGCAAGAAAAAACGCATCAAAAAAGCAAAAAAAAAAAACGCGAAAAAAACGCATGCGGATTTCTGGCAGAAATGTTAGGCTTTTGTCAGGAAAATTTCTGCCAGAAATCCTGACGTGTGCACATACCCTGAGAATAGACCTATAGATAATGGTTTTAGGTTTTTTGTCCCTTCAGTGTTGAGCAGGATTTTAGTAGATTAGTGAATGAATCTTCAGGGAAGTAATGTCTCTCTTAAGACCAGTTGTGTTTGGAGACGTACAGGCCATGCTCCATGGGAAAATATATGCAAATTAGCTTAATCACTGTTTTCTTTAATTCTATCTTGTGCCACCTAGCAGAAGTATCTACCCAATAAGTCAATGTCTGACACTTTAACGAGTAAGACTCACTTATACTTAAAAAGCAACTTTTGCTGAGTTTAAGTCTTCCTTTCCATACTGAAAGCTGCAAATTCAGAACTGAACTTTTCTTTTGCTCTTTTGAGTATGACTGTGGGATAATCACTTTCTTCATCTTTCTCATCTCTTTCAGTGACAAGTTAGAGGAAAAAGAAAAAAAAATGAGATTGGCAATTCAACATGTTATGAAATGTAACCTGGAAAAAGAAAATATGATGGATCCGATCGTCTTACCTCCAGCTGATTGTATCATCAGTGCTTGGTTCATAGATGCTATTAGCAAAAATCAAGATGAATACATCCGATATCTCAAAAAGGTCTCAGGGTTGCTAAAACTTGGAGGACACATTATATTAATCGGGGATTTAGGCACAACCTATTTCATGATCGGGAAAGAAAAGCTCCATTATCTTAATTATGATGAGGAATTTGCTAGGAAAGCTCTGGTTGAAGCAGGTTTTGTAGTTGACTATTGTAAGGTTAAGCAGAGAACCGCTGTGAGTGACCTTCTTGACTATAAGGCCGTCATATTCATTGCAGCTCACAAAGAGAAGGAGGTCTAAATCAAAGCAATTTAATTAGGTCTGCATGTTAAGAGTGTCTATACATAGCTTTTAGACAGGATATAATAATTACTAAAGACTTCTATGATCTTACATGTTGTATTTGCTTGGTAAATTTATAAAGAGTCTACATAATTTGCTTAAGTAGATTCTAATATAAAAAAGACATTTTTTATTACACAGATATAGCATTTTTAACCTTATTATGATGTGTTAACATACACTATACTACACCAAAAAATATCTTAATGCGACAATCCGGTAATTTGATGCTTAACACAAGAATTGAACATGTCAAGTTGGGTGGCAACTTGCAATTTTCTGCATCAAGATATGGTGCTCCATAATAGTCTATACAGTACATCAAGTAAAGAAATGTTACGTCTGTTGATCTGAGATGGTGTCTTTTATAATTGCTATACCTTTGAAGCCTAAGCAAATCAAATGAAGTGAATATTCATCTTCAAAAATATTGTAAGATCCAACATTTTTGGAGTTGATATGGTAAAATATTACAGCAGCCTACTTTTAATATAAACCGACAGAAAAAACAAGAGGAATTGCAGCACTCACCCGATCCTTGATTATATATTTCTTTATTCCATTACATGGATAACATCGTTAGGTGCGGTTGTGCGGGTGGCAAGGGAGATTAACAGGTGAGACTAGAGACTTGACAGACTACGGCCGTTTCGCACCTTCTTTGTGCTTCTCCGGGTCCATGATTATATTTTGTTTTATTTTTTAATATTTTTAAAAACTTTTTTTAGCTTTTTGCATGTTTCAATAGTATCCATGGGAGACTAGAAGCTGAAGTTGTCAGATTGGCTCTGCTACATACAGGCAATGATCAGATCACCTGTATGTAGTAGAAATGCTCACTTGCTATGAGTGCCGAGCACGGGGCGGCGCTCATAGCAATCCGGCTATAACAACCAAAGAGGTCTGCTGGAGATCTCTGGTTCTCATGTCAACTCATCGGTGACCAGCGATCACGTTATGGGGTCACCGATGAGTGGGATTTCTGGCGTGATTGCCGGAAGCGCGAGTTAAATCTGCTGTCAGAGATTTACAGTGGCATTTAACAGGTTAATAGCTGTGGGTGGATCACGATTCCACCCGTAGCGGTTAGAGGCACATGTTGGCTGTTCAAAACATCTGACATGTCGTGAATGATGTGGGCTCAGCGCCGGAGCTCACATCAAAGTGGGGGATTCCGACATAGGCGTACTATTATGCCCAATGTCGGAACGGGGTTAATAGTATTGAGACTTGATCACCTAAGAAATCATGGGGCATTAGGAGACTTCTGGCTGTTTGCATTTTATCCAGAAAACTTGGACAGTTTTCATTCCTATTGTCATGAGCGTTTCCATTTTTTAGATCCTTGTGCCATCTGTGTGGCATCAGATTCTATATATCAACATTTTAAAATGTACATTTTGAAATAATTTCCTAGGTTAATAATGCCAATGTATCTATAAAAATTCAATGCTATAAAGATCATCGATATGGAATTAAATTTTTTCTTACACTCCCATAGACTTGAATGGGCGAGTCCAAAGCTCAGAAGAGAATAATGCATGCTGGGATGTTTTTCACACATACAAACTTTCATTAACTGATTTTGACTTAAGGTACCGTTACACTAAACGACTTACCAACGATCACGACCAGCGATACGATCTGGCCGTGATCATTGGTAAGTCGTTGTGTGGTCGCTGGGGAGCTGTCACACAGACAGCTCTCCAGTGACCAACGATCAGGGGAAAGACTTCGGCATCGTTGAAACTGTCTTCAATGATGCTGAAGTCCCCCTGCAGCACCCGGGTAACCAGGGTAAACATCGGGTTACTAAGTGCAGGGCCGCGCTTAGTAAACCGATATTTACCCTGGTTACCATTGTAAAAGTTAAAAAAAACAGTACATACTCACATTCCGATGTCTGTCACGTCCCCCGCCATCAGCTTCCCTGCACTGACTGTGTCAGCGCCGGCCGTAAAGCAGAGCACAGCGGTGACGTCTATCATCCTCCCACTTTCCTGTTTCATCACAAAATGGCTGTTATATTTCCTGCCAATGCTTCTAGAAGAGCCCATAAAGGTACCTTTGATTGGCTGAGCTATACCATGAGATGTGTGACTTCTCTGGATGATGCAAACTTCTCCAATGTGTAACATTTAAGGTGATTCACACAAAGCTAATCCCATATTAGTGATATTAATCAAATTTACCATGTTTATCGAAGTTCCAGAAATTTGACATGAATTTGATTGCCATTAAATTAATTTGCACATCTCTATTATTCAGAAATTGCCCATTGGAGCCATACAGTGCTCACATAGTGCGGTACTATGTAAGTATATAGCTTTAGTTTGTTTTAATTCCAAAGTCATAAAATTTACAAGTGGTGTCGTAGCACTCATACAATCAAACAATGTCAATGCTGATAAAAACAGTGCCTCAAAAGTACTGGACTAAGAGCATGGTGTATGCTGTTGCAATGAATCGTGTGATAAAAACAACAAATTTTTATTCAACACATACAGTAATCCAGTAGAGAGCCCATATTTATGACTAGAGATGAGAGAAACTTTCAGGGTTCAGTTCGTTTTGGATTCTCCGAACACTTCGTCGAACGTATCCGAACCCCATCAGTTTAACTGGAAGGCAAAACCAAACAAAAACCATAAACAACACCTTAAGGGGTGACAAAAGGCTTCCCAAACAACTAAAATTAGGGGCAGACACCAGGAAAAGTGGCATCAATTGACCCACAGTAGAAAATTACAAATGACACAGTAGCAGTCAACCATGGGCCATGCATGAGGTATCAGAGTCTGGCCCAGCATTTACAGCTTGGAATTGAAGTTTCAATGAGGACCTGTGGTTAAGGGAGTGGTATAAGCCTTCTTAGCTGGGAGACCTAATACCTCATGCAACACCTCCAATTTTTTTTTTAATCCAGCCACACTCAGATGGCACAAACATCTGTTTTATAGACTACTCTTTGTAGAAAAATGTAAGGAAAGTAACACAGGTTGTTGACTGATCAATTGACCCCCAGTAGAACCTGTTATAATGACACAGCAGCAGTCAGTCATCGGCCATGCATGAGGTATCAAGGTCTGGGCCAGCATTTACCGCTTTAAATTGAAGTTTCAACTAAGATAAGGTGGATGAGGGACCAGTGTAAACCTGCTGTACTGGAAGCCCAGATACCTCATGCAACATCTTAAATGTGATTTTTGACCAACTACACTCAGGTGGCACAAATATCAGCTTGGTATACCACAAATATTTCAAAAATGTAAGGATAGTAACACAGCTTGTTGACTGAAAGTAATTGCAGGCCCGCTTATCTAAATCTAAATCTAAAACTAAATAGAAGGAAATACCAGAAGTAAAGAACACATAAATGCCTACGAACAAACCAACTGAGAAACACACAAAAACGTGTTCAAAATTTTTTTAAGCAAAATCAATCCAAATGATTAAAATATATTCAATTTTATTAACACACAATAAACTATAACACCATAAAAAAAATATTAAAATTGTAATAAATAATTAAAATAAACAAACCAATGCACTGATGAGGGCATAAAGAAGTCACAAGAAAAGTGCATACATACCAACACCAATAATGCACACCACGTCCCCCTCCACAAACTCCAGCGAGTGTTTCATATCGCTTCATCAGGGAGTGGAGTGGAGAGGGCATGAGATAAATTTATAGGTCCTACACAGCTGCAATTACTTTAAAGCAACAGAGACACCAAATGCAGCATATATTTAAAAAAATAAATAATATAATAAAAGATATACTGTATACATACCGTATTTTTCGGACTACAAGACGCACTTTTTCCCCCCAAAAAAAGGGGGGGAAATGGGGGGTGCGTCTAATAGTCGCAATGCAGGCTTACCGTGGTGGCAGAGGTGCGGTGGCAGAGGTGCGGTGGCAGAGGTGCGGCAGCAGAGGTGTGGCGGCAGAGGTGTGGCGGCAGAGGAGGCGCAGTAAGCGGGGTCCCTTTCTCCGGTGAGGTGATGCAGCATCCCGGTAAGCAGCAGAGCCGGGTGAATCCTGTTGTTATCGGTGGTGGCGGCCATTTTCCTGAGGCCGCGCGTGCGCAGATGGAGCGCTCTGCTTCCCGGGACTTCAGGAAAATGGCTGCTGCGATCTCCATCTGCGCACGCGCGGCCTCCCGCGGCAATTTTCTTGAAGCCCCGGGAAGCAGAGCGCTTCATCTGCACACGCGCGGCCTCAGGAAGATGGCCACCCCCACGATAACAACAGGATTCACCCGGCTCTGCTGCTTACCGGGCTGCTGCATCACCTCACCGGAGAAAAGGACCCCGCATACTGCGCCTCCTCTGCCGCCACACCTCTGCCACCACAGGATTCAACCAGCTCTGCTGCTTACCGGGCTGCTGCATCACCATACCAGGGAAAGGGACCCCTCTCACGCCATACCTCTCACTGCGCCTCCTCATCCAGCACCTCCTCATCACAGCACCTCCCCACCTCTGCCGACACCATGCCTCCTGTGACCCTGCTCTGCCACCGCCAGCCCTCAGGTAAGATACTGTAAATTCGGACAATAAGACGGACCCCCATCTTTTAAAAAATCTTTTTTTCTGCAATTTTCACCCCAAATTTGGGGTGTGTCTTATGGTCCGGTGCGTCTTATAGTCCGAAAAATACGGTATATATATATGTACACTGCTCAAACAAAATAAAGGGAACACTAAAATCCCACATCTTAGACATCACTGAATGAAATTATTCAGTTTTAAATCTTTACTCATTACATAGTGGAATGTGTTGAGAACAATAAAAACTAAAAATGATCAACGTAAATCACAACTAATATCCCACGGAGGTCTGGAGTTGGAATGATGCTCAAAATCAAAGTGGAAAATGAAGTTATAGGCTGATCCAACTTCAGTGGAAATGCTTCAAGACAAGGAATGATGCTCAGTAGTGTGTGTGGCCTCCACATGCCTGTATGATCTCCCTACAATGCCAAGGCATGTTCCTGATGAGGTGTCAGATGGTCTCCTGAGGGATCTCCTCCCAGACCTGGACTAAAGTATCCGCCAACTCCTGGACACTCTGGGGTGCAAAGTGACGTTGGTGGATGGTGCGAGACATGATGTTCCAGATGTGTTCAAACGGATTCAGGTCTGGGGAACGGGCGAGCCATAGCTTCAATACCTTTATCTTGCAGGAACTGCTGACACACTCCAGCCACGGGGTCTGGCATCGTCCTGCATTAGGAGGAACCCAGGGCCAACCGCACCAGCATAATGTTAGGACTAGCGGAACGCACCAAATAATGAGAAAGATAGAGTAAGGTGCGTTTGCAGCCCGAGGTCCACCGTGCAGAGATGGAACCTGCTGCCAAGTAATGATAGACTATATGGTGGTACAATGTGGATACACACACGGGTTAACTTCACCCTGTGAAGGCGTGTACTACGGAGGACAGAGAATGAACTTTAATCCAATATTTTGGCCAGCATGCAGCCAGCGGGTAAGGAAAGGGTGAATCAAACACCCGAAAACTCCGACAATATGATCCCAAACTGGTCCCGCCGAATTCAGGTGACAGGTTCCCTTTAAGTAGTTCTTGTATTACTTCATACAAGTAAGGGTTAACACAGTTGCAGGCAGGATACAAGACAGGCAGGAATAAACCTTAAGTCCATCTAGTCACAGAAACAGGTTAAAGGTTCTCTCTCTACTTCTCTTGCCAATGTTGATGGTAAGCTGAGGGATTCCTGAGTCCACACATGTCCAAAGATCTGAAGGTGATTAGGATAATAAGTCCAAGTCTTCCAGGAGCAAGGTGTCAAGTAAACTGCAGACTTGATTCTGAAGCACTGATTAAACAACTGATGCTGCTTAAAAGGGCAAGTGGCAGAGAACAGGGCGGAAACATTGAAACTGAGAACTCCATGCTGGTTAAGGGCAAAGTAGATACAGCAGAACAGAAAGCAAAATGGCCGACAGGAAAAACTAGGTTCTACAAAAAATAACAGCAGATATAGCAAATTGTCTAAAACCTTACATTCGCTATGTTTGAAGGCCGCAATGAGCTGCGGAGCTCGAATGTGCACAGCAGGTTCCCAAGACCAGTCCTCTGGACCATAACCCTTCCAGTCCACCAAATAAAATTCCTTGTCACGTACCACCTTGCACCCCAAAATAGCATTCACCTCGAAATCGTACGTAGACGAACCCGATGTCTCAGCAGATGACTCGGAAAACTGGAACATGTATACGGGCTTCAAGAGGGACACATGAAAGGTGTCGGTGATACCTAGGCATGGAGGAAGGGCCAGACGGTAGACCACAGGGTTAACCTGTTCGAGGACCTTGAAGGGACCCAAGTAGCGAGATGCAAACTTAGTGGACTCGACATGCAGCCTCATGCTATGAACGGAGAGCAACACTAAGTCGCCAGGAGCAAAGGTCGGAGCGGGGCACCGATGAGCATCGGCAGAGTACCTCATTCTCTCCTTGGAGGCCCGAATGGCATCTTGAGTGCGGTCCCAAATGTCCCGTGCCTCCACAGCCCAGTCTGCTGCCCTGGAGATGGCGGAAGACATGGGCATGGGCACAGGGACACGCGGATTCTGGCCGTAATTAAGGAGAAATGGAGTCTGACCGGTGGAGTCGGCTATGGCGTTGTTTAGCGCAAACTCCACCCACGGTGGCAAGGATGCCCAGTCATCCTGCCTGGCAGAAACAAAATGATGGCCATGCAGCCATGCGAACCTTTAATACAACCTCTGGCAAAAATTATGGAATCACCGGCCTTGGAGGATGTTCATTCAGTTGTTTCAGTTCTTGGAGAAAAAAAGCAGATCACAGACATGGCACAAAACTAAAGTCATTCAAATGGCAACTTTCTGGCTTTAAGAAACAATAAAAGAAACCAAGAACAAAAAATCTGGTAGTCAGTAATGGTTACTTTTTTTTAACCAAGCATAGGGGAAAAATTATGGAATCTGTTGTGAATTCTGCTCTTGGGCTCCCTCCAGTGGTTGTAGGTGGGAATGCAGTTGTCTCTGAGTCGCAGTCCTGGCCAGGTGTATCTGCTGATTGCAATGCTGACTGGGATATTTAGGTGTGCAGGATTCATTAGCCCTTGCCAGTTGTCAATGTTCCTTGTGAAGTGTTGGATCACTTTCTGGCTTCTCCTGCTTAGCTGCCAAATTCAGCAAAGATAAGTGCAGATTTACGCTCCTACATCTTTAGTTAGATGTAGGAAGTTTTTGTATATTCTGCTGTGGATATTTTTGAAGGGTTTTAATACTGACCGCACAGAACTCTGTCCTATCCTGTCCTATTTAGCTAGAGTGGCCTCCTGTGCTAAATCCTGTTTTTCTGCCTGTGTATGTTTTTTCCTCTCCGACTCCCCACCAATATTTGTGGGGGGCTGTCTATCCTTTGGGGATCTGCTCTGAGGCAAGATAGTATTCCTTTTTCCATCTTTAGGGGTATTTAGTCCTCCGGCTGTGACGAGGTGTCTAGGATTGTTAGGTACACTCCACGGCTACTTCTAGTTGCGGTGTTAAGTTCAGGATTGCGGTTAGTATAGTGACCACCTTCTCCAGTGAATGTTCTCATGCTGCTCCAAGGTCACCGGATCATAACAGGAATCATTCAATTCTGAGGGAAAAATTATGGAATCACCCTGTGAATTTTCATACCCAAAAATAACACCAGCATCAAATTAGATCTGCTCGTTAGTCTGCATCTCAAAAGGAGTGATCACACTTTGGAGAGCTGTTGCACCAAGTAGACTGACATGAAACATGGCTCCAACACGAGAGATGTCAATTGAAACAAAGGAGAGGATTATCAAACTCTTAAAAGAGGGTAAATCATCACGCAATGTTGCAAAGATGTTGGTTGTTCACAGTCAGCTGTGTCTAAAATCTGGACCAAATGCAAACAACATAGGAAGGTTGTTAAAAGCAAACAAACTGGTAGGCCAAGGAAGACATCAAAGCGTCAAGAGTAGGGTTGAGCGACTTTTCTTTTTATAGGATCGGGTCGGGTTTCACGAAACCTGACTTTTTCAAAAGTCGGGTCGAGTGAAATCGGCCGATCCTATAGAAAAGTCGGGGTCGGCCGAAACACGAAACCCAATGCAGTGCATTGGGTTTCTAATGGTTCCCAGGGTCTGAAGGAGAGGAAACTCTCCTTCAGGCCCTGGGATCCATATTTAAGTGTAAAATAAAGAATAAAAATAAAAAATATTGCTATACTCACCCTCGGACGCGCCCTGGTTCTCACCGGCAGCCTTCCTTCCTAAGAATGAGCGCCTGAAGGACCTTCGATGACGTCGCGGCTTGTGATTGGTCGCGTGAGCGGTCACATGGGCGTCACGCGACCAATCACAAGCCGCGACATCATCTAAGGTCCTTCAGGCGCTGATTCTTAGGAAGGAAGGCTGCGGGTTAGAACCAGGGCGCGTCCGAGGGTGAGTATATACCTATTAGGAATATACTCACCCTCAGACGCGCCCTCGGACGCTTCCTTCCTAAGAATTAGCGCCTAAAGGACCTTAGATGATGTCGTGGCTTGTGATTGGTCGCGTGACCGCCCATGTGACTGCTCACGCGACCAATCACAAGCCGTGATGTCATCGAAGGCCCTTCAGGCGCTCATTCTTAAGAAGGAAGGCTGCCGGTGAGAACCAGGGAGCGTCCGAGGGTGAGTATATCAATATTTTTTTATTTTTATTCTTTATTTTACACTTAAATATGAATTCCGATACCGATTCCCGATATCTTAAACATATTAGAACTCAGTATCGGAATTCCAATTCCAGATCAGAAGATTGCCGACCTCATGGCCGACCCCACACAGGGGTCGGGTCGGGTTTCATGAAACCCGACTTTGCCAAAAGTCGGCGACTTCTGAATCTGGCCAACCCATTTCGCTCAACCCTAGTCAAGACCAGAAATTTAAAGCAATATGTCTCCAAAAGAGGAAATGCACAACAAAATAAATGAGGAAGCAATGGATGGAAACTGGAGTCATCGTCTGTGACCGAACTGTAAGAAACCGCATAAAGGAAATGGGATTTACATACAGAAAAGCTAAACGAAAGCCATTAACACCTAAACAGAAAAAAACAAGGTTACAATGGGCTAAGGAGATGCAATTGTTGACTGTGGATGACTGGATAAAAGTCATATTCAGTGATGAATCACGAATCTGCATTGGGCAAGGTGATGATGCTGGAACTTTTGTTTGGTGCCGTTCCAATGAAATTTATAAAGAAGACTGCCTGAAGAGAACATGCAAACTTCCACAGTCATTGATGATATGGGGCTGCATGTCAGGTAAAGGCTGGAGAGATGGCTGTCATTATATCTTCAATAAATGCAGAAGTTTATGTTGATATTTTGGACACTTTTATATCCCATCAATTGAAAGGATGTTTGGAGATGATGAAATCATATTTAAAGATGATAATGCATCCTGCCATAGAGCAAAAACTGTGAAAACATTCCTTGAAAATAGACACATAAGGTCAATGTCATGGCCTGCAAATAGTCCGGATTTCAATCCAATTGAAAATCTTTTATAGAAAAATCAGCCGCACTCTTATGGTATATCTTTGCAAAAATGTGATGTATTTATTCACATGTGTTGAGACAAAATTTTCATATATATACACACACAGCAGGGAGTATAAACGAAGTAGTAACGTTTCGACCCTGCCTCGGGTCTTTCTCAAACTGCGTTTTCTAGATAGTGTGAAAAATAAGAAGTGTGGTCCCTTTAAGGGCTCCTATTGTTGTGGTGTCAGGTCTTCCTGCTTCTGTGGGCGGATTGAAAGATTGAAAATCTTTGGTGGAAGTTGAAGAAAATGGTCCATGACAAGACTCCAACTTGCAAAGCTGATCTGGCAACAGCAATCAGAGAAAGCTGGAGCCAGGTTGATGAAGATTCCTGTGTGACACTCATTAAGTCCATGCCTCAGAGACAGCAAGCTGTAATACAAGCCAGAGGTTGAGCAACAAAATACTAGTGATGTTTTGGAGTGTTTTTTAGTTTGTTTCTTTTTCATGATTCCATAATTTTTTCCTTAGAATTTAGTGATTCCATAATTTTTACCCTCTGCTTGTTCTAAAAAACTAACCATTACTGACTAGTACCACTTTTTTTGTTCTTGATTTCTTTTAGTGTTTCTTAAAGACAGAAAGTTGTCATTTGAAATGACTTTAGTTTTGTGCCATGTCTGTGATCTGCTTTTTTTCTACAAAATTAAACAACTGAATGAATATCCTCCAAGGCTGGCAATTCCATAATTTTTGCCAGGGGTTGTAGTTGCAGCAACTTCAGGGCCTTCATAGAGGACCAATGAGAGTTACTTCAGGACCTGAGCGTGTGACCCTGTCCTTCAATGAGAGGTCTTCCTTTGGGCATATATATATACCCTTCTTGGTTGGAGAATAGGTTCGCTGCAAATATATTTCTCTTTCCTGTAAAATGTAAGCTCTTATGGTCAGTGGCGTCCTCTCTCTCCTGTAGAGCGTAAGCTCTTATGGTCAGCGAGGTCCTCTCTCTCCTGTAGAGTGTAAACTCTTATGGTCAGCGGGGTCCTCTCTCTCTCCTGTAGAGCGTAAGCTCTTATGGTCAGTGGGGTCCTCTCTCTCCTGTAGAGTGTAAGCTCTTATGGTCAGTGGGGTCCTCTCTCTTCTGTAGAGTGTAAACTCTTATGATCAGCAGGATCCTCTCTCTCTCCTGTAGAGTGTAAGCTCTTATGGTCAGCGGGGTCCTCTCTCTCCTGTAGAGTGTAAACTCTTATGGTCAGCGGGGTCCTCTCTCTCTCCTGTAGAGCGTAAGCTCTTATGGTCAGCGGGGTCCTCTCTCTCCTGTAGAGTGTAAGCTCTTATGGTCAGTGGGGTCCTCTCTCTTCTGTAGAGTGTAAACTCTTATGATCAGCAGGATCCTCTCTCTCTCCTGTAGAGTGTAAGCTCTTATGGTCTGCGGTATAATGTTTCCTGGCTAAATTCAAATAAATCTGATGAATCTAATATTTACTGATAAATTGTGTGCCAACTTATCTAGTCATTCTAAAAATATTTTATTCCATTGCCAGTGTCCAAGTTCAAGTGCAACTTAGAACCAATTCTTCTCTTTGAGAAGCCATTGCAGACAGACAGATAGGAAAATTACTGGGATTTTTTTTCATATAGATTATTAAATCACTATGTTAATATACTGTATATTCCCATGACTTGCTCGTGATGATGAAAACTCAAGACCTGATAAGTCATTATTACTTTCTATGTAAATTTATTACTGTTGGTTACATAAAGACTATATAAAGAGAAGTGATGTAGAAGGAGCAACCTCGTCTGTGATACAAGATAAGATAATGGATTCCAAAGACTGTACATTCTATCATGTAGATGGCATTGACTCCAGAGCAGGTCTGGAGAGGTATTTTTCAGATAAAGAAGACATGATCTTTCAAGAAGATTCCTTAATATTTCCCACTGAAAATCTTATAAAAACTTTCACAGAGGGTATGTATCTTAATCTTTCTATTGATAACTTTAGATAAATTGCAAATCGGGCACATTTTTGTTTTGTGGGTTTTGGTGATCAGAAAACGTAAGAATGGCCATCCTCAGGTTCATCAAAGCTATGGTCCTTGAATATGTTGAAGAATATTAGGTCCCTTGGTTAACAGATTCATTGTTTTGCCTCTCTAATTTCCAGAAAACATGGTGAAGATGAAAAAAGGTTAATCTGAAACTTCAATTGTGGGTGAAATTATTTTGGAATCTGCTGTTATATGGCAATATATGACCCATCAGTACAAGCTTAGGCACAAGAACATTGCACATGCTGAACTGCTTCTGTTACTTCAGTTATGGAATCAATGTAGCTTGTAGTTCTGTGGTGATTCTGTAGCCCCAACCACTTGCGTGGTACATGAGTGGCTGAGATGGGGATAGCTGTTTCAGCTATGGTTGACCTGGTCTTGTAGATCTTGTCCAGGAAGAAACTATTAATGACCTTTTCTTAGGAAATGTTATCAACATGATATTGATGGAGGTCTAACAAAAAGCACCCCATGCAGCACAGCTACTAGTAAAGCAGGGCAGCTTTGTTCAATGTGTCTACATCTCTTCACTGCCAATGGAATTGATTCCTCAATGGAATGATTACATTTTTATCTAATCTAATCTAATCTAATCTAATTTTTAGTTCAAACAGTGAATTTAGACAATGAACGATCCCGTTTTAGAGGCATTTCAATTTGGTATGCATTTGTTTAATACATTTATAATTTTTTATACAGGTCACGTTAAAGGAGAAATGTTGATTGACCTAAGTGTTGGTTCCTTGGTTCATCATCTGTTTACAGCCTGTGAATTTTTCAAGCACATCATAGTGCTGAGGATGAGAGACAGATGCATCTTGGAGCTGAAAAGATGGGTGGACTCACGTACAGGAGCGTTTGATTGGAGACATTGCACAAAACTTAATGTAGACCAAAAAGGAAGCACGTGAGTTGATTATTCAAAATTTAGACGGCACAATCTTTATGAGGCAGGTACAGGGGAGCGATACTTTGCAGATATTTATTTTCTCTCTGTGAAATATCTGTTGGAAACAGATTTTTTTCAAGCCATGAAAAAGAAGTGAGGATGCTGCTGCAAGTACCAAAAGTTTGTAGCCCTGTCAGGAGCATTAGAACATTAACAGATCCTTCACTGGTTTGTGAAATGCCGTAGGGCACTTTTTTGCCCATCCTAGTGAATTGAAAATCAAAATGTTTGCATTTGCTTGGAATTGCGAATTTCAGGAAAATTCACTCAAACTCAATTCTTTGTAGATCGATTTGCTCATCTCTAATCTTATAGACGTGATGTATCCATTTTTCCGGTCTAATCTCTGTGCCCTAATTCCATTCTATTTAGTACTGTATGTAGGACAATCACTTTAATCATTTTGCAAATCTTTTTCAGTGATCTATTACAGGACAAAGAAGGAAATGTGAAATCAGCCCTCCAACATATTATGAAATGTGACCTCGAGAAAGAAAATATAATGGAACCAATGGTCTTACCACCAGCAGATTGTATCATCAGTGCTTTGCTTCTAGATTTTATTTGCAGAAATCAAGATGATTACTTGAGCTATTTGAGGAAGTTCTCAAGGTTACTCAAACCTGGAGGGCACATTATATTGTTAGGATTTATAGAGGCTACATATGTAACAGTTGGGAAAGACAAGATTCACCTTTTCAGCTGTGATGAGGATTTTGTCAGGAAAACTCTAGTTGATGCAGGATTTGTAATTGATAACTGCAAGGTTAAGAAAAGAAATGTTGTGAGTGACCTTACTGACTATAAGAACGTGCTATTCATTGTAGCTCACAAAGAGAAGGAGCTATAATTACTGTAAAGAAAACTACAAATGTAATTCGTAAATCAAAATTGATATATAAGTCTTTAAAATAGAATATAAGATAGCAGGGCTTCATGTTGAGAAGTATATTAATTTCTGCTATTGGCATAATTTCTGTAATTTGTATCTTGTGCATGCTATTATTATATAATTATATAACTGTTCAATCTTCAATAAAAATGCAATGTGTAATGTTTATCCCAGGAATTATCTAATACATAAATATCTTTCAAGGATCTATCTTGTAAAATTAGTGTTCTATATCTTACAAATTACTGTAGACTTATGCTGAGACCTGGCTGGATCATCTGCTTTCTCATTGATACTCTATTACCTATTTGCTTTTGTTTGAAAAGTGTAATAAAAAGTGATGGGCGAGCACTAAAATGCTCGGGTGCTCGTTGCTCGGGTTGAACAAATTGGAATTATTAAAGCGATCCCCCCTGGGGGTCCTTTTAAGGTCTAAAACCATCAGAAAAGGATGGAAACACTGCTCAAATGACACAGGAACCTCATGGGGATTGCCCCTGGAAACATTCCTGACTTCTAGTTCACAGCTTTAATCATTTTTTTCCGAGATTCATGCCATTTTTCCCGGTGCCACAAAAGACACATTAAAACAAAACCAAAACGGGTTTTGCTTGGAAATATGTCAAGGTACATCCTTTGCAGGTTAATGACTTGCCTGTAAGGCCAAATATTTAACCCCAGACCAAAAAATTTCCTCTCCCAGTTAGGCTTAGTTCAGGCGCAGCGTTTTTGAAGCGTTTTTCAACTTTAACATTGGTTTCAACCACTACAAATGCATTCACTGGGAAATGTCAGTGTAACATTTAACACCCCTAGCTGGCCATGTGGTGTGTGACACATAAGCAGACCCATTTTGTTTCATTAACGATGCCACTGAATTTTGGGCTAGGGGGCTGTGATGGCACTATTTTAATAAGTCCAAAAAGGACCCCACATTGGGGAATTGGGCATGGCATTCCATTGGGCCTACTTCTAATCTCTGTCTCCTGCAATGTGTCCTTTAACTACCACTAGATCACCAGGGTGAACGTTAAGAACGTTAAAGTTAAGAAGTAGGCCCAATGTAGGGATGTGGTGTCTGACACTTGTAATGAAATGCATGGCATGACAAGCAATTGCTCATGGGGAGTAAATGTTTAAAAAATATTTCATGGGGATCATAGACACCCTTGCCCAAAAATTGACTGTCTTTAACAGCACGGAAGACGTGAAGCCTGGTGATGTAGTGGTGGTCTGGTGGAGAATGATGAGAGGTGGAGGAAGGCCTCATTAAAACCTATTCCCAATGTAAAGGAGCTGGTCTCCTACACTTGTAATGCCCATAGATTAAGTGCATGGGCTGTGAAACAATTCCCCATGGAGGTGAATTTTGTTAAAAAAAATTGTTAATGGGCATCATAATTTATAAACACCTTGCAAAACTGTAAATTGGTTTCCTACACAGTTGCTGCTCGGAAGGTTCAGCTTTTAACTAAAAATATGGAGGATGAATCGTTGGATGAAGTAATGAGGAAAAGGGGCATGGTGATGACAGGAATGGGAACGTACATGATTAATAACAGTGGTGGCTATGGGAGGTATGAGATCCAGGATACAGCCTACATTGATTAGTCGTTTAGCCACCACCAATTACAATAATATGTTTCATGCCCGTCAGAAGATCTGTGTAACAGATGCGCATGTAAGGCTGGTTTCACACTTGCGTTTTTGTCTGCTGCGTTTTTTTTTCCTATATTTAACATTGAAAACGCATGCGTTTTTTTGTGTATGCGTTTGGTCGCATTTTGCAACGCATGCGTTTTTTTACTGCATGCGTTTTTTTCTAAAATGCTACTTGTAGTATTTTTAGAAGCGATTTTTGGACCAAAAAAAAACGCATGCGTTTTCATGCGTTTTTTTTGTGTCAAAAAATGCATTGGAGTCAATGGGGACGCATGCGTTTTTTGGTGCATGCGTTTTTTGCGTTAAAAAACGCATGCGTTTTTTAATTAAAAACACTGAAAACACACTAATATGCCACCACCCAACGTAAAGGTGATAAAGGGATCCTAACCCTACCCCTAACCCTAACCCTAACCCTACCCCTAACCCTAACCCTAAGGGATCCTAACCCTACCCCTAACCCTAACCCTAACCCTACCCCTAACCCTAAGGGATCCTAACCCTACCCCTAACCCTACCCCTAACCCTACCCCTAACCCTAACCCCTTTATGGTTAGGGGTAGGGTTAGGGTTAGGGGTAGGGTTAGGATCCCTTAGGGTTAGGGGTAGGGTTAGGGTTAGGGTTAGGGGTAGGGTTAGGGTTAGGGGTAGGGTTAGGATCTCTTAGGGTTAGGGTTAGGGGTAGGGTTAGGGTTAGGGTTAGGGGTAGGGTTAGGGTTAGGATCCCTTTAGGGTTAGGGTTATGATCCTTACCCCTAACCCTACCCCTACTCCTAACCCTAACTATTTCTGTTTATAGTGGGTTTTTTACTTTTTTTTAATGATTGGCAGCTGTCCCACATTTCTCAGCATGCGTTTAAAAAACGCAAACGCATGAAAAAACGCATGTAAACGCGGTAAAACGCCGCGTTTTTTACACCACATGCAAAAACGCATGCATCAAAAAAACGCAGCGTTTGCATGCGTTTACATGCATTTTTTCACCATGCGTTTCTTTGCGTTTTTTACCGCAAAAACGCACCCAAAAAAACGCAAATGTGAAACCAGCCTTAGACTCGGCCTAAAAAATTCCTGTCAAATTATTTTGCGAAAGACGCACAAGTCTGTCTAAAGGGCAAAGTACAACATGTTCGAGAGATGCTGAATTAAAGAAAGCAGATCAGTGTGGTAGGAAAACCAAACAAAATGATGGATGCTTGTGAAAAACAAAGTTTAAAGAGCAGTGCATCATCCATAACTATTACCAATAATATCCAAATGTCACAGTCAACAATTCTTTTTTCTAGTGTAATGAACACTGTTAAAGGAATGCCACAAAACGTACATAACCACGACTCTGGGAAACACCAGATTTCCTCTTTCCGAGATATGGTCGATGATGGTATTGATGAACACTTTGAAATTTACTACATCCACACCAAGAAGATGAAGATCACAGCTGCAAAAAATGTGCAAAAAAGGCTGTGAATGTCTGGGAAATCATTTTCTCTTGGGCAAACTTTCCCTCTTACTAAAGTGGTACTGAATGATGCATACACAGCTCTCATGTCTATTTAGCCTAAGATGGTTGAAAGATGATGTATTCTGTTTGGTCCATGTCCACTTTTTGAAAGCGAACACAAAAGAAGGATGAATAAGTGGGAAGACGTCTGATTTTGGACGGTAAGGAGGTGATGTCAGGTACAGATAGGTAGATACGTGTGTCATCGGCGTACTGATGAGATTACAAACCGTGCCATTACATCAGCTGGCCCAGACCGAAGGTGTAGATGGAGAAGAGTAGGGGTCCTAGAACTGTGCCTTGGGGAACATCAAAAGACCAGGGTCTAGGTGAAAAGGTGGTGTGGGAGAGGGAGACACTGAATGTCCCCGTAATAGCCTGGTTGTTTTTTAAAGGCTCTGCCGATAACCCCAAAAAGGCCATTTGCACCACCGGCCATGCCCGCATCAGCAGGGGTAGCAAAACTTCCATCCTAACCACCACAAGCATGATTAGGCACATGGCAGGAAAGCACCCAACTTTGTGGGTTGAACACAAGGCTCCAAGAACAACGTGTGTGGGTGATGCCACTGCTTCTTCCAATGTTGTGCGTGCAAGCCAATCTCCTGTCCATGCTGCATGCAAACATGCCCCATGCCCTGCATCTGCAGTTGCACACAAACTGAACTACCACCATCAACAAGCACGTCCACGTCCTTGGTCCAGTGCAGCGTTCAGTTGTCCATACTCCAGTCCTTGGAACGCAAGTGGAAATACGCAGGCAACGCCACAGTACTAAATTCACACATTTCTCATCTGCAGGCATTCAAAATGTTGCATTTTAGGCCCGTGTGAGGCCTAAGCTTTCAGCAACCAGATGGCGGTGACCATCACAAGGTACTCACTACCCAGCCGCCACAATTTTGCCCGGTCTGCTGTCACGACATTACACAAGCAACGACATGTCCCACAACATTACCCAGGCCCTCAACAATGCTGTTACAGGGAAAGTGCACCTAACCATGGACACGTGGACAAGTGCTTGTGGGCAGGGACGGTACATCTCGCTGACGGCACGCTGGGTTAGCGTAGAGGAAGCCATGACCCAGTTGGACATTGGGAGACCATGTTACAGATGTATGCAGACAGGTTGTGGAAGGCTTTGCATATCATAGTTAGGGTTTTGATTTTGAACTGTAGCCTCTGGGCAATTGGAAGTCAGTGAAGGGCCTAGCAGAGAGGAGAGGCCGGGGAATAACTGAGGAGCAGTTGGATTACTCGGGCATCAGACTTTAGGATAGATTGGAGTGGTGCAAGAGTACTAGAGGGGAGGTCAGAAAGTAGAAGGTTGCAATAGTGGAGGCGGGAGATCATGAGGGCGTGCACAAACATGTTTGCAGTTTCTTGGAATGTACAGATCCTAGAACTGTTTTTGAGTTGTAGTGGGCAGGAGGAGGCAAGGGCTTGGATATGTATGTTGAAAGAGAGGGCAGAGTCAAAGATCACCTCAAGGCCAGTGTGGTGTCCCGGCATTACACAGGCACGTGTCCCAAAACATGGATCACCTCGAGGCCACGAACATGCGGGACGTTTTGTGCCAGTGTGGCATCCCGGCATTACACAGGCACGTGTCCCAAAATATTACCCGTGCCTTCCAAGATGCTGTTATTGGCAAAGTCAACCTAACCACAGACACGTGGACAAGTGGTGACAGCACTGACAACTTAAAATTTACAATGAGGTGGAGGAAATAAAAACTTAAAAACTACAGGGGAATATATTTACAATGATGTATTTACAATGATATTACTGACGTTTGTCGAAAGTAGTGGAGGCCTGAGGACAAAGAGGAGGGGAGACCATGGTCAGTTGTGCTTTTGGTGAGAACACGGAATATCTACTGTTTGCAGTCTATGATGCATTGCTGAGTTTAGGTTATGCTGCCTTTCCCATCACCCCTGCGTTCTTCAAATTTTGGGTGACAGCCAATACTGATTGGTGTTGTTGACACTTCTAGACCCACGCTACAAGGAGAACTTTATATCTCTTATTCCAGAGCCAGACATGTGTACTACAAGGTTGTAGGACCAGAGGGCTCTTCTTGCTGAATTATTTAAAAAAATCCCATCTGAAAACGCTGACAGAAGAGGTCACAGTTCGTCGGCCAAGTAAGGAGTACAGGTGAGAGAGACACAACTCCAATCCAGCAGAGGCAGTGGAACACTGGCAAAGTCCAGGGAGAGTTTTCTCAGACTCTCCGATCGCCCTGGCCCTGAGGCATGGTGGACTCTCACAAGGAGTGAAAAGTTTGGGAAAATGCAGAGGGAGTACCTTGCTGACCATACCTATGTCCTCTGTGCCCTTTAATTATTGTTTAGCAAAGCTTAACACAGAGCATGAACTGTCTCTCTCTCTACTGCACACATGCGCTGTACTTACGTTCATGGAGCGCACGGTGCATCGCTCTTTGGCGGTCATTGGGCACATGTCTCCTCGCTTTATGGCAGTACCGCTTTTTTTGGGAGAGAAAACACCTTCATAATACAGAGACAGAGTACAACACCGCCCAAGCGTTGACACTCTGCTCCTCAGACTTTTTATGTGCGCAGTGACTGCCTGTAGGCCGGAAATGAGGATGGTGGTAGTAGTAGTTGGAGCATTTAACACAGTCATGAAGCAGCCATAACAACTTGAAATAGAAGTATTTTTAACGAGATACCACACAGTTCGATATGTGGCCTGCATTTTTTACTTTTTTAAACTAAAATAGTGTACCGGACTAGGGTAACAGACAGCAAATACTGTGTAAAAAAGGCCTAAAATGCGCTAACTTGGAGCACGCACATATATGAGTCCTGTCACGGAAATAACACACTGCCAAATAGGTGGGTTTTTAAAAACTGCAAAATAGTGCTGTATATAATTAGAGTATCAGACAGCAAAAAAAGTGGTCCACCGTCCAAAAATGCGCTAACTTGGAGCACGCAGATATAATCAGGGATGACACAGAAATACCACACTGGCAAATTTGTGGCCTTTCAATTTTTTTTATGCCAAATTGCGCTGTATAGAATTTGAGTATAAGACAGCCAAAAAATAAGTACACCGGCCTCCAATGACCAAACTTGGAGCACAGAGATATATGACGGCTGTAATGGAAATACCACACTGGCAAATCTGTGGCCTCTCAATTTTTTTTATGCGAAATAGTGCTGAATAGAATTTGAGTATCAGACAGCCAAAAAATAAGTACACCGGCCTCCAATGACCAAACTTGGAGCAGAGATATATGAGGCCTTTTTCGGTGAACTACCACACAACTATGCTACGTATGCCTGACAAACTATAACTTTTCAACAGGCCTCAGTCTGACAAAACAGACTGTATATTTTTTTTTTTGGGGGGGGGTAATTTTTTGGAAAAAAAAAAGGTATATAGACAGTAAATAAGCTGCAGCAGCAGGCAGTTATGGTGCTTTGGGAAGGATGCAGTGGGACCAATGGATGCACATACAGTGCCTGCAGCCCTTGCACTGATGTTGATATGCTGTGCCCTGCCTGCCTAGCGCTGCAATATTGGGACCCGCGAATTAGCCCTAAAAAGGAGTGTTGGTTTCTCAGGAGTTGTGGATGTAAGAGTTGCAGACCTACACTACCTCTAAAAACCACAATTCTGACCCTATTTCGGCACCAGCTCTCCCTACTCTCGCAGAAACAGGAACAGAATGCGGCGAGCAGGGCGGCGCCAGGTCTCTTAAACTCGGGATGATGATGTACAGCCCAGCCAATCAATGCACGAACACAACAAAGATGGCTGCGGCGTTTCATGGCCTGGCAGACAATCCCTGCACCTACACCTACACCAATTACCGCCGAATAATCCCGGAAATGCAGAGTACACCGAGCATAGTGATACTTGGGCAAGTAACGAGTAGTGGCGAGCACGTTCGCTCATCGCTATTCCTTTGTCAATAGAATGAACAATGTTTTTTGCTTAATGAAGTCATCAGCAACAAATATTGACAACACATGAGGATCAGGACAACCGATCATCCACTAACAGAAAGGTTAATCAAAGTGAAGTAGTAAAGTTCAAAGACTCCCCCAAAAGAAGGCTTCAGAGTCGAAACACGCTTAGGGGTACCTAGCAGCACATTGCACCTTTGGTAAAAATACTTTTCTTATTCTATTATTATGCATCTTTTGGTTAATTATTTTTGATGTCCGGCCTGGATAGGGAGATTATCAAGTTGCTATACTTACTATATAGCTGTATACTATATTGATATCTGATAATCATATATACTATGTAATTACGTCTTTGCTACTATGAGCCTATGTAAAAAATAAATGACAAAAAATGCTTGCTGATTGTTGAAAAATGCCATTGACCTGAAAAAAGACACCACAAAGATGACATAGACAAAAACATTATATGGCTTAAACAAAAATGCATTAAATGCAACAAAAATGTCTATCATTATCTGACTACAGAGTTTCTGTAAAAAAAAAAAACCTTAATTATAAAATACCAAAACACTTGAACTAAGAAATATCCATCACCACAATTCATGTTTTGAAATGTTTAATACATGCCTGAAGTTGAAAATATGAGAAATGGATGAAGAGACATCATGTGTTTATCTGATCCCTTATGATTTCTTAGTCAATAGAATGAACAATGTTTTTCACTCAACTCAGGAACAAATATTGACATCGTATGAGGATCAGGAGAAGCGATCATCCACTAACAGTAAGGTTATTCAAAGTCAAGTAGCAAAGTTCATCTCCTTGTTTAAAGGTACCGTCACACATAACGATATCGTTAACGATATCATTGCTTTTTGTGACGTAGCAACGATATCGTTAAGGAAATCGTTATGTGTGACAGCGACCAACGATCAGGCCCCTGCTGGGAGATCGTTGGTCGCTGGGGAAAGTCCAGAACTTTATTTTGTCGCTGGATCTCCCGCAGACATCGCTGAATCGGCGTGTGTGACGCCGATCCAGCGATGTCTTCACTGGTAACCAGGGTAAACATCGGGTTACTAAGCGCAGGGCCGCGCTTAGTAACCCGATGTTTACCCTGGTTACCAGCGTAAACGTAAAAAAAACAAACACTACATACTTACCATCCATGTCTGTCCCCGGCGCTCTGCTTCCCTGCACTGGCTGTGAGCGCCGGCCAGCCGGAAAGCACAGCGGTGACGTCACCGCTCTGCTTTCCGGCTGGCTGGCGCTGACAGTGCAGAGGAAAGCAGAGCGCCGGAGGACAGACACCGGAAGGTAAGTGTGTAGTGTTTGTTTTTTTTACGTTTACACTGGTTACCAGGGTAAACATCGGGTTACTAAGCGCGGCCCTGCGCTTAGTAACCCGATGTTTACCCTGGTTACCCGGGGACTTTGGGATCGTTGGTCGCTGGAGAGCTGTCTGTGTGACAGCTCTCCAGCGACCAAACAACGACGCTGCAGCGATCGACATTGTTGTCTACATCGCTGCAGCGTCACTAAATGTGACGGTACCTTAAGGGGGATATCTGGTCTTCTGCTAAAAGTTTGCAGTTAATTTACTTTTTTTTTCTTTTATTTTTTATTTTTTAAACACAATGACACTTTGCAAAAAAAAATACCAAGAAATACAAAGAAAACAGGAAAAAAACCACAGGCAGTAAGCCACAGTATTGTTTTTGTGTCTATGTACTGTCTATCAAATTAGAAATATTTAACTGTTGTGCAAAAAGTAGCACTGCTTGTGATATGCACCTTTTGTGAGGCAGTAAAATAAATATATGGTTTTAATTATTTTAGTAATATTGATGGATAAAAATCAGTAATTGAAATGCAGCAAAATAGAACTATAACCACACTAGTCAAATAAGCAATAGCTACCTATTAATAAAATCTGTATTATTCTCTTTACGACACACTAAAATTCTTGGTTGTGCTGTGACACACACTATCTGTACAATTTTTTTATAAGTTTCTCTCTCTCACTATCCAGATTAACCTCAAAATGACTGTTGCATTCCCTGTTTCTGCTTTTATATTGGCTACTCAAGGGGCTGTGGTATACCAAAAGATGTGAAAGCTGCAAAGCATTGTGGGGAAGCTTGCTTAGCCACATGAACTAATGTGATCATTCTCTTGCTGATACAATTTTTTTTGAATGTGTAGAATAGACTAGAGTATTTTAGGTGATTTATGCAAAGTGGTTTGCACTCAAATTTATGGAGTTCAGAGGATTCTCAAAACTTCAACATGAATTTGATTTGCACTAAAAGAATCCTTCATCTCTATTACTTACTGATTAATTGTGCACTGACTAATCTAATTATCAGAAGTTTAGGAAGAAAGATCAGTTCTAAAAGTTTTTTAATGTCCTGGTGGAGGGAAGGAGGTTGTCACTCAGGATTTTATGGTACATGGCTCCTTCCATTCTCCCATTGATGTGGTGATGTAGTCCTATGCCCTTAGCAGAGAAACATCCCCAAAACATAATGTTTCCACCTCCATGCTTGACAGTGGGGATGGTGTTCTTTGGGTCATAGGCAGCATTTCTCTTCCTCCAAACACGGCGAGTTGAGTTAATGCCCAAGACCTCAATTTTTGTCTCATCTGACCGCAGCACCTTCTCCCAATCACTCACAGAATCATCCAGGTGTTCATTGGCAAACTTCATATGGGCTTGCACATGTGCCTTCTTGAGGAGGGAGGCCTTGCGGGCACTGCAGGATTTTAAACCTTTATGGTGTAATGTGTTACCAATGGTTTTCTTGGTGACTGTGGTCCCAGCAGCCTTGAGATCATTAACAAGTCCCCCCTGTGTAGTTTTAGGCTGATCTCTCACCTTCTTCATGATCAAGTATACCACACAAGGTGAGGTTTTGCATGGTGCCCCAGATTGATGTCAATTGACAGTCATTTGGTATTTCTTCCATTTTCTTACTATTGCACCAACAGTTGTCTCCTTCTCACCCAGCATCTTACTTATGGTTTTGTAGCCCATTCCAGCTTTGTGCAGGAAAGCTCTTTGGTTTTACCCATGTTGTAGAGGTTAGAGTCTGACTGATTGATTAATTAATTGAGTCTGTGGACAGGAGTCTTTTATAAAGGTGACTATGTAAGACAGCTGTCTTTACTGCAGGTAATGAGTTGATTAGAAGCCTGGTATACATGGCTCCCCCACCCCATCCTGGTGTACATGGTCCCCTCATCCCCATGCTGGTATATATGGTCCACTCATCCCCATCCTGGTATACATGGTCCGCTCATAGCCATTCTGGTATTCATGGTCCCCTCATTCCCATCCAGGTATACATGACCTCTTTCCCCATCCTGGTATACATCATCCCCTCATCCCCTTCCTGGTATACATGGTCCCCTCATCCCTATCCTGGTATACATTGTCCCCTCATTCCCATCCTGGTATACATGGCCCACTCATCCCCATGGTATACATGGCCGCCATCATATTGCACACAAAAACATAATCCATTCTACTTAGCTTCCCTCCTCTCACTTGCTGCATCCTGTTCTGATGCCATCAGCTGATTTCAGCTTGTAAGCAGTGCAAGGCAGTGATGTCATGCGCTGCCAACACACCGATGTCAGCTGCCAAAATATCCACTGCTCCCCATGCTCAATACTATTGGAGTGGAGAGCAGGGAATATTCATCTTCTTTAATAGCAGGCACACTGTTAGCCTCAGCCGCCGACTTCCTGCAGTGGCTGGATGATCTGGACGATCACGTGTGCCCGCTATTAAAGAGAATGAATATTCACTGCTCCCGACTCCCATACTCTCACCCACTTCTCGGCGCCAGCTTCAGTGCATAGAGGTGGGAGGGACTATGGTTGGGAAGCAGTGAATATTAATTTTCTTTAATAATGTGCACAAGTGATAGCCCAGTTGCTGCAGAAAGCTGGCGGTTGAGGCTAACAGTGTGCTATTAAAGAGAAATGAATATTCACAGCTCCACATGCCCATAGTCTATCCTATCTCTCGGCGCTGGCTTCAGTGCATTTAGGTGGGAGAGACTATGGGTGTGGGGAGCAGTGAATATTAATTTTCTTTAACAGCCGGCAAAGGTGTTAGCTGCAGGAGCCGGCTCCTGCCTTCTGTGACCCACCCGTCCATCACTGACACTCCCTCACCTCCCCCTTCCACAGGCACAGCTGGTACATCTGGACTATACGATGCATCCCCCGTTTTCTTTGAAAATTTTCAAGGAAAAAAGTGGGTCATATAGTCCGAAAAATACGGTATGTATCACTTTGTGATGTTTTAATTGTCAGTTTATGTCCACATTTAATTGTAAAGTGCAGTGGAATATGTTGGCGCCATATAAATAAAATTATTTTTTATTATTATTATTATTTCCATGGCATATATTTTTGCACCTCTCTGTCTTCATGTGTTCAACACTTTTTCCCTGTGTCATTTCTCATTATTACCCATAAGTTACACAACTTAATTTATGGACATGTGAATTAGATGAATAAGATGGCTTATTACCAACATCTGGGGAGAGTTTCATGTTAATAGTACCATTACAAATATATTTATTTAAAAAATTGATTGGTGATGTTTTCACTACTCACTTTACCCATTGTATTTAAATATAAAGGTTATTTGATTATTACCGGTAAGTTATTGTAGGATCCCATGACTCTCTAAATTAAGATGAAAACTCATGACCTGATGATTAATTCTTGCTAAAACTCTTTGCAAATTGAATCCTGGTGATTATATAAAGACCATAATCACTGCTGTAGAAGGAGTCACTTCATTTGTGATTCAAGATCAGACAATGGATTCTAGTACCTATAGTTCTACAATGAAGATGGCTTTGATTCCAGAGAAAGTCTAGAGAGGTACTTTTCTGATAAAAAGATGTTGTCTTTGGAGAGGATTCCATAATATTTCCCATTGAAAATCTTATAAAAATTTTTACTGAGGGTAGGTATCATCATTTTACTATCTTATTCTGTTTCTATGGTTACAATTGTAAATAACTAAATACAAATTGGTCACTTTTCTTTTTTTGTTTTTTGTTTTTCTGCAACAGGCCTCTAAAGAAAAGGAGCAGAGGTCAAACCCGCACACCTGCGCTCTATTTCGTACAAGGCTACAGGTTCCCCACCCCTGATATAGGATCACATGTGTGCTGAGCTGTCAGTATTGTGAGTGACTTCCCAATAGCCCAATCTGAGAAAGTTGCACGCTGGGCTGTTGGTATTGTGATTGACAGCCCAGCAGCCCAATTTGGCAGGGCATGCATGGTTTGCCTGGAGTTATCTGATCTAAGAGATTACCTGGCTAATTAGCTGGCTGGCTATAATTAGAACTTGCCAGTTGTAGTTTTGAGCTCAGTGGTGTGTTTGCTCTGTGCTCAGTATTCTGATAGTTTGATCTTTCTTGTCGGACCTTACATATGCCTTTTTAACTACCCATTTATATTACCCCTTTTTGTCTCGACAGACTCTGAGCTTGCTTTCTTGACCCTGGAGTTTGCCTTTGATTATCCATTTCTCTTATACCTTTGTCTATGATGTACCCTGCTGGTATTTGACCTGAAACTTTTTGACTTCCCCACCACACGGCTTGTCCATGAGAAGTGACTCATCATCACTTTTGCACAGTACATCTTCTATTTTGTATAGTCTATTACAAATCTAATTTCTTTGCAAAAACAGAAATTGTCACATTTAGGCAGACTGCTCTGTGTGAATGAAGAGCATCGGAATTCGAAATCAGTTCAGTTTTGTTATTGATATTAATGTGTTTCTGCATATTGGTACATTTCTCAAGGTATAAAAGGCAAGTGTATATCTCTGAAGAAGGCACATTAGCTGAAACACAAATTGGGGAAGGGACACTACTCCACAGCGGGAGTATTGGTCAAATTTGTGCATTTAGGTAGGGTTTGCTGACTGAATTTCTAACAACTAAATATGCAGTATCCTACTCCTTCAATCATTCCACCACTTCCATTAGCATCATCAGGTTGTGACCTCTTATTATGTAACTAGTCTTATCAGCTATTTCTATCCTCTCCTGCTGTGCTGTATTGTCATTACTGGCTGAAAAATATTTAGATTTCACAGTCCTCAGTGGTTGATACTTCTTAATACAAGTCATTTCATGTATTAAAAGGTAACTTCAAATCTCAGAGACAGATGGGTCTGGTAGTATAAACTTATGACAACCATTGACACACTCAGTGCAGGAATGAATATGTTGCATGGATTTATGTCTGTCTACATCAACTAAGGAATTTTCTCCTCAGACCTTGTGGGGGCATTAGGACCATGGACCAGACCCCAATCAGAGGAACTGTTCCAATATTTACGGCCACAACTGTTTATCCCTCTCCCATTATGATAGATCTGCTTCTCGTCACTTGTCTTAACTATTGCATTATAACTGTGCCCTGTTGTGTATAAATATGTGATTCTTCAGATTTTGTATTAGTCTATGCCTGATGAAGAGACCTGAGTAGTCTCGAAAATTGCAATTTGTTACCATCTTTTTAGTTAGCCATTAAAAGGTATCAACCACTAAATATTTTTCTATCTACTGGCTAACACGGTACAAATATATATATGTATATATATCCCATATACTGGCTGCTTCACTTTATGTTATCCCAGATTTCTATATTTCTTGAAAGTGTTTGTTATTTTAATTAATACATTTTCCTACTTTCAGTAATTGGTTCTTTGTGCGCACCTTCTTTATATGCTCTGACTTTGTCCTATACAGTACAAAAGTATCACCATGAAATAGACCATAACAACACTGTTCAGGCTTCCTGCACCTTATTAAGGGCCTGTGATTGCTTTCCCCCAATTTACATTAATTTTAGTTGAAATTTAATCTTTCCCCTTGCACTGATAATTCAACGCTAACCATTAAGCACTAATGCCATCCTATTCAAAAATTGGATATAATACACATTAACCATATTTTCCCATATTCTCCAAGGAAAAGTGAAATCAGCCCTCCAACATGTTGTTAAATATGACCTCGAGAAAGAAAATATAATGGAACTAATCGTCTTACCACCAGCAGATTGTATGATCAGCGCCTGGCTTCTAGATTTTATCAGCAAAGATCAAAATGATTTCATGAGATATCTCAGGACGTTCTCAGGGTTACTGAATCCTGGAGGACACATAATATTACTTGGGTGTTTAGAGGCTACACATGCAACAGATGGGAAAGACAAGATTCACCTTCTCAAATATGGGGAGGACTTTGTCACGAAAGCTCGAGTCAATGCAGGCTTTTCAATTGATAACTGTAAGATTAAAAAGAGAAAGTCTGTAAGTAACCTTATTGATTATAAGGCCATCATATTCATTGCAGCTCACAAAGATAAGTAAAACAAGAAAGTTGAGTCTACATATCAAGGTGCAGACCTAAGTCTTTAAAACAATATAAAATGATAGTAAGGTTTTCTGTATAGTCTTATTTTTTCACATTTTTTAAATTCTATCAATTTCTGGTATTAGTGTCAAGTGCCTGGTACTAATATATGTTAATATAATTGTAAATCTGTTGTGCATCATGTATCTCAGTAAATATCCTTTACATAAGAGCATCCAAAGACCTTTCTTTAGAGATAAGTGGCCTAGATTTTCTGTCCAAATCTTACTATAGATGTATGATTATGCTGAGACATAGCTTGATCATCTGAAACATTATGAGATCCTAACATCTTGCAATTGCCAGACTTTGTTCCCTTTTTTCTTTGTTTACGTAGGATATGAAATTTAGGTATCTGAAATATAATCTGTTTCACTCATAACTAGTAATAAGCAAGTGTGCTCGTTAAGCGAGATTTCCGAGCATGCTCGGGAATTCTCCGAATATTTTGGGCGTACTCGTAGATTATGTTTGTGTCGCCGCATCTGCATGATTTGCGGCTGCTAGACAGCCTGAATACATGTGGGGATTCTCTAACAAACAGGCAATCCCTGCATATGTTCAGATTGTCTAACAGCCGCAAATCATGCAGATGCGGCCAAACAAACATAATCTACGAGTACGCCCAAAATACTCGGAGAACACCCGAGCGTGCTCGGAAATCTTGAGTAACTAGCACACTCACTCATCACTACTCATAACCCGTTTAAATTAAATTGATTAAAAAAAGCAGACAATTTGCAGACAAAACAATGGGGTAAATGATGTAGGAATAATTGCACAAAGCCACAAAATGACAAAGTAGTAATTTAACAGCATACAATTCAAATATGTGTACGGTAGTTTATTATAAGGTTGAAAGTACTCAAAGTCTAAATCATATGCACAGAATAGGAGACAAGAAAATAATTCCACTATAGCAAAAAGTAACATTCCTAAAAATAACCACATAAAATCCAGCAAATGACTAAATGTGTACACCACAGAAAGCTCATGGCGCGCTCTGCATCCCATACCTGAACTCTTTTTGGACATACCCCTGCTGGCAGACCACCTGACTCCTTCCTACCTAACTGCCAATCTGTACCAGTATTACATGTGGTCTTAGGTCTGAGAAAGACCCAAGCTGGGTAGAAACGTAACCTAAACCTAAGCTATTATTGCACCTTTCTTCAATTTCTATGGTGAATGATTATTTATGTAATTAATATAGACACTTATTTGCAAGGAACTCTACGCGAG
Organism: Ranitomeya imitator; assembly: GCF_032444005.1. NCBI lineage: Eukaryota > Metazoa > Chordata > Amphibia > Anura > Dendrobatidae > Ranitomeya > Ranitomeya imitator. Next base: position 135,877,725 of record NC_091291.1, read on the forward strand.
TGCTGCTGATTTCCTCTTATTTTGTCATATTGGAGCCTTGCAGTTCAGCCTGCACCCCCAGATAGCGGAGAGCGCATCTTACTTTTTTTCTACAAGTACTACAGGATGGAGTACAGAGGAGATTTAACTGTACTTTTTATTTGTCGGCGCATTTCGAAGACACATGCTGTTTTCTCAGGACATCCCACAGAGATCAATGAAGCTATAGGTGCTCGACAGTGCAAAGAAGAGGTCCTGAGGATCGGACGGCAGGCAGAGGACACCAGAGGCAGTGAGGTTTTTTTTTTAACCTTGTGCTAAACCAGCCCTATAGAGTTAAGAAAAATGAAGGCTGCTGCTGTCTGCCATTTTGCTGAATTTGCAGAGAGTGAATTACAAAAAATAATCTGTATTCTGGAGAATTTTTTTTAATTTTTTTTAACTTGTACACTTAAAATTCACTGGAATAAAATCTACTAATAGTGGAATTCCCTTAAGGCAAAAGGAAGAGAAGATGGCTCTTTCTGAGCATAGTAAGTTTAAAAAAAACAAAAGAGATTAAAACAAAATACAGAGAACTTGCTCACCTGATGGAGTTGTGCATATTTGGGCACAACTCCTAAAAATGCATTCAATAAATCCAATGGGTGCAGCTGACCTGGTGTGTCGATGGAAATTCCTCCAAGAGAGTTCAGGCAGTGTGTAATGAGGGTGAAGATACCAGGTGAAGAGGGCTACCATGGTAGCAGATGAAATCAAATTAACAAAAATATACCAGCCTTAGGCTGTGTGCCCACGTTGCTTTTTTTATGCATTTCTGCCGCAGTGGAAAAAACGCTTAAAAAACGCATTCCCATGCAATCCTATGGGATTCCGCAGTTGCTGTGCCCATGCTGCAGATTTTCCCGCTGCGGAATCGCATAGTGGTAAAATCCGCAGCATGTTCATTATTTCTGCGGAATTGCGGCAATTCCACAGCCATAGGATCACATCGAAACGCTCACTTTACACATGTGGCTATGCCCACAATGCATAAAGTGAGCGCTTCATGTGCTGATGGTACCTGAGTCTGGAGGAGAGGAGACTCTCCTTCAGGCCCTAGTATCCATATTCATGTAAACAAAAGAATTAAAATAAAAAATAGGGATATACTTACCTTCTGATGGCCCTCAGAGTCCTCCCGCCTCTTAGCGGTGCACGTGTCAGCTTCCGTTCCCAGGGATGCATTGCGCGAATCACCTGAGATGACGTCGCGGTCACGCGACTGTGACATCACAAAGGTCCTTCGCGCAAAACATCCCTGGGAATGGAACGTACCGGGAGCGCCGCTGAGGAGATCGGAGGCCGTCGGAAAGTGAGAATAACAATATTTTTTTTTTCTTCTTTTTAACATTCTATCTTTTACTATTGATGCTGCATAGGTGATGCTTGGAAAACTCAAACATTCTGCAAGCTAAAAACGCTTGCAAAACACTTGTGTTTGCGGGAAAACGCATGTGAATTTTGCATGCGTTTTACCCACGGCAGGGAGTGACGGAAATGCTGCGGACATTTCCACAGCATTTCTGCAACGTGGACACATAGCCTTAGTCTTTAGCTCTTCCCAACATTGCTATCTTGTGACTGCAGCGTCTGCAACACCAGCGTCAAGTCATAGGTAATAGTTGCAAGCTCTAGAAGACTTATATTGACTCCGACTTCCGCTCAGTAAGAAGCTGTGGTCAGAAGATAGTGGCGTTGGTATTTAAAGGTAATTTGTTTTCATCTGCTACCATAGAAGTGCCCTTCTGGTATCTTCACACTTCAATAAATCTGCCAATCTCTACCTGATATATATTAATGATGGTGTGACCCAGTGCATGCAATGACAACACCAAGTTAAGGACATACATAGTAAGATGGTTCCTCAGAATCATTTCCACAAAAGACACAAGGCAACCTCAGTCCTAAACTGGGTGCATTAAGAAACACTTTGAAAGTTTCACCAACCTCATCCTAATTTGAAGTTCAATTCACAGATGTAAATGCTAGCTCAGACCCTGATACATCATGCATGGCTGATTGCTGCCGTACCCTTCTAAAATTTGTACTGAAGGTGAATTGAGGCCATTTTCCTGGTGTCTGCCTCTAATTTGATGTGTTATGGTTATGGCAGTTTTAGGCCCATTTGAAGGTGTTATGTGTGCGTTTGTTATTGACTCCAATGGTGTTCAGCTATGTTCGACGAATCAAACACGCCCCCCTGCTCATCACACAACATCATTATCCTATCCAAAGTCCTAAGAAAAGCATTAGTGGAAACTCTATGATTACCAAGCTCTGGCCGATTTTACCGATTTTGAGGAAAAATGCACTGGCATCCGAACACAAATCTGAATATGCAATATGCAATATACGTTTCATATTTTAGTTTGGTGAATGTTTTCAGCCAAGGAGGCAGTCACAACCTCCAAGTGCATGCTATATGAACTAAGATATATGCAAACATTAAATATGTGAAACTAAACTGTGTTGCTGCCAATTAGATTATACTTATAAAATGAAGGTACTTAGTACACATATTGGTTCTAAAAATTTAAGAAACTGGAAACTCGACACAGATCTGAATCTAGACCTTACTGCAACCTTTTGCTCTGATGAAGGTCCAAGTGTTAATTATGAAACATTCCACATAAACACATTCTTTTGTTCATTGCAACTTTTTTGAGTGCCAAGTAATTTTCTACATATTTTAAGGGTTGGAACACTACTTGGGCACCAATACACAGTTTAGGAGAGCCACATATTCTCCATAATATGGTAGTCTACGGTCACTTTGGAGGCAGCTCAACTGTAGTGTAACTGTCGGAGCATCTCATGGACTCTGGCATGGTAAAAGATCAAAATTGATCACGTTAATGTGCTAATTCTACAACCAACAAGCATACCGTACCACTAATTGTGATCAGCAACCATCAAGCATATGATGAAACAAATTATGTTAAGTCTGTTAAGTCTTCAGTTGAAAGAGTAATGGGCAGAATCCTTTGCAAGTCTCAAACTTTTATTGATTATGCATAAAAAATTTTCTGCAGGGTCTACAAGAAATTTGGTAATGTACAGTATATATTCTTACTGTTATCGTGCCACCGCCAATCATGCGCAATGCCAATAGTAAAAAAAAGACCAACGGTGTAAAAAAATAGATAATACTACAAATGCGAAATAAGTCTAATCAGGTCAGCACAATCTATTGCTTACACCCCTACTCTTTTCTATTTTGTGCCATCTTCTCTCCCCAGCATTTTTTGTCAATTAAGGCAAGTAGATAAGCGTGTTTGAATAAAGAAGAATCTGTTTGTAGAGCTGAATTTCCTCCTTCATTACTCAATTATCCAGACAATGGCAGAGCCAGTGCCAAAGCCCAGAAACAAATTGGGCTAACATTAATGGTCGGCAGTTGGAACTGCTCAGTTCCGGAGTTGCACAGCACAGATATGGCTACTGTATGATGGCCGCAGCTGGATACTGCACATCCACATCCTATTGATTTTAATAGGGGGCGGATGTGCAGTACCCAGCCATCAATGTTAAAGTAGTGACAACCTCTTTGACTGTCATTTACAGAGAATCCAGCTTAAAGAGAACAATGGTCCCTATTTTGCAAAGTATCACATGCTCAGGATAAAAAAGGGGACTTTTTTGAACCTATACTTGCTAGTAGGTGTAGAAGAAATCTTCATTTATTGGTACAAGTGTAAGAAAAAACACAATTCTTTGATTAAACCCCAATTTCTTTCAGACCATTAGCAAAAACATGAATTCAACTAGAAAATAAACTAGATTATATTGCAGCTTCATTTGTAGAAGACGGTTTTTGCTCAGACATTCACTTAATGCCATTGACATGCGGTCTTAGCAATTTCATGATATCAGAATATGTGATGTGGCTTTACAATGCACTCTCTAAGCCGTGACTTTCAGCCATGATTACACATGGGATGATCCTGCACAAGCCTGGGACATAAAAAGCCTACCCGTGGCCAGAATTCCCAGCCTAGTGTGAAGATATCTGCAGTTTCAGTGTGAACTAACAGTAAAAAAAGGATGCCAAGGATGGTACATGGTCAGTGACCAGTGGAGTTGAGTGGGGATGTGACTACTGGTTGCTTCTTTTTTTTGCTCTACTTCTTTTGTTCATTATACTCTAGGGTCTCTCCAGACCATAGATGGTAAGATTAGACATTTTATCCACAGACAATGAATTTACAGCCAGTCGAATATCCCTGTAAAATCCAATGGATTTGGCGAATTTGAATCTCAACAGATCCGCTCATCTCTAGTAACTATGTCTTTTGCCTATGACTATAGGTATTATTACATTGCTATGTATGAATCAAATGTCTAATATAGTTTTATATTATATAAGGAATTTATAATTGTCAATATGGAGCTGGGACTTTGGCGCTAACAGGTCCCTAGAACTAGGGGCACCCTAGTCTATTCCTGTCCACCAGATTACTCCTGATGGTGGAGATGTTGGGTTCTCATTCCTTGCTATGCTCCTATATCTACCCTGATCTGTCCCCTCCCTCACCAAGGGTAGTGGGAAGCTGAAATGTATAGGAAAACATTAACAAGACAAACAAGGCAAGACAAACAGGGATAAGTGAAAATACCAACCATACAAAATATGAACATCAAGCACCAAAGTGGAACACAGGGGAGATAAATGAAGGAAAAACCAAATAGAAGAGGATGAAGATGTATACACAGACAAAAGTCCATGCAACAATCTCCAAACACATACTCCAACCATGAGCTACACCGCCAGCTCCAGAACCAGGCAGTAAGATCTAACACTGGCAATCCCAAAGTGCCAGAGGCGAGCATATAAAGTAGAGGGGATTGCCCAACACTAAACAGCTGAGACCATCCAAATAGGAAAGCTCCAGGAGCTGTCAACTGAAAAGATTAACCCTTGCACTCTTAGCAAGGAAAAAACCTGCATTGTTTAATATGATGGTGAAGTGCTTCTAAACAGTGCAGGAGTTTGTGAAACCAGACACCGCGGTTTTCTGTCCCTCCTCTGTTGTGGTATACCCATGACAATAATATTTACTGATTAATCGTGTGCCGATTTATTAATTTATGTGAAGTATCTATTTTATCCCATTGAGCAATGACCAAAGAAGTGCAGCTATGAACCAATTGGCTAAAATGCTTCACTCTACCTATGGCTGATCTTTCTCTCTTTAAGCAGCCATTCCAGACTTAAAGTAAACAAGTTTGTGGAGAAGTTTTTTTCCATTGCTCAATTTGTTAAAAAAATGTTTCGGCTTATAAACATCATGATATATAAATGTAAATATTTGATCCCATGAGTAACTCATGAAGGCGATAACTCATGACATGAAATGAATTTGTATACTCTGCAAATTAATTCCTAGTGAAGATATAAAGATGTTTAGTCACCGGTGTAGAAGGAGTCACCCCGTCTGTGATTCCAAGAATACATGATGGATTGCTGTCCTAATAAGTGCTATAATGCAGATAATTTTGATTCCAGAGAAAATTTGGAGAATTATTTTTCAGATAAACCAAACATGGTCTTAGGGGAGGATTCCTTAAAATTTCCCCTTGAAAATCTTTCAAAAACCTTTAAAGAGGGTATGTAGTACATATCTTATTCTTTCCATTTTTTTGTTTGTTTTACTGCAGATAACTAGATAAAAATTAGGGATTTAAAATTTTTGGTGTTGAGTGATTACAGGGGGCATGCTGCATCTATGTTATCAATAAAAAGAAGCAGACAAAACTCTGGGGATTGAATATTATGAAGAATATAAATGGTCTCTTGATTTAGTAAAGTTGTTTTTTTGGCTGTTAAATAACATACCATATAACCTGCATTTTCACCAGTTTTGTCCTTTGCAGGCTCTAGCTCTAATTTTTGATGGTCTCAAAACTAATTGATGATAATTAGCTGCTGTTAATGCAATATGACTTAGGATAAAAGCCAAACCCCAGTCCAGTGCCTCTCACCTAGCCAAACCAGTTCTCATGCTTCGCACTGACGAGGGCCAATAGCCCGAAACACCGTGTCTGCGAATTGAGATACTGATTTGGCTTTTAACCTAAGTCATATTGCACGACTCGTTAAAGGGTTGATTGTGACTTGTAGGATCGCTACTTCCAACAGGTGGCGCTATAGAGTTTAAGTCCTCTTTTTCTCAGAAGAGGCAATTTGCATATTATATTTCCCAGAGGAGCATTGCATGGCGAATAAGCCTCCTTACCTTGACAAGCCAGAGATGGTATGTCACTCTCCATAAGGAGAAACGATACCCCTTAGACTCTTGAATTGAGAATTTTGACAATGAAAGATCAGTCCACAAGTAGAACTAAGCAGATATCTCTGATAAGACATATTACAAAGTTGAAAAAATAGCAAGTAGAAAGGCCGAAAAGGAGTGCTTCTGAGGAGGGCGTAGGGAAAGGAAAAACAACAGAACACTTTCACTAGATAGTCTTCATAAATGTGGACAAATTTGCTACAGCTCAATCAGCCTGCTGCTACCAGGTTCGGAAATCCTAATCAGGTGGTGTTTTGTAAGGCAACTGAAAAAAACAAACAAAAAAGGAGCGCCAGCCGAAGCGCACGGTATGTCCACATGGGGAGTAGCAGAGTTTAAGGATTGACCTGGAAGGAAAGGGGGATAGTAATCGTCCTCCTCCTATGAAGTAAGTGGAAGTTCAATCCTTTAACTTCCCTACTCTCTGTGTGTATCTACTGTGCTCTGTGCTCTTCGGCTGGCACTCCTTTTTTTATTTGTTTATTCAGTTATAAGCAGTTTTAACCCTGTGGACGCCGGGGGACGTGACAGACATCAGAATGTGGGTATGTACTGTTTTTTTTTTTTTACTTTTACAATGGTAACCAGGGTAAATATCGGGTTACTAAGCGCGGCCCTGCACTTAGTAACCCGATGTTTACCCTGGTTACCCGGGTGCTGCAGGGGGACTTCGGCATTGTTGAAGACAGTTTCAACGATGCCGAAGTCTTTCCCCTGATCGTTGGTCGCTGGAGAGAGCTGTTTGTGTGACAGCTCCCCAGCGACCACACAACGACTTACCAACGATCACGGCAAGGTCGTATCGCTGGTCGTGATCGTTGGTAAATCGTTTAGTGTAACGGTACCTTTAGATACTGAAGCACTGACTTCCTGGAGAGGGTTCTTCACTTAGATGTTGAGAAGGGATTTTTCTTCACCATGGAAAGGATGCGTGTTGTCTTTTATGGACTTCCAGACCTTTTTGAATTCCAAAATTCACCAGTGCGCTTTTTTCTTTTTTTTGCAGAATGTACCTGTAACACTTCTGTCGGCGCCACAGCATTGGGTTCCCTTCTCCCTCCATGCAGAGATGCCGGCTCACCCACTAGTTGTGCACGCTCCTGCTCTTAAAGGAGCAGAGCGCACTTTTTGCTAAATGCTGTCAGCCGGTTGCTGGTAGGCATTGTCCCCTCTCCCTTTGGGAGAAGTGAAGCAACGAGTGCAAACATCAGTGAGTAAGCTGTACTACTAGTGAGTTGTTAAGTTCCCTTGTCCGTGTGCAGCCAGTGTCCTGAACCTGTTTCCCTGGTAACGGTGCGGCTAGTCATGTATCCAAATTCCCCTGGTCCTGGTGAGGCTACTCCTGTATCCAAACTCCCCTGATCCCGGTGTGACCAGTCTTGCATCTGAAGTCCCCTGGTCCCAGAGTGGCCAGACCTGTATCTGAACCACTTATTTGCACCGGTGACTGAACCTTGTCTACTGGTCCCAAAGCGGCCAATTCCTGAGCTTTGTCCCTTGCTTCCAGTGTTGACAATGCCTGGAAATTGTCACCTGGTCTGTGTGTGACCCATCCTTGTGGCACAATGGATGCACAAATCCAAGTGCATCACGGTTGGGCATAAAAGTACCAAACTGTTGATTTGGCCAATCCTGATATTTCTGCTATCTCTCTGATGGATTTCTTCTTTTATTCAGCCTAATGATTGTCTGTTTTACTTTCATTGAGAGCTCCATTGACTGCATCTTGTGGCTTCACAGCAAGAACTTCCAAATGCAAATGCCACACCTGGAATCAGCTCCAAACCATTTGTCTGCTTAATTGATGATGCAAGGGAAAATCCCATGTAGTTTATTAACCCCTTTCTGCCATTAGACGTACTATTGCGTCCATGTGGGGTGGGCTTTTCTTCCCAAGGACGCAATAGTACGTCATATGCGATCGGCAGCGCTCACGGGGGGAGCGCCGCCGATCGCGGCCGGGTGTCAGCTGTTTATCGCAGCTGACATCCGGCACTATGTGCCAGGAGCGGTCACGGACCGCCCCCGGCACATTAACCCCCGGCACACCGCGATCAAAGATGATCGCGATGTGCCGGCGGTACAGGGAAGCACCGCGCAGGGAGGGGGCTCCCTGCGGGCTTCCCTGAGCCCCCCGCAGCAACGCGATGTGATCGCGTTGCTGCGAGGGTCTCACCTCCCTCCCTGCTCCCTCCAGCCCCGGATCCAAGATGGCCGCGGATCCGGGTCCTGCAGGGAGGGAGGTGGCTTCACAGAGCCTGCTCAGAGCAGGCACTGTGAAGCAGCCTGCACTCCTATCAGATCAGTGATCTGACAGAGTGCTGTGCAAACTGTCAGATCACTGATCTGTGATGTCCCCCCCTGGGACAAAGTAAAAAAGTAAAAAAAAAAATTTCAAATGTGTAAAAAAAAATTAAAAAAAATATTCCAAAATAATGAAAAAAAAATAAAAATATTATTCCCATAAATACATTTCTTTATCTAAATAAAAAAAAAAAAACAATAAAAGTACACATATTTAGTATCGCCGCGTCCGTAACGGCCCGACCTATAAAACTGGCCCACTAGTTAACCCCTTCAGTAAACACCGTAAGAAAAAAAAAAAAAAAACGAGGCAAAAAACAACGCTTTATTATCATACCGCCGAACAAAAAGTGGAATAACACGCGATCAAAAAGACAGATATAACTAACCATGGTACCGCTGAAAACGTCATCTTGTCCCGCAAAAAACGAGCCGCCATACAGCATCATCAGCAAAAAAATAAAAAAGTTATAGCCCTGAGAATAAAGCGATGCAAAAATAATTATTTTTTCTATAAAATAGTTTTTATCGTATAAAAGCGCCAAAACATAAAAAAATGATATAAATGAGGTGTCGCTGTAATCGTACTGACCCGAAGAATAAAACTGCTTCATCAATTTTACCAAACGCGGAACGGTATAAACGCCTCCCCCAAAAGAAATTCATGAATAGCTGGTTTTTGGTCATTCTGCCTCACAAAAATCGGAATAAAAAGCGATCAAAAAATGTCACGTGCCCGAAAATGTTACCAATAAAAACATCAACTCGTCCCGCAAAAACCAAGACCTCACATGACTCTGTGGACCAGAATATAGAAAAATTATAGCTCTCAAAATGTGGTAACGCAAAAAATATTTTTTGCAATAAAAAGCGTCTTTCAGTGTGTGACGGCTGCCAATCATAAAAATCCGCTAAAAAACCCGCTATAAAAGTAAATCAAACCCCCCTTCATCACCCCCTTAGTTAGGGAAAAATTAAAAAAATGTATTTATTTCCATTTTCCCATTAGGGCTAGGGTTAGAGTTAGGGCTAGGGTTAGGGCTAGGGCTAGGGTTAGGGCTAGGGTTAGGGCTAGGGTTAGGGTTAGGGCTAGGGCTAGGGTTAGGGTTAGGGCTAGGGTTAGGGCTAGGGTTAGGGCTAGGGTTAGGGCTAGGGTTAGGGCTAGGGTTAGGATTAGGGTTAGGGCTAGGGTTAGGGCTAGGGCTACAGTTTGGGTTGGGGCTAAAGTTACAGTTAGGGTTTAGATTACATTTACGGTTGGGAATAGGGTTGGGATTAGGGTTAGGGGTGTGTCAGGGTTAGAGGTGTTGTTAGGGTTACTGTTGGGATTAGGGTTAGGGATGTGTTTGGATTAGGGTTTCAGTTATAATTGGGGGGTTTCCACTGTTTAGGCACATCAGGGGCTCTCCAAACGCGACATGGCGTCCGATCTCAATTCCAGCCAATTCTGCGTTGAAAAAGTAAAACAGTGCTTCTTCCCTTCCGAGCTCTCCCGTGTGCCCAAACAGGGGTTTACCCCAACATATGGGGTATCAGCGTACTCAGGACAAATAGGACAACAACTTTTGGGGTCCAATTTCTCCTGCTACCCTTGGGAAAATACAAAACTCGGGGCTAAAACATATTTTTTGTGGGGAAAAAAAAGATTTTTTATTTTCACGGCTCTGCGTTATAAACTGTAGTGAAACACTTGGGGGTTCAAAGTTCTCACAACACATCTAGATTAGTTCCCTGGGGGGTCTAGTTTCCAATATGGGGTCACTTGTGGGGGGTTTCTACTGTTTAGGTACATTAGGGGTTCTGCAAACGCAATGTGACGTCTGCAGACCATTCCATCTAAGTCTGCATTCCAAATGGCGCTCCTTCCCTTCCGAGCTCTGCCATGCGCTCAAACGTTGGTTTCCCCCAACATACGGGGTATCAGCGTACTCAGGACAAATTGGACAACAACTTTTGGGGTCGAATTTCTCCTCTTACCCTCGGGAAAATACAAAACTGGGGGCTAAAAAATAATTTTGGGGGGAAAGATTTTTTTTTTTAATTTTCACGGCTCTGCGTTACAAACTGTAGTGAAACACTTGGGGGTTCAAAGATATCACAACACATCTAGATGAGTTCCTTAGGGGGTCTAGTTTCCAAAATGGTGTCACTTGTGGGAGGTTTCTACTGTTTAGGTACATTAGGGGCTCTGCAAATGCAATGTGACACCTGCAGACCATTCCATCTAAGTCCTCATTCCAAATGGAGCTCCTTCCCTTCCGAGCCCTCCCATGCGCCCAAACAGTGGTTCCCCCCCACATATGGGGTATCAGCGCACTCAGGACAAATTGGACAACAAATTGTGGGGTCGAATTTCTCCTTTTACCCTCGGGAAAATACAAAACTGGGGGCTAAAAAATAATTTTTGTGGGAAAAAATTTTTTTTTTATTTTTACGGCTCTCCATTATAAACTTCTGTGAAGCCCTTGGTGGGTCAAAGCGCTCAGCACACATCTAGATAAGTTCCTAAGGGGGTCTACTTTCCAAAATGGTGTCAATTGTGGGGGGTTTCTACTGTTTAGGTACATTAGGGGCTCTGCAAACGCAATGTGACACCTGCAGACCATTCCATCTAAGTCTGCATTCAAATGGCACTCCTTCCCTTCTGAGCCCTCCCATGTGCCCAAACAGTGGTTCCCCCCACATATGGTGTATCATCGCACTCAGGACAAATTGGGCAACAAATTTTGGGGTCCAATTTCTCCTGTTACCCTCAGGAAAATACAAAACTGGGGGCTAAAAAAATAATTTTTGTGGGAAAAAAATTTTGTTTTATTTTTACGGCTCTGCATTATAAACTTCTGTGAAGCACTTGGTGGGTCAAAGTGCTCACCACACCTCTAGATAAGTTCCTTAGGGGGTCTACTTTCCAAAATGGTGTCATTTGTGGGGGGTTTCAATGTTTAGGCACATCAGTGGCTCTTCAAACGCAACATGGCGTCCCATCTCAATTCCTGTCAATTTAGCTTTGAAAAGTCAAACGGCGCTCCTTCCCTTCCGAGCTCTCCCATCCACCCAAACAGTGGTTTACCCCCACATATGGGGTATCCGCGTACTCAGGACAAATTGTACAACAACTTTTGGGGTCCAATTTCTTCTCTTACCCTTGGGAAAATAAAAAATTGGGGGCAAAAAGATAATTTTTGTGAAAAAATATGATTTTTTATTTTTACGGTTCTACATTATAAACTTCTGTGAAGCACTTGGTGGGTCAAAGTGCTCACCACACCTCTAGATAAGTTCCTTAGGGGGTCTACTTTCCAAAATGGTGTCACTTGTGGGGGGTTTCAATGTTTAGGCACATCAGTGGCTCTTCAAACGCAACATGACGTCCCATCTCAATTCCTGTCAATTTTGCATTGAAAAGTCAAACGGCGCTCCTTCCCTTCCGAGCTCTCCCATCCGCCCAAACAGTGGTTTACCCCCACATATGGGCTATCAGCGTACTCAGGACAAATTGTACAACAACTTTTGGGGTCCAATTTCTTCTCTTACCCTTGGGAAAATAAAAAATTGGGGGCGAAAAGATAATTTTTGTGAAAAAATATGATTTTTTATTTTTACGGTTCTACATTATAAACTTCTGTGAAGCACTTGTTGGGTCAAAGTGCTCACCACACCTCTAGATAAGTTCCTTAGGGGGTCTACTTTCCAAAATGGTGTCACTTGTGGGGGGTTTCAATGTTTAGCCACATCAGGGGCTCTCCAAACGAAACATGGCGTCCCATCTCAATTCCAGTCAATTTTGCATTGAAAAGTCAAATGGCGCTCCTTCGCTTCCGAGCTCTGCCATGCGCCCAAACAGTGGTTTACCCCCACATGTGGGGTATTGGCATACTCAGGACAAATTGTACAACAATGTTTGGGGTCCATTTTCTCCTGTTACCCTTGGTAAAATAAAACAAATTGGAGCTGAATTACATTTTTTGTGAAAAAAAGTTAAATGTTCATTTTTATTTAAACATTCAAAAAATTCCTGTGAAGCACCAGAAGGGTTAATAAACTTCTTGAATATGGTTTTGAGCACCTTGAGGGGTGTAGTTTTTAGAATGGTGTCACACTTGGGTATTTTCTATCATATAGACCCCTCAAAATGACTTCAAATGAGATGTGGTCCCTAAAATAAAATGGTGTTGTAGAAATGAGAAATTGCTGGTCAACTTTTAACCCTTATAACTCCCTAACAAAAAAAAATTTTGGTTCCAAAATTGTGCTGATGTAAAGTAGACATGTGGGAAATGTTACTTATTAAGTATTTTGTGTGACATATCTCTGTGATTTAATTGCATAAAAATTCAAAGTTGGAAAATTGCGAAATTTTCATAATTTTCGCCAAATTTCCGTTTTTTTCACAAATAAACGCAGGTACTATCAAATAATTTTTACCATTGTCATGAAGTACAATATGTCACGAGAAAACAATGTCAGAATCATCAGGATCCATTGAAGCGTTCCAGAGTTATAACCTCATAAAGGGACAGTGGTCAGAATTGTAAAAATTGGCCCGGTCATTAACGTGCAAACCACCCTTGGGGGTAAAGGGGTTAAAGAGATTTTGAGATAATTGTCCAATTACATTCGATCCCTTTAAAAAAAAGAGGCAGCTCCATTTTAAAGAGCTGTAATTCCTAAACCCTTACTTCAATTAGGATGTGAACATCCTCAAACTACAGCTGAGAGTCTGCACTTTAAGTGAATATTGATTATATAATTGGATCTGCAATATGTTTTGGCAAACAACTAAAATGCCAAAACTTGTGTCACTGTCCAAATATTTATGGACCTAACTGTATATGGTCAAGGAAGAAAAGGGATTAAAGTGAACACATTAAAAGATACCAAACAACGAAGAAGAAAGGAAAGGCGGCACTCACAGATCCATTCCGAGCGGTTACTTTATTGCTTAAAAAGCCATCACAGCCGGGGGTACTGAACAAACAGTGCGGCAAGCCTGTTTGTTCAGTACCCCCGGCTGTGATGGCTTTTAAAGCAATAAAGTAACCGCTCGGAATGGATCTGTGAGTGCCGCCTTTCCTTTCTTCTTCGTTGTTTGATATTGGACTTGTTCAGTGATCTGGAGCACCTCAGATCTGGCGGTCAGGACTCCCATCACAGGTGAGCAGGCACAAGTTATTTCCCTAGTACGGTGGTGCTGTCAGCTGAGTTTCTTCTGGATTGACATTAAAAGATATGTTTTGATATTCCCATCCAGAGTTAATAAAATTAATAAGATTTTTTTTTTTTTTTAAATATACAGACAATCCCTTTTCTGTGACTTTTCCAACCGTGTGTTTTATTCATATTTTTTGCAGGTAACATAAATGGAGATATTTTGATTGATATCAGTCCGAGTGCCATGATTCATCACTTGTTTGCAGCCTGTGAGTTTTTTAAATACATCATCGTGCTGAAGATGAGAGACAGATGCATCTTGGAGCTGAAAAGATGGGTGGACTCACGTACAGGAGCGTTTAGCTGGGGCCATGCCGCAAAACTGCAAGCAGACATAGGAGAAAGCAGGTGAAGTATTTGTCCAAAAAAATTATGAAAACACACTGCCATTGACATAGCTGCTTCCATTCTATGTATATAGAGGCAAATTTAGAAGATGTTTGCACAGTAAATCTATTATTTATCTGATATAGTTTATTCAAATGACATTTCTAAAATCCATGGAATAGTCTGAATTTATTCATCCAGATCAAAATTATTCTTAATTGCTGTTTAATAAAAGCAATCCTTAATAAAAAACAGAGATGTATCCAAGCTTAAGCAACAAAGGATGTTTTTGTGTCCTACTTTGTGTAAATAAGGGTCTGTGGCTACTATCGGTGTTTACTCCCAGAACTTTGCCAGGACATACATCTCACCGATTGACGCCCTTGTAATGTCATCATGGGTACCTGATGGTTGCCATGATAGCAGGGGGTCAGATAATGACTTCCTGATCTGTGAGCTACAGTGAGCAAGCTACAGTACTTACCGAACAAGCTGCATCGGTAACCCGGATACCTGGAGCTCTCTTGATGATCAGCTGTTCGGTGCCGCAGCTGCATGTGCGGCTGTGTGACAGTCGCCACACACAGGCTCTCCATGCGACACATGCAGCTATGGCACCAAACAGCTGATCATCGGGAGCACTCCAGATATCCGGGTTCCCGATGCAGCTTCTTCTGTAAGCTCTGCAACTTGCTGAATAAGGAGGGAGCCGACGATGTTCGCTCATCTCTAGATGAGACCCCCCTTGTCACATGAGGCCACATAAGGAAAAGGCTGACAGCACTCACTAAGTGTGCCTAAGTGTGCATACCTGCTCTCGATCCAAGGAACCCACTTGGAAAAGTAGCAGCAGTCAGGATAAATGGGAACAGTCCAATCCAGGTGAAGAAATTCAAAGAAGCTTTACTCCGCCATGAAAACACATCGTTTCGACCTATATCGACCTTTATCAAGTATACAGGATATCACAAGGGGCTGGCTTATATAGTGTGGAGACACAGTCTGCACTAATTACCATAGAAGCACAGCCCACAAAGATACATGTCACGCTCACACCCAAACTGGTTGACGCGGGAGTGCAGGGGTGTGGCCCCACTGGACCACAGACCAGACTACCCTGGAAGGGGCGTAACTAAGTAGCTTCCTTGGTCTTCGCTGGAGCCTCTGATGGTGAGGTCAGACTTGTGCAGCAGGAAGCTACCAGGTACCACTCCAGGGTGGTGTCTGGCTGTGGCTGCTGATCCCACCGGGGAACGGAACATAGACAGGCAAGCGGGCACGGCTGGCACTCTGGCAGACAGACGGGCATGGCTGGGACACAGGCAGGCGGACAGGTGCAACAGAGACACTGGCAGGTAGGCAGGCACGGCTGGCTCTTGCAGGACTGGTGGACAAGGCTGGTACACTGGAAGAACCAGTAGGGACTGGTCAGCAGGCAGGTATGTAAAACAGGTAAGAACTTGTTCAGAAAGGAGGACTTATGAATAGGTAGAGAAAGAATGCAAGAGCGGATGCAAAGTGGAAGCACAGGAGCTAGAGCAAAGAACAGAAAAGCAGGAGGTGGAGCCAAGAGCAGAGATGCAGGAGGTGGAGCTAAGTTCAGAGATGCAGGAGGCGGAGCAGGGAAGAACCGCAAGACGCGGAACAAGGTAGAACCGCAAGGAGCGGAGCCACAGAGCAAAGCCACAGAGGGCAGAGCTGAGAGCAAAGTCAGAGTGCAAAGCAAAGCTACAGAGAGCAGAGCTGAGAGCAGAGCAAAGTCAGAGTGCAGAGCTGAGTGCAAACCACAGAGTGCAGAGCAAAGTCACAGAATGCAGAGCAAGGACCAAAATAAGGTCGCGGAGAGCAGAGCCAAAAGTAGAGTAAAGCAAGACACAGAGTGCAGAGCTGAAAGCAGAGCAAAGCCCCAGAGTGCAGAGGATGGAGCAAAGCAAGGTTGCAGAGAGCAGACCCAAAAGCAGAGCAAAGCAAGACACAGAGTGCAGAGCAGAGCAAAGCTATATACGGAGTGCAGAGCAGAGCAAAGCAAGACACAGAGTACGCACAGCAGAGAAAGCAAACCAAGACAGGGATATAAACGAACACAGAAACAGGACTAGACTAAGACAGAGTCAAGAACGGGACAAGGCACAGAAACACGGACACAAGCCAGGGTATGACGCTCCACTGGGTGGTGGACATAGGCCAGGGTACGAAGCCCCACTGGGTGGCTACACAAGGACACAAGCCAGGGTACTAAGCCGCACTGGGTGGCAAACTCAGGACAGAGACCAGGGTACAATGCCCCACTGTGTGACGGACACAAGAGTAACAGAGACAGGGCCTGGCACCTCAGCAGCTAAGAACTGACTGAGGGAGTAAGATGCACAGACCCCCACCAATGGGTGGGGAAGTCTTAAATACAGGAAGTCTCATGGCAATTGGCCGGGACACCTTAGCAAGGTGCACACAGATTCAATAAGACACAGGAGTTGCCGACGCTGCCCCCTATGCACACAGACAGAGCATGCACAGAGCATGCACAGAGCAAACAGCAGACATGAGGCACACAGCATGGAGCTGGCAGCAGAGAGAACTCACAACAAGGCCCAGAGAAGTGAGTTTGAGTGTAATGCAGGTGGGGGATGGGAGGCCATGCAGTGATGCCAGCAGGGTTGTTACAATACATTACACAGTTTATATGCAAAATCTCCGGAAAAATACACAAAATATCTCTCAGTGGTATACGTTATATATATATATATATATATATATAGTGTGAGTTCATTAGAGACCAACACCTCAATAGGTCAATATTCATATTGTTGATAAGATGCTATAAAGCATAATCAGCCAATAGAAAGATGGCATCCCTGTCCTCATGGATACTAGAAGCCAATCATCAAAAAAGGGGGCCCATGTTTATGCATAGTCCTATTACAGTGGTCCAATCAAAATCACCTACATTGAGGGAAGTATTTGATCTCTTGCTGATTCTGTAAGATTGCCCACTGACAAAGACATGAACAGCCTATAAGGTTAAAGGTAGGTTAATTTTAACATTGAGAGATAGAATATAAAATATAAAATCCAGAAAATCACATTGTATAAATTATATATATTTATTTGCATTTTGCACTGAGAAATAAGTATTTGATCCCTCTGACAAACAAGACTAAATACTTGGAGGCAAAGCCCTTGTTGGCAAGCACAGCAGTCAGACTTTTTTGCAGTTGATGAGGTTTGTGCACATATCAGGAGGAATTTTTGTTCCACTCCTCTTTGCAGATCATCTCTAAATCATTAATATTTTGAGGCTGTCGCTTGACAACTCGAAATTTCACCTCCCTCCTTGAGTTTTCTATGGGATTAAGATCTGGAGACTGGCTAGGCCACTCCATGTCCTTAATGTGCTTCTTTTTGAGCCACTACTTTGTTGCCTTGAATGTATGTTTGGGTCATTTTCTTGCTAGATAACCCAGTCACAACCCATTTTTAACACCCTGTCGGAGGGAAGGAGGTTGTCACTCAGGATTGTATGGTTCATGGCTCCATCCATTCTCCTATTGATGCAGTGGAGTAGTCCCATGCCCTTAGCAGAGAAACACCCCCAAAACCTAATGTTTCCACCTCCATGCTTGGCAGTGGGAATTGTGTTCTTTGGGTCATAGGCAGCATTTCTCTTCCTCCAAACATGGCAAGTTGAGGTAATGCCCAAAACCTCAATTTTTGTTTCATCTGACCGCAGCACCTTCTCCCAATCACTCACAGAATCATCCTGGTGTTCATTGGCAAATTTCAGATAGGCCGGCACATGTGCCTTCTTGAGCAGAGGGACCTTGTGGGCACTGCAGGATCTTAAACCTTTACGGCATAATGTGTTACCAATGGTTTCCTTGGTTACTGTGGTCCCAGCTGCCTTGAGATCATTAGCAAGTTCCCCCCATGTAGTTTTAGACTGATCTCTCACCTTCTTCATGATCAAGGATACCCCATGAGGTGAGATTTTGCATGGTGCCCCAGATCGATGTCGATTGACAGTCATTTTGTATTTCTTCCATTTTCTTACTACTGCACCAACTAGCATCTTACTTATGGTTTTGTAGCCCATTCCAGCTTTGTGCAGGTCTATAATCTTGTCCCTGATATCCTTATAAAGTTCTTTGTTTTTGCCCATGTTATAGAGGTTGGAGTCTGACTGATTAATTGAGTCTGTGGACAGGAGTCTTTTATAAAGGTGACTATGTAAGACAACTGTCTTTAATGCAGGTAACAAGTTGATTAGGAGCTTAACGGTTGGTAGGGGATCAAATACTTATTTCTCACTACAAAATGCAAATACATGTATATAATTTATACAATGTGATTTTCTGTATTTTATTTTTGATATTTTATCTCTCAATGTTAAAGTTAACCTACCCTTAAAATTATAGACTGTTCATGTCTTTGTCAGTGGGCAAACTTACAAAATCAGCAAGAGATCAAATACTTACTTCCCCCACTGTATAGCAAATGCACCAAAATAATAATGAGTCCATGAGTCAGCCTATCCTATGCTTTCACACAGCAAAATCCTAGAGGTGCATACCTGTCTGCCAATCGCAAGCTCCCTCTTATCACCGCAACTGAACAGCGCTTACGTCACCATCCGAGGTCACAAGGGAGTGGTCACCTGACACACATCACATGACCAAACACTTCATGATGTACGTACAGACTCGGTGCGCATGCGCGTTCAGCGCATAGAGAAGAGTCACAGCAAGGGGCGTGATTCTGGCCATATCTGTAGAAACGAGATCGCCATGTCGCAACAAGGGAGCAACCCCTCCAGGTCATGTGATCGCAGAATAGAACAGGCAAATAGCCCATCACACACATGGCCATCTTATTCCATTAAAAAGCAATTAAAAAACCATATGCAGAAAAAAAGAGAAAGAAGGGGAAGAACAAGAGGGTGGGGGGGGGGAGAAAAGATTGATAAAAAAGACATCTATAATATGTAACAACTAACATGTTTATCAGAAATCTCCAAAATAAGTCATCAATCGATCTCACTCCCCATATCATCTGGCTGTTTCCAATGGTATGAAAGCCCACTTAAAGGAAAGAAAAAAGAGGAAAAATGAGTGATTAAAAACCCCTCATGACATGGAGTTTATAAAATTGAGCCACTTATGGTTTCTTTGCTGTACTGGCACTTTAGGAACTCTGCCAATGTGACATGGCACTCACAAATTATTCAAGCAAAATCCACACTCCAATATGCTGCTGCTTCCCGTCTGAGCATTGCACTGTGCCTGAAATGTAGTTTCCAGCCACATAGAGGATGTTGGTGAACTTAAGAGAAAATGCAAAATAAAATGTTAGGTCCATTTTTTCCTGTTACTATTGTGAAAATGAACAATTTATGGCTAAAGCAACATTTTTGTGGGAATAATTTGATTTTTTTTATTTTCACAGCTCAAGTAAATAAGATTCTGTGAAGCACCTGTGGGTTAAAGATGCTCTCCACATCTCTAGATAAAATGCTTGAGGGGTGTAATTTTTAAAATGGAGTCACTTGTGGGGGTTTTCCAATGTTTAGGCACACGAAGGGCTCTGCAAATGCAACATGATATCTGCTATCTATTCCAGTGAATTTTGCACTCCAAAATTCTAATTGTGCTCCCTCCATTCTGGCCCTGCTGTGCGCCCAAACAGTAGTTTTCCCCTAACTATGGGGTATCAGCCTACTCAGGAGAAATTGTTCAAAAAAATCTATTGTTCATGTTCTCCTGTTACCTTTGTAAAAATGCAAAATTTGGGGCTAAATTAACATTTTGGTGGGAAAAGTTAAAATGTTTATTTTTTCCTCGCACATTGCTTTAATTCATGTGAAGCACCTATTAAAAAGCACCTACTGAAAAAATTTAAAATAAAAATAAACTTTTAACCTTATAACTTTCTAACAAGAGAAAAATTGTTTATAAAATTATGCTGATGTAAAGTAGACATTAGGAAAATGTTATTAATCATTATTTTACACAGCATGACTAAATGGTTTAAAAATATAAAAATGTAAAGTTTGAAAATTGCAAACTTTTCTAAATTTTTGCCAAAATTCCAATATTTTCACAAAAAATGCAAGAAATATCAAATTACATTTACCATTAACATAAAGTACAATGTGTCACAAAAAAACAATCTCAATCACTGGGATACGCTGAAGTGTACCAGAGTTATTACAACATAAAATGACGCTGGTCAGGAAGGTAAAAAAACAGACTGTGGGAAAAGCATATTGTTCAAATTTCCAATTTATTTTTTCAGTGACCCGCTACAGGACAAAGAAGTAAAAGTGAGATCAGCCCTTCAACATGTTGTGAAATATAACCTAGAGAAAGAAAATATTACGGATCCAATTGTTTTACCACCGGGAGATTGTATCATCAGCACTTGGCTCCTAGATGTTATCTGCCAAAACGGAGATGATTACGTGAGATATCTCAAAAAGTTCTCAAAGTTGTTGAAACCGGAGGGTCACGTCATTTTAATTGGGGTATTAGATGCAACATATTTCATAGTTGGGAAAGAAAAATTCCATTATTTCACATATAATGAGGATTTTGCCAGGAAAGCTCTAGTTGAGGCAGGTTTTCTTATTGACCGCTGTGTGGTTAAGAAGAGAACGGTTGTCTGTGACCTTATTGACCATAAAGCCGTCATATTCATTGCAGCTCACAAAGCAAAATCAGAGTAGAAACTTACATATCTCAATCTTAGAGTTATGCGAAAAGCTTTTAAAGAAATTGCAATATTTATAACAGGGCTTTCTCTATCAGATTATTTACATAGAGGGATTCGTAGAAAATCATGGCAACTTGCTTAATTTATGCCTAGTGCATGACACAAGTTTTAAAAACTGTGTTTCTAATTACATTGTCTCCAATATAAAAAGTGCTATACATCTTCTCGTCCCAGGGTCTAAAATGTAAGCTCTTATGGTAAATGGGGTTCTCTCTCTCTCCTCTTCCCCACTTGTTTTTTCCAAGCAATTTAATGCTTCCCAGTACTGAGATTGCACAAATTTATTCTCCAGATAATTAGAAATTCAAAAGATTTGCTCATCTCTCTACTTCTAAGTTATGTGTTATAATTAAATTTAGAGTGCAATCATAAATAGGAAGTTGCTGTGGACTTTTACTTGCACTGAGACCTAATTTGATCATCTGAATAATTTAGAAACATGACATCTTGGAATCATTTTCTTTCTTTATTGTTAAATTTCATTGTTTTGATTCTTAGTTTCTTTCTATGAATATGAAATAAAATTAGGCATATTACATCTAACTGTACGAAATAAAATGAAGCATATTGTATCTAACTGCTTGTGTCTCTCTATGATGCCATTCTTGTACTTTGTTGCTCAATAGGTAATAGGTTTTACAAATCTTGATTGTCTAAGTTTAAGTCCTCTTTTTCTCAGAAGAGGCAATTTGCATTTTATATTTCCCAGAGGAGCATTGCACGGCGAATAAGCCTCCTTACCTTGACAAGCCAGAGATGGAATGTCACTCTCCATAAGGAGAAATGATACCCCTTAGACCCCTGTCCAGAGCCTCTCACCTAGCCAAATTAGTTCTCATGCTTCGCACTGACGAGGGCCAACAGCCCGAAACACCGTGTCTGGGAATTGAGATACTGATTTGGCTTTTATCCTAAGTCATATTGCAAGACTCGTTTAAAGGGTTGATTGTGACTTGTAGGATCGCTACTTCCAACAGGTGGCGCTATAGAGTTTAAGTCCTCTTTTTCTCAGAAGAGGCAATTTGCATATTAGTTGATGTAAAAAGACATAAATCAATGCAACACATTCATTCCTCCACTAAGACTGTCAAAGGTCATCATCAGTTTATATTCCCATATTCTTCTGTCTCTTTGAGATTTGAAGTTACCTTTTAAAACAAGTAATTTCATGTCCATAATGTTATGATTGGGGAGACAAAAATGTATTGCCAAGGTAGATCCATTCTTTTTTCTCTTATTGTATGGCGGTGAGAATTCATTCTTGTCCTCAGTTTTTGCCCTGTCTCCCCCACATACAGACCCCCAGTTGGACATTTAATGCAAATAATGAGGTACACCACATTAGAAGTGATGCAGGTGAAAGTACCTGGTAGTCTTGTAGTCCTATCAGAGGACAATAAAACATTCCCTATCTAAGAACTGGTCCAATATTTATGGACATAACTGTTTATCACCCATGGTAATTCTGCTTCATGTCACCTGTTTTATCCATGTTTTTTTTCTGTGATGTTTTGTGCATAAATATGTGATTCTCCAGAATTTCTTTTAGTCTTTGCCTGATGAAGAGACCTGTGTATTCTTGAAAGCTGCAATTTGTTACCATCTTTTCAGTTAGCCATTAAAAGGTATCAACCACTGAGGACTCTCAATTCTAAATATTTTTCTATCTACTAGCTAACACGGTACCAAGATATATATCTTTCCTGTATCACATCACCAAACAAATTATTTAAATATTATGAACATACTGATCAATTAGTCATTAAACTAATATTACATCAAGAAGTGTCTTTGTGTTTTTTTAAAGATTATTTACCTTTATTTGAACATATACAAAAGTTTACACACAAAATTTAAATAGTGCCTCTAAACCAAAAAGCAATTATAAGGGGTCAGCTAAAGCACATAGCTGACCTCTTATTATTGCTTTTGGTTTAGAGGCACTATTTAAATTTTGTGTGTAAACTTTTATATATGTTCAAATAAAGGTAAAAAATCTTTAAAAAAACACAAAGACACTTCTTGATTCAATATTAGTTTAATGACTAATTGATCAGTATGTTCATATATTTAGTGGAGTGTTGCCCACCCTATGTGTAGGAGAATGGGCTTGTGTTATATGTTTACCCAATTTAAATATTAAACAGAGATAACACAAGTATTCACAAAATGCAGTTTTTAAATTAAGGTCTTTATTAATAAAGGAATCCAAACCTACAGGCCCCGTGTGAAAAAGTGATTGACCCCTCCCCTTAAAACATAAATTAGCTGTGGTCTATCACATCTTTGGGAAGCTGAGTTCAAATTCCCGAGCCACACCCAGGCCTGATTACTGCCACTTCTACTTTCAATAAAGAAATCACTTAAATAGAACCTGCCTGACAAAGTGAAGTAGACCAAAAGATTCTCAAAAGGTAGACACCATTCCGCGATCCAAAGAATTTCTGGAACATATGAGAAACAAAGTAATTGAGATCTATCAGTCTGGGAAAGGTTATGAAACCATTTTTAAAGCTTTAGGACTCCAGCAAACCATACTGAGAGCTATTATCCACAAATGGAAAAACATGGAACAACAATGAACCTCCTCAGGAGTGGATGGCCGACCAAAATTACCCCAAGAGGGCAGTGAAACCTCATCCATGTGACAAGTTTTTCTGCTATAAAACAGGGGCCGATCAATTGTAACCGATGGACTAAACTGGTAATCTTAGTAAACAAAAAAAAATTCAGGAAATCTCAAAATTTGTATCAAGCTACATGCAGTGCTAGCTTCAGCGTTGCAATGTAACTTGATAACATTTTATACACTAAAGAATAGCATTTAGAACTTAGAAATAGGTGGGCACACCAGACCTACAGTGAATGAAATTATTACTTGATCTCTTGCTGATTTTGTAAGTTTGCCCACTGAAAAAGACATGAACAGTCTATAATTTTAAGGGTAGGTTAATTTTAACATTGAGAGATAAAATATCAAAAATAAAATCCAGAAAATCACATGTTCCTCAAAGACTTTGAATATGTCACCATTTATAGCACATAATATCAAAAGATTCAGAAATTCTGAAGAAATCCATTTGCTCAAGGGATAAAGCAGATGGTCAATATTGGATGGGGACTCATAATCTATGGGCCTTCAGGCAGCACTGCATTAAAAATATGCATAATTTGGTCATGCAAATCACTGCATAAGCTCATAATAATTCTAGGAATAATTATTCGTGAACACAAATGTAAATTAAAGCTCCATCATGCAAAGAAGAAGCAAAATATCAACACAATTCAGAAATAATGCTGTCTTCTTTGGGACCATCCAGCTTGTTATCAACGCATTTCCTGCATCACTGATAGTTTGGGGCTGGACTAGTGATCATGGCATGGGCAACGTACACATAATAGATGCTATCAACAGTGTGGTATATAGAGGTTTTAAAATAACATATGATCCATCCAGACTATTTCAGAAATATATATGATCCTTCCCATGTCCTTCTTTCAGGGAAGGACTTGTAGTGTATATTTCAACAACAAAATATTTAGAATTTAGAGTCCTCAGTGGTTGATACCTTTTTAATGGCTAACTGAAAAGATGGTAATAAATTGCAAGCTTTCAAGTCTACTCAGGTCTCTTCATCAGGCAAAGACTAATACAAAATCTGAAATTTATGCACAACACAGCACAGAAATAATGCTATAGATAAGACAAGAGACGTGAAGCAGAACTATCATTATGGGAGAGGGATAAATAGTTGTCCCATATATATTGGAACAGTTCATAGTTAAGGAGTGTCAACATTTTATTGTCCTCAGATTGGGGTCTGGTTCTGTGTTGTGATGCCCCCAAAAGGTCTGAGGGGCAAATTCCTTAACTGATGTAAAAAGACATAAAATACATATTTCAACAACACAATGCCATGCCATTTACTGCATCCTTTATAACAGAATCACTTGCAGGCAAAGAGTTTTGGTTATGAACCGGTCACCTGACGTCCAGACCGATTACCCATAGAAAACATTTGGTACATTATGAAATTAAAAACCTGGCAAAGAAAATCCTACACTGTAGATCAACAAGAATCTGACATCAATAAATAATGTGACAACATTACTCTCCCAAAACTCCAACAATTGTCTCCTCAGTTCTACGACATTTACAGACTGTGGTAAAAAGGAGAGGGGATGTTACATAATGGTAGATATGGCCCTATCCCAACTTTTTTTAAATCATTCTTTTATTATTAAACAGTAAACAACAGACATATTGGTGGATTAATATGAAGGACTTTGAATGTTGTCCATACAAACAAGGTCACATAACAAATAAACCAAACATATTTCCTAGGCATAATGAACCAGTAACAACAATTATTACGGTCGGAACTGAGAAAGAGAAGTAATATACAGTACAGACCAAAAGTTTGGACACACCTTCTCATTTGAAGATTTTTCTGTATTTTCTTGACTATGAAAATTGGACATTCACACTGAAGGCATCGAAACCATGAATTAACACATGTGGAATTATATACTTAACAAAAAAGTGTGAAACAACTGAAATTATGTCTTATATTCTAGGTTCTTCAAAGTAGCCACCTTTTGCTTTGATGACTGCTTTGCACACTCTTGGCATTCTCTTGATGAGCTTCAAGAGGTAGTCACCAGGAATGGTCTTCCAACAATCGTGAAGGAGTTCCCAGAGATGCTTAGCACTTGTTGGCCCTTTTGCCTTCACTCTGCGGTCCAGCTCACTCCAAACCATCTCGATTGGGTTCAGTCTGGCGTAGCACCCCATCACTCTCCTTCAGTTGTTTCACACTTTTTTGTTAAGTATATAATTGCACATGTGTTAATTCATAGTTTTGATGCCTTCAGTGTGAATGTACAATTTTCATAGTCATGAAAATACAGAAAAATCTTTAAATGACAGGGTGTGTCCAAACTTTTGGTCTGTACTGTATATATGGTATATATATGGGATGGGATACAAAAGATCTAAAGAGGAGACCATCTGGTGGGGAGGGAAGAATATGGGGAAGAAGGCAGGAAATGAGAACGTTTAGTAGGGAAGTGGTATGGATTGTAATTATTATATGTGATGGGTCTAAGGTTTTATTAGCCCAAGGTGTCCATATTTTAAGAAACTGAGGCTGAGTGCAAGATTCTGAGCTAGAGAGTTCTTCAACGCAATCTATCAAGTGAATTTTATTTATCCAATCTGAATGAGTAGGGGGTGTTGATTGTTTCTAATTTAGAGCAATTAAGTGTTTTGCAGCTCCTAACAAAAGTGCTAACAAGTCGTGTTTTTTATGTTTGAAATATTTTCAAGGGTGAAATAGTAGGACGTCCGCTGGGGTTAAGGACGGTATGCTAAATGAGTCCTATAACTATAATAAAGTCGATTCTGTCTCCATTCAGAACAGTTTCATTTGAGGACAGAATGAGAAAATATGAGAAAGTGTGCCTTTGTGGGTACTGTAATTGCAGCATAAGGTTGATTCTGTTAAACCTAGATGATGTTATAATTCAGGAGTTCTGTTCAAGCGGGACACAATTTTGCAGGAGTTCTCTTGCAGATGTATGCATCTGGAGAAACCATGAGAGTTAGAAAGAATGGACTTTCCTTCAGAATTTCCCATGAGATTAGAAAACTCGGTTTATAAGTGTTCGTTGGTGCTATTAAATAATTACCGTATATACTCGAGAATAAGCCGAGATTTTCAGCCCATTTTTTTAGGCAGAAAGTGCCCCTCTCAGCTTATATTCGAGTCATTATCCCAGGGAGTCGGCAGGGGAGGGGAGCTCACCTGCTCCTGGTGCAGTCCCTGCATCTCCGATGGTCTCAGCGCCGGAAGCTCTTCCTGTGTTCAGCGGTCATGTGGTACCGCTCATTAACGTAATGAATATGGACACGACTCCACTCCCATAGGGGTGGAGCCACATATTCATTACTTTAATGAGAGGTACCAGTGACGGCTGAACACCGGAACAAGCTGCCGGCACCGAGACATCTGTCAGTGAGAAGCAGGGACTGCGCCAGGAGCAGGTGAGTATAACGGGGGAGGGTGAGCATTGTGCTATATTCATCTGTCCCCGTTCCACCGCCGGGTGCCGCTCCGTCTTCCGTGTACTCTGGCTGTGATGTTCAGGTCATGGCACTCACCCTGAGTTTTTCCAGCAAGATGTTGCATCACCACATTACGGGTGTCAGGTCCGATCATTCCTACATGAACAGTTTCCTGGAAAGTGGATTGGTCATTGTGGGCAAGTTGAATGGCCACCAAGGTCTCCCGATCTGCCCCCTTAGACTTTTATCTTTGGGGTCATCTGAAGGTAATTGTCTATGCTGTGAAGATACGAGATGTGCAGTATCTGAAAAAACGAATACTGGAAGCCTGTGCTAGCATTTCTTTTGTGGTGTTGCTATCAGTGTGTCAATAGTGGACGAAGAGGGTTGCATTGACAATCCAACACAATGGGCAGCACTTTGAACACATTTTATAAGTGGTAATAAACTTGTAAATAACTCATGAAAGAATAAAGTTACGTTAAAACCAAGCACACCATTATTTTTCTTGGGAAATTATCAATAAGTTTGATGTGTCAAATGACCCTCTTCCCTTTGGAAAAATAAATTTGGATCCAAAATGTCCGACTTCAAAATAGCCGCCATGGTCACAAACCATTTTGAAAAGTTTTTTCCCTCCCATATACTAATGTGCCACAAACAGGAAGTTGATATCACCAACCATTCCCATTTTAGTTAGATGTATCTATATAAATAACCCACCCTGTAGAAGAAAAACATTCTCAAAATCTCTTTCATAAGTAACAATATTAACCCCTTTCTACCATTGGATGTACTATTCCGTCCATGTGGGGTGGGCCCTACTTCCGAAGGACGGAATAGTACGTCCAGCGCGATCAGCCGCACTCACGGGAAGAGCGCGGCAGATTGCGGCCGGGTGTCAGCTGACTATCGCAGCTGACATCCGGCACTATGTGCCAGGAGCGGTCACGGACCACCCCCGGCACATTAACCCCATGCACACTGCGATCAAAGATGATCACAGTGTTCTGGCGGTATAGGGAAGCATCGCACATGGAGGGGGCTCGCCGCGTGCTTCCCTGAGACCCTCGGGGCAAAGCGATGTGATCGCGTTGCTCCGACAGTCTCTTCCCTCTTCCTCCCTGCAGCAGGCCCAGATCCAAAATGGCCACGGGGCTGCATCAGGGTCCTGCAGGGAGGTGGCTTACCAGCGCCTGCTCAGAGCAGGTGCCGTGAAGCCTCCAGGAGTGCACGTCAGATCGCTGATCTGACACAGTGCACAGAAAAGTGTCAGATCAGCGATCTTACGCTATAACATGATTCTCCCTCCCTCCCCCCGGGGCAATGTTATAGTGTAAAAAAAAATATTCCGATGTGTAAAACAATATTTTAAAAAAATTCCTAAAAAAAAATAAAAAAAATAAAAAAAATATTGTTCCCATAAATACATCTCTTTATCTAAATAATTAAAAACAATAAACGCACACATATTTAGTATCACCGCGTCCATAACGACCCAACCTATAAAACTGTCCCACTAGTTAACCCCTTCAGTGATCACCGTAAAAAAAAAACGAGGCAAAAAACAACGCTTTATTATCATACCACCGAACAAAAAGTGGAATAACACGCGATCAAAAAGAAGGATATAAATAACCATGGTACTGCTGAAAACGTCATCTTGTTCTGCAAAAAACGAGCCGCCATACAGCATCATCAGCGAAAAAATAAAAAAGTTATAGTCCTCCGAATAAAGCGATGCAAAAATAATTATTTTTTCTATAAAATAGTATTTATCGTATAAAAGCGCCAAAACATAAAAATATTATATAAATGAGGTTTGCTGTAATCGTACTGACCCAAAGAATAAAACTGCTTTATCCGTTTTACCAAACGCGGAACGATGTAAACGCCACCAAAAAGAAATTCATGAATAGCTGGTTTTTGGTCATTCTGCCTCACAAAAATCGGAATAAAAAGCGTTCAAAAAATGTCACGTGCCCGAAAATGTTACCAATAAAAACATCAACTCGTCTCGCAAAAAAGAGACCTCACTTGACTCTGTGGACCAAAATATGGAAAAATTATAGTTCTCAAAATGTGGTAACGCAAAAAATATTTTTGCAATGAAAAGCGTCTTTTAGTGTGTGACGGCTGCCAATCATAAAAATCCGCTAGAAAACCCGCTATAAATAGTAAATCACACACCCCTTCATCACCCCCTTAGTTAGGGAAAAATTTAAAAATTTAAAAAATGTATTTATTTCTATTTTCCCATTAGGGCTATGGTTAGGGTTAGGGATAGGGTTAGGGCTAGGGATTGGGCTAGGGTTAGGGCTAGGGTTAGGGCTAGGGTTAGGGCTAGAGTTAGAGTTAGGGTTGGGGCTAGGGTTAGGGCTACAGTTAGGGTTGGGGCTAAAGTTAGGGTTAGGGTTGGGGTTAAAGTTAGGGTTTGGATTACATTTACGGTTGGAAATAGGGTTGGGATTAGGGTGTGAGGTGTGTCAGGGTTAGGGGTGTGGTTAAGGTTACTGTTGAGATTAGGGTTAGGGGTGTGTTTGGATTAGGGTTTCAGTTATATTTGGGGGGTTTCAATGTTTAGGCACATCAGGGGCTCTCCAAACGTGACATGGCGTCCGATCTCAGTTCCAGCCAATTCTGCATTGAAAAAGTTAAACAGTGCTCCTTCCCGTCTAAGCTCTGCAATGCGCCCAAACAGGGGTTTACTCCAACATATGGGGTATCAGCATACTCAGGACACATTGGACAACAACTTTTGGGGGCAAATTTCTCCTGTTACCCTTGGAAAAATACAAAACTGAGGGCATAAAATAATTTTTGTGAAAAAAAAGATTTTTTATTTTCACGGCTCTGCGTTATAAACTGTAGTGAAACAGTTGGGGGTTCAAAGTTCTCACAACACATCTAGATAAGTTCCTTGGGGTGTCTAGTTTCCAATATGGGGTCACTTGTGGGGGTTTAATTTCAACTGTTACTCAGGACACATTGGACAACAACTTTTGGGGGCAAATTTCTCCTGTTACCCTTGGAAAAATACAAAACTGAGGGCGCAAAATAATTTTTGTGAAAAAAAAGGATTTTTTATTTTCACGGCTCTGCGTTATAAATTGTAGTGAAACACTTGGGGGGGTTCAAAGTTCTCACAAGACATCTAGATAAGTTCCTTGGGGGGTCTAGTTTCCACTATGGGGTCACTTGTGTGGGGTTTCTACTGTTTAGGTACATTAGGGGCTCTGCAAACGCAATGTGACGCCTGCAAACCATTCCATCTAAGTCTGCATTCTAATTGGCGTTCTTTCCCTTTCAATCTCTCGCATGAGCTCAAACGGTGGTTCCCCCCACATATGGGGTATCAGCATACTCAGGACAAACTAGACAACAACTTTTGGGGTCCAATTTCAACTGTTACCCTTGGAATAATACAAAACCAGGAGCTAAAAAATTATTTTTGTGGAAAAAAAAGGATTTTTTATTTTCACGGCTCTGCGTTATAAACTGTAGTGAAACACTTGGGGGTTCAAAGCTCTCACAACACATCTAGATGAGTTCCTTAGGGGGTCTACTTTCCAAAATGGTGTCACTTGTGGGGGGTTTCAATGTTTAGGTACATCAGGAGCTCTCCAAACGTGACATGGTGTCCCATCTCAATTCCAGTCAATTTTGCATTGAAAAGTCAAATGGCACTCCTTCCCTTCTGAGCTCTGCGATGCGCCCAAACAGTGGTTTATCCCACATATGGGGTATCGGCGTACTCAGGACAAATGGCACAACAAGTTTTGGGGTCCAATTTCTTCTCTTACTCTTGGGAAAATAAAGAATTGGGGGACGAAATGATCATATTTGTGAAAAAATATGATTTTGTATTTTCACGGCTCTGCATTATAAACTTCTGTGAATCACTTAATGGGTCAAAGTGCTCACCACACATCTAGATAAGCTCCTTAGGGGTCTAATTTCCAAAATTGGGTCACTTGTGGGGGGTTTCAATGTTTAGGCACATCAGGGGCTCTCCAAACGCAACATGGCGTCCCATCTCAATTCCAGTCAATTTTGCATTGAAAAGTC
Source organism: Ranitomeya imitator (assembly GCF_032444005.1). Classification (NCBI taxonomy): domain Eukaryota; kingdom Metazoa; phylum Chordata; class Amphibia; order Anura; family Dendrobatidae; genus Ranitomeya; species Ranitomeya imitator. The sequence goes on from NC_091291.1 coordinate 135,908,781, forward strand.
AAATGGCGCTCCTTACCTTCCGAGCTCTGCCATGTGCCCAAACAGTGGTTTACCCCACATATGGGGTATCAGCGTACTAAAGACAAATTGTACAACAACTTTTGGGGTTTATTTTCTCCTGTTACCCTTGGTAAAATAAAACAAACTGGAGCTGAAGTACATTTTTGTGAAAAAAAAAGTTAAATGTTCATTTTTATTTAAACATTCCAAAAATTCCTGTGAAACACCTGAAGGGTTAATAATCTTCTTGAATGTGGTTTTGAGCACCTTGAGGAGTGCAGTTTTTAGAAGGGTGTAATACTTGGTTATTTTCTATCATATAGACCCCTCAAAATGACTTTAAATGAGATGTGGTCACAAAAAAATGGTGTTGTAAAAATGAGAAATTGTTGGTTAAATTTTAACCCTTATAACTCCCTAACAAAAACAAATTTTGGTTCCAAAACTGTGCTGATGTAAAGCATGTGGGAAATGTTACTTATTAAGTATTTTGCGTGACATATCTCTGTGATTTATTTGCATAAAAATTCAAAGTTGGAAAATTGCGAAATTTTCTAAATTTTCGCCAAATTTCCATTTTTTTCACAAGTAAACTTAGGTAATATCAAAGAAATTTTACCACTGTCATGAAGTACAGTATGTCACAAGAAAAAAAGTCAGAATCACCGGGATTCGTTGAAGCATTCCAGAGTTATAATCTCATAAATGGACAGTGGTCAGAATTGTAAAAATTGGCCTGGTCATTAACGTGCAAACCACCCTTGGGGGTAAAGGGGTTAAGAAATTATTCCCACATGTCAAATTTGAAAATATACTCTGGGTGGTAAGAGTGTTACATAAACCACTTTTCAATCTGAGAGGATGTAGAAAGCAGAAAGAATGAACATCTGCAAAATTGTTCAAAGACCTACAGTATTTAAATTTGTAGGCTTTTAGTCTTGGAGCACATCAATACAAAATATCCTTTGAAAGGCTGCCATTGTCAGTAAGCTATTTTGCATAGATCCAGACCATCACTGATGGAAACAAAAGCCGACAGTCACTTTAGGTGCAACCTGACTTTGATGGAGCTTTTGAACCATTTGATAGTCCGTGGCTCCAATATGTTGAGTGTTGTGAATTCTGTGGCAGAGTTCACTCCTGTGGTCACAAGTGGTACTTCGGCTGATTCTCTCTGGGAGCTTCCGTTTGTGGAGGAAAGTGGTACTGCAGCTTCTGAGTTTCCTCCCTCAGGTCATCTGGTGAGCTCGTTAGCTGCTTCTCTACTTAACTCCACCTAATGCTTTGATCCATGCTTCCTGTCCATGTTCCAGTGTTGGACTTGTGTTTCTCTGGATCATTCCTATGGCTTGCTGCTCTGAATAGCTAAGTGCTTCTTTGCTATTTGTTGCTATTTTTTCTGTCCAGCTTGTCTATTTGTTTTCCTGGAAGCTCTGGGACGCAAAGGGTGTACCTCCGTGCCGTTAGTTCGGTACGGAGGGTCTTTTTGCCCCCTTTGCGTGGTTTTCTTTAGGGTTTTGTGTAGACCGCAAAGTTATCTTTCCTATCCTCGTTCTGTCTAGAATATCGGGCCTCACTTTGCTGAATCTATTTCATCCCTACGTTTGTCTTTTCATCTTACTCACAGTCATTATATGTGGGGGGCTGCCTTTTCCTTTGGGGTATTTCTCTGAGGCAAGGTAGGCTTATTTTTCTATCTTCAGGCTAGTTAGTTTCTCAGGCTGTGCCGAGTTGCATAGGGAGCGTTAGGCGCAATCCACGGCTGCCTCTAGTTGTGTTTGGAGAGGATCAGGAATTGCGGTCTACAGAGTTCCCACGTCTCAGAGCTCGTTCTATTATTTTGGGTTATTGTCAGATCACTGTATGTGCTCTGATCGCTATGTACATTGTGTTACTGAATTGCCTATCATAACAGTCCAGGAAGCCAAAAGTACTAATGATTCTCAATAGAGGGAAAAAAGAAGTTCTGAGACCATTTTTTTTCCTTTGCACTGTGATTTGTCTTTTTTTTCCCCTAGACATTTGGGTGGTTCAGGACACAGGTGTTACAATGGACATTAAAGGTCTGTCTTCATGTGTAGATCAGCTCACGGCAAGAGTTCAAGATATTCAAAATTTTGTGGTTCAGAATTCTTTGTTAGAACCGAGAATTCCTATTCCAGATTTGTTTTTTGGAGATAGAACTAAATTTCTGAGTTTCAAGAATAATTGTAAACTGTTTCTGGCTTTGAAACCTCGCTCTTCTGGTGACCCAGCGCAACAGGTTAGGATCGTCATTTCTTTTTTGCGTGGCGACCCTCAGGACTGGGCATTTTCTCTTGCGTCAGGAGATCCTGGATTAAGTAATATCGATGCGTTTTTCCTGGCGCTTGGATTGCTGTACGATGAGCATAATTCAGTAGATCAGGCAGAAAAAAATTTGCTGGCTCTTTGTCAGGCTCAGGATGAGATAGAGCTATATTGCCAGAAATTTAGAAAATGGTCCGTGCTCACTCAATGGAATGAATCTGCGCTTGCAGCCATTTTCAGAAAGGGTCTCTCTGAGGCTCTTAAGGATGTCATGGTGGGATTTCCTATGCCCGCTGGTTTGAATGAGTCTATGTCTTTGGCCATTCAGATCGGTCGACGCTTGCGTGAGCGTAAATCTGTGCACCATTTGGCGGTATTACATGAGATTAAACCTGAGCCTATGCAGTGCGATAGGACTATGACCAGAGTTGAACGGCAAGAACACAGACGTCTGAATGGGCTGTGTTTCTACTGTGGTGATTCCACTCATGCTATCTCTGATTGTCCTAAGCGCACTAAGCGGTTCGCTAGGTCTGCCGCCATTGGTACTGTGCAGTCAAAATTTCTTCTGTCCATTACCTTGATATGCTCCTTGTCGTCGTATTCTGTCATGGCGTTTGTGGATTCAGGCGCTGCCCTGAATTTGATGGACTTGGATTATGCTAAACGTTGTGGGTTTTTCTTGGAGCCCTTGCAGTGTCCTATTCCATTGAGAGGAATTGATGCTACACCTTTGGCCAAGAATAAGCCTCAATACTGGACCCAGCTGACCATGTGCATGGCTCCTGCACATCAGGAGGTTATTCGCTTTCTGGTGTTGCATAATCTGCATGATGTGGTCGTGTTGGGGTTGCCATGGCTACAAGCCCATAATCCAGTATTGGATTGGAATTCCATGTTGGTGTCCAACTGGGGTTGTCAGGGGGTACATGGTGATGTTCCATTTCTGTCAATTTCGTCATCCACCCCTTCTGAGGTTTCAGAGTTCTTGTCTGATTACCGGGATGTATTTGATGAGCCCAAGTCCGATGCCCTACCTCCGCATAGGGATTGTGATTGTGCTATCAATTTGATTCCTGGTAGTAAATTCCCAAAAGGTCGACTGTTTAATTTATCCGTGCCTGAGCACACCGCTATGCGCAGTTATGTGAAGGAATCCCTGGAGAAGGGGCATATTCGCCCGTCATCGTCGCCATTAGGAGCAGGGTTCTTTTTTGTAGCCAAGAAGGATGGTTTGCTGAGACCGTGTATAGATTACCGCCTTCTTAATAAGATCACTGTTAAATTTCAGTACCCCTTGCCATTGTTATCTGATTTGTTTGCTCGGATTAAGGGGGCTAGTTGGTTCACTAAGATAGATCTTCGTGGTGCGTATAATCTGGTGAGAATCAGGCAAGGCGATGAATGGAAAACTGCATTTAATACGCCTGAGGGTCATTTTGAGTATCTAGTGATGCCGTTCGGACTTGCCAATGCTCCATCAGTGTTTCAATCCTTTATGCATGACATCTTCCGTGAGTACCTGGATAAATTCCTGATTGTGTACTTGGATGACATTTTGATCTTCTCGGATGATTGGGAGTCTCATGTGAAGCAGGTCAGAACGGTTTTTCAGGTCCTGCGTGCTAATTCTTTGTTTGTGAAGGGATCAAAGTGTCTCTTTGGTGTGCAGAAGGTTTCATTTTTGGGGTTCATCTTTTCCCCTTCTACTATCGAGATACATCCGGTTAAGGTCCAAGCCATCCATGATTGGACTCAGCCGACATCTCTGAAAAGTCTGCAAAAGTTCCTGGGCTTTGCTAATTTTTATCGTCGCTTCATCTGCAATTTTTCTAGTGTTGCCAAACCATTGACCGATTTGACCAAGAAGGGTGCTGATTTGGTCAATTGGTCTTCTGCTGCTGTGGAAGCTTTTCAAGAGTTGAAGCATCGTTTTTCTTCTGCCCCTGTGTTGTGTCAACCAGATGTTTCTCTTCCGTTCCAGGTCGAGGTTGATGCTTCTGAGATTGGAGCAGGGGCTGTTTTGTCACAGAGAGGTTCTGGTTGCTCAGTGATGAAACCATGCGCTTTCTTTTCCAGGAAGTTTTCGCCTGCTGAGCGAAATTATGATGTGGGCAGCCGAGAGTTGCTGGCCATGAAGTGGGCATTCGAGGAGTGGCGTCATTGGCTTGAAGGAGCTAAGCATCGCGTGGTGGTATTGACTGATCATAAGAACATGACTTATCTCGAGTCTGCCAAGCGCTTGAATCCTAGACAAGCTCGTTGGTCGTTGTTTTTGCCCGTTTTGACTTTGTGATTTCGTACCTTCCGAGCTCTAAAAATGTGAAGGCGGATGCTCTGTCTAGGAGTTTTGTGCCCGACTCTCTGGGTTTATCTGAGCCGGCGGGTATCCTCAAGGAAGGAGTAATTGTGTCTGACATCTCCCCTGATTTGCGGCGGGTGCTGCAAAAATTTCAGGCTAATAAACCTGATCGTTGCCCAGCGGAGAAACTGTTTGTCCCTGATAGGTGGACGAATAGAGTTATCTCTGAACTTCATTGTTCGGTGTTGGCTGGTCATCCTGGAATCTTTGGTACCAGAGAGTTAGTGGCTAGATCCTTTTGGTGGCCGTCTCTGTCGCGGGATGTGCGTACTTTTGCGCAGTCCTGTGGGATTTGTGCTCGGGCTAAGCCCTGCTGTTCTCGTGCCAGTGGGTTGCTTTTGCCCTTGCCGGTCCCGAAGAGGCCTTGGACACATATCTCTATGGATTTTATTTCTGACCTTCCCGTTTCTCAAAAGATGTCAGTCATTTGGGTGGTCTGTGATCGCTTTTCTAAGATGGTCCATCTGGTACCCTTGTCTAAATTGCCTTCCTCCTCTGATTTGGTGCCTTTGTTCTTCCAGCATGTGGTTCATTTGCATGGCATTCCAGAGAATATTGTTTCTGACAGAGGTTCCCAGTTTGTTTCGAGGTTTTGGCGAGCCTTTTGTGGTAGGATGGGCATTGACTTGTCTTTTTCCTCGGCTTTCCATCCTCAGACTAATGGTCAGACCGAATGAACCAATCAGACCTTGGAAACATATCTGAGAGGCTTTGTTTCTGCTGATCAGGATGACTGGGTGTCCTTTTTGCCTTTGGCTGAGTTCGCCCTTAATAATCGGGCCAGCTCGGCTACCTTGGTTTCGCCGTTTTTCTGCAATTCTGGGTTCCATCCTCGTTTCTCTTCAGGACAGGTTGAGTCTTCGGACTGTCCTGGTGTGGATACTGTGGTGGACAGGTTGCAGCAGATTTGGACTCAGGTAGTGGACAATTTGACCTTGTCCCAGGAGAAGGCTCAACTTTTCGCTAATCGCAGACGCCGTGTGGATCCCCGACTTCGTGTTGGGGATCTGGTTTGGTTATCTTCTCGTCATATTCCTATGAAGGTTTCCTCTCCTAAGTTTAAACCTCGTTTTATTGGTCCGTATAGGATTTCTGAGGTTCTTAATCCTGTGTCTTTTCGTCTGACTCTCCCAGTTTCTTTTTCCATACATAACGTATTCCATAGGTCATTGTTGCGGAGATACGTGGCACCTATGGTTCCATCTGTTGAGCCTCCTGCCCCGGTTTTGGTGGAGGGGGAATTGGAGTATATTGTGGAGAAGATTTTGGATTCTCGTGTTTCAAGACGGAAACTCCAGTATCTGGTTAAATGGAAGGGTTATGCTCAGGAAGATAATTCCTGGGTTTTTGCCTCTGATGTCCATGCTCCCGATCTTGTTCGTGCCTTTAATGTGGCTCATCCTGGTCGGCCTGGGGGCTCTGGTGAGGGTTCGGTGACCCCTCCTCAAGGGTGGGGTACTGTTGTGAATTCTGTGGCAGAGTTCACTCCTGTGGTCACAAGTGGTACTTCGGCTGATTCTCTCTGGGAGCTTCCGTTTGTGGAGGAAAGTGGTACTGCAGCTTCTGAGTTTCCTCCCTCAGGTCATCTGGTGAGCTCGTTAGCTGCTTCTCTACTTAACTCCACCTAATGCTTTGATCCATGCTTCCTGTCCATGTTCCAGTGTTGGACTTGTGTTTCTCTGGATCATTCCTGTGGCTTGCTGCTCTGCATAGCTAAGTGCTTCTTTGCTATTTGTTGCTATTTTTCTGTCCAGCTTGTCTATTTGTTTTGCTGGAAGCTCTGGGACGCAAAGGGTGTACCTCCGTGCCGTTAGTTCGGTACGGAGGGTCTTTTTGCCCCCTTTGCGTGGTTTTCTTTAGGGTTTTGTGTAGACCGCAAAGTTATCTTTCCTATCCTCGTTCTGTCTAGAATATCGGGCCTCACTTTGCTGAATCTATTTCATCCCTACGTTTGTCTTTTCATCTTACTCACAGTCATTATATGTGGGGGGCTGCCTTTTCCTTTGGGGTATTTCTCTGAGGCAAGGTAGGCTTATTTTTCTATCTTCAGGCTAGTTAGTTTCTCAGGCTGTGCCGAGTTGCATAGGGAGCGTTAGGCGCAATCCACGGCTGCCTCTAGTTGTGTTTGGAGAGGATCAGGAATTGCGGTCTACAGAGTTCCCACGTCTCAGAGCTCGTTCTATTATTTTGGGTTATTGTCAGATCACTGTATGTGCTCTGATCGCTATGTACATTGTGTTACTGAATTGCCTATCATAACAGTTGAGAATTGTTTGGAATTTCCCTTAAACAAATTTTATGGGCAAATGATCAATAGGTGACCCGACCTCAGTATTAAGCGTGATTTATGAGCCATATAAGTCAAAGCTAACATTTTAATAACTGAATGGTATTGTCTGCCATGGTGATGAAAATTGGTGAAGAGAAGACAATCTGCATGCCAATATGTTAGGTGTCGAGTTCCCGCCACTGCACAGGGGGAATCTCGAACCATGTCCTCTGCAGTCTCCCATTCTTCCAAGGCCGTAGTGGAGTCTACTGAGCAGAGAAGTCGGTCCCAGCGTCTGGCTCAAGCTGATACTGTGCGTCTGGTTACAGCTGCTGTCCCAGGATCAGCCTTTGTAACCAGCATTGATCAGTGGCGAGCAGACATTCCAGGGACTAAGTCCTGCTTCTCTTCTACTGAGCATGCCTGTGGGACAACCTCTCATTGGAGTTCAGAGGTCACATGCTCAGGTCCTATAGCGGCTCCGAATGGACCATTAGGCATGTCCCGGAAGGCTACAGCTATAAAAGGTTTGCATGGCCACTCGGCCATGCGCTAGTATAAACCAAAATGGTGTGTGTGTGTGCTTGCATGACTATCTGGTGAAATCTCCTTAATGTTCCCTTTCCCTCTGGTTGTTGCATGGGCATTTGGGTGAGTGGATTGAGGATACAGCATCAGTCAGTGGCTTAGTCATCGCCACACATTTGGTCTTGCATATGCAAGAGCGACACTGCGTGCACTCTGTGCGCTTTAGCTTTCAGCTAGCGGTTCTGCAGTTGCGTCCGCACTTACAGGCTGAGCATAGTTCCTGTTCAGAGTAGAGTGGGAAATCCCAATTGAACCCAGCATCTGTTTGGGAGTCCTCAGGCGCGGGCTCAAAAGCCACTGAGTGACCGAGCAGGTTCAACCACCAGCTTAGTGGGGGTGAGTGCTAGGGATCCCACTAGCTCCTGCTCTGCTGCACCCTGTGACATTTAACAGGGTTCAGCGTTCCTATTGTTCTCTGCAACTCTGTGGAGCAACAGATTTTGCATTTCTTCACACCGGGTGACGTTAACCCATGTGTACTTAGGCGTAATACCGCCATAGAGTGCCGCCATTACTTAGCAACAGGTTCCATCACTGCACGGTGGACCCCGGGCTGGGAGCACACCTTATATCTGGTGCATTCCACCAGCCTTAACACAATATCACTCTTGAAATATTGAAAAGATTTTCTCTGCAGAAAACACATCCATTGACAAGGAACCAAAAATATTAAATTTATTGTCCTCAGGAGGTTATACAACTAATTTTTTGTTTTGGTATTGTAATTGCGTTTTTACAGCCTGATGGGCTGGTTGTTGACGATTATCCAATCACAATGTAAATATTAGATCCCATGACTCTCTAAATGAAGATGATAACTCATGACCTGATAATTAACTTATACTAACATGCTTCGTAAACTGATTTCATCTGACTATATAAAGCCCTTAAGCACCGATGCAAAAGGAGCGATCCCATCTGTTATACCAAATTCAACTATGGATTCCAGTACCTACAAATTCTATAACGAAAATGGCTTAGATTCGAGACAACACTTGGATCATTACTTGTCAGATAAACCTGAAATGGCCTTTGGAGAGGATATTCTGGAATTTCCCGTTAAAAATCTTTTAAAAACTTTCACTGAGGGTATGTACTTTTTATATTATAGGGTATGTACTTTTACAATTCTATGTTTATTGGTTTTAAATAAATACAAGTTGGGCAATTTTTTTTCTTTTACGTGTTTGGGTAGAGAGAGGGGCAAGCAAGCTGTTCCATGCCTACATGTAAGTTATGGGATGAAATAGCTTTTACACTGAGAATACTAGTGATGACTGATGAGCAAACATATGTAAAAAAAAAGAAAAATTGTTGGAGCGCTTCTTTAACGTTTAACTGACATATGACTTATAGGTAGGTCATATGCTAGCTCTGTCTTTGATGCAAGCTCAAAAACTGATGGCAGATGATGACTGTGTAAGGCTATGTTCACATTTGCATTGTGCGCCGCTGCGTCGGCGACGCAACGCACAGCGCAAATAAAAACACACGCAAAAACGCTGCGTTTTGCGACGCATGCGTCGTTTTTTGCCGAAATTTGGACGCAAGAAAAATGCAACTTGTTGCGTTTTCTTGGTCCGACGCTTGCGGCAAAAAAGACGCATGTGTCGCACAACGCAACAAACAAAAACGCATGTGTCCCCCATGTTAAATATAGGGGCGCATGACGCATTCGTCGCTGCTGCGTCACCCGACGCAAACCCGACGCAAACTAGCATAACGCTAATGTGAACGTAGGCTAATTCAGCCATCATCTGCCTCTAACAGCCGTGAATGTATCAGAGCTCCACCAGCGGATTTTAACCTATGTCTGACAACAGCATTTACAGAGTGCAGTCGTGAGGTGCATTGTTCAAACTGCCCATCGAGTCCTCCACAAAAACTCAGGGTACAAAAATCAAGCGCCATTGACAAAAATTGGAAAAATATTATGGATTTCAGAAAATGGAAACACAAACTAGATACATTTTTTTGGTAAGTTTCCAACATTTTTTCACCACTTAAATAAAAAAAAAATAGGTAAGTTTGGTAATGCCATAATCATACTAATCTGGAGAAGCACATTAGTAGGTCCTTTTACCATTTAATGAATATTGTAAATAATAAGCACCACAAAAAACAATTATGTAATTGTGCTTTTTTCTGGCATTTCACCACACTTTTTCCAGTACATAATATGATAACATGAATTATGCAATTCAAAAGTGCAAAAAACAAGTTCTCGTACACCATATAGAGAAACAAAAAAAGATATGGCTCTTGGAATAAGGAGAGGAGAAAATAAAAGCTCAAAAATTGAAAATTCCCATCTTGGGAAGTGATAAATTTAGATTATGATGATCCTTCAGGAATATTGAACACTTACAATAAGGTTGTTCCACAGATTACATTTCAGTTGTTGGGAGTCCTAGCTAGGGGATGCTTTTCGCTCTGATGATTGTTGAAGGAACCATCTGATGATTTGGCAATGTTTGTGCACCTAGCAGCAGAGAACTTTGGAGGATTAATTTTACTTTCTTGGATTTCAGAAATGCATTGTTCACCTATTTTGTTGGAAATTATTCAGATAAAAGCTATTGCTCATCTAAGACGTCTTTATGGGTTTAACATAATAAATGTTTCAAGCTTTTATCAGTGGATGGAGCAATTGTAGCTAAATATTAGACTGGATAGATAGAAAAATAATATTTAAAAACGTTACATCGTACAAGAAGAAAGCTAATAACAAGGAGTTTTGTAATGATTGTAACTAAAGGATAGCAAGACCCAGTCCATAGGGTAAAATAAACGAGGTGTTAGGGGTCGAGTTCCCGTCTCTGCACAGGGGGAATCTCGGGCCATCTCCGCTCCGCTGATGACTGGGCATCCTTGTTACCGTGGGCAGAGTTTGCCCTTAACAATGCTGTAGCTGACTCCACCGATCAGACTCCTTTCCTCCTTAATTACGGCCAGCATCCGCGGGTTCCTATGCCTATGCCCGTGTCCTCTGCTGACTCCAGGGTGGCAGACTGGGCAGTGGAGGCACGGGACATTTGGGACCACACTCAGGATGCCATCCGGGCCTCCAAGGAGAGAATGAGGTCCTCCGCCGATGCACATCGGCACCCTGCCTCGACCTTTGCCCCTGGCAATTTGGTGTGGCTCTCCGCCCACAACATCAGGCTGCGTGTAGAGTCCACTAAGTTTGCACCTCGCTACTTGGGTCCCTTCAAGGTCCTCGAACAGGTTAATCCTGTGGTCTACCATCTAGCCCTTCCTCCACGCCTAGGTATCACTGACACCTTTCATGTTTCCCTCCTTAAGCCCGTATACATGTCCCGATTTTCTGAGTCATCTGCAGGGACATTGGGTTCATCTACGGACAATTTCGAGGTGAACACTATTTTGGGGTGCAAGGTGGTACGTGGCAAAAAATTTTATTTGGTGGACTGGAAGGGTTACGGTCCTGAGGATAGGTCCTGGGAGCCTGTTGAGCACATTCGGGCTCCGCAGCTCATTGCCGCCTTCGAGCGTAGCGAGGCTCAAGGAGGGGGGCCCTAGGAGGGGGGTAATGTTAGGGGTCGAGTTCCCGCCTCTGCGCAGGGGGAATCTCGGGCCAGCTCCGCTGCGGTCTCCAAATTCTTCTCCTGCCACAGTGGAGCCTGCTCAGCGGAGTCAACAGTCCCAGCGTCTTGCTCAGTCTCACTCTGTTCAAAGAGTTAATGCTGCTTTTCCTGCTTCTGCCATTGAAGTCAGTGCTGGGCAGCGGCGTGCAGACGCTTCTGGGACTAAGTCCTGCTTTTCTCGTTCTGAGCATTCCCTGAGTAAGATCTCTCAGTGGAGATCGAGGGTCACATGGTCAGATATTGCAGCTAAGTCCATTGGTCCTTTCAGGAAGGTCCTGTAGGTGCTAGGACTAAGTCCTGCTTTGCACACATTGAGCATGCCCAGGGCAAGATCTCTCAGTGGAGATCTAGGGTCACATGCTCAGGTATGGCAGTCTCTCATTGGTCCTTCTAGGAAGGTCTTTTACTTGTTGCAGCTATATAAGGCTCACATGGCCGCACGGCCATGTGCTAGTATTGTCTTTTGTTATGTGCTTTGCGCCAGTGTGGTCACGTGAGAGTGTGTTCAGGGACCGGGCTGAAATAAGCCCCTAGAATGCTGGCACCTCTGGCGAGGAGTTTGTGTTTGAATGTGTTCAGGGACCTGGCTGAAATGAGCCCTTAGAATGCTGGCACCTCCGGCGAGGAGTTTTGTGTGCATGCGTGACCACTGACTGCTCTCTGTTTGGGCAGTTAGCCTGTGACTCTGTGGTGTCTAACAGGGCACAGTGCTTTTCTTTCACGGCTACTCGGTGAATTAACTGAGTTAGTCCATACCGCCATATAGTACCGCCGTTTGCTAGCAGCAGGTACTCCTGCACGGTGGACACCCAGCTGCGAACGCACCAGTATCAATAAAAACATCTCTATTTAATTGGTGCATTCCGCTAGCCCTAACACGAGGTGACCTGCTTTTCTTGATAGCATTCTTCCCATAGCAGGAGATATCATTGTGCATGGTTTTCTGTCAAATCAAGAAATCCATGTGATGTATTTTGGCAGCTGGGTCTACATGCCTAAAATTACAGAAGAGACTTCTTTAAGATGATGTCTTTATAAGATAAGGAAAATATGTTTTGGATGGATTCACCAGTCAAATGATGGAAGCAGATGTACGAGGTTGTCTTGTGGTAACGAGACAAACTTTCTAACAAAACGTTCTTGAGTATTGGATTTATTGGATTGATCCATTCTGCTTGCTAATAAGAGAAGCATTTTCTATGCTGCAAGAATGATAAATGTATGCACCCCATGTTATTGAATTTTTGCCCATGATATCAATAATGCATAGACAGGATGGAGAAAATAGATGTATTCGATAGATATCAGTTATAGTAAAAGTAGTGTATTAACACAAAGATGAATCCAGTTACTGAAACTCTCTCACCTGTCTGTGTATGTATCCTTCAATATTCAGAATTTTTTTTCTGCAGGTCATATTAAAGGAGACGTCTTGATTGATATCAGTCCTGGTTCCATGGTTTATCATTTGTTTGCAGCCTGTGAGTATTTCAAGCACATCATAGTTCTAAAGTCTAGAGACAGCTGCATCATGGAGCTGAAAAGATGGGTGGATGAACGTACAGGAGCATTCGATTGGAGACATGCCACAAAACTTCACGTAGATGTGAATGGAAACAGGTGACGTATTTGTCCAAAAATTAGGAAAACCTTAGGCAGATATTTAACTGATTAGAAACAGAGTAGTAAATATTCATAGATTTCCAAAGTACAAAAAAAACATACCACAGTACAATTTTTTTTGCAGTGGCCCACTGTGAAAGCATTTTTTAGGTACACTGGTTTTCTGTAAGAAAAGTTTTATTAGCTTAGAATACCAGAGCCAAAAAAACCCCAAAACATTATTTTGGCCACCATTAGGTGAATGGCAGCCTATGGCTGCTTTTAGCGCATATCTATGGAGCTTTTTCCTAAGACATGTTAAATATCCAAACAGAGCGTATGCTCTTAAAAATCAGGTGCTCAGTGGCAGTCCACCAATGGTGGCAGGCCACACCATCACTATGGTACTGAATGGTACCACTTGTCAATTTCTTCTAATATCTGCTGATTAAATATCGCAAAAAATAGCAGGACTTATAAAGAGCCATTTCCACATATACTGTTCCTTCTTCATATATGGCAGGAGCCATCATAGTTAACTCTAACTGCTGCTCTTTAAAAGCTGTGATAAACAGAGAAGATGGCATCTAAGCGGTTAGACAGAAAAAGGACTCTCTGTCATCCACATTGGCCCACAACAACTCAATCACAGGAACCCAATGTTTTGTTTCATGGTGGGTTTGGGCCGCATGGGAGGCCCTATTTTTTTAATCTTTCTTACGTGATCTCTGACTTTCTATTTGTGACACTTCTAGACCATCAGCCCTGGTTTAATTCGAGACTCTCTTCAGTCCTGGAATCCAGTAGTCAAGCTCTAACCACTGAGCTCTAACATCATCCATTCAATATTGTCAGTGGTATAATCACTTTTCTCATTTCCCCATTTCTTTCAGTGATCGGTTACAGGATAAAGAAGGAAAACTGAGATCAGCCCTTCAACATGTTGTGAAATGTGACCTTGAGAAAGAAAATATCATGGATCCAATCGTCTTACCACTGGCAGATTGTGTCATCTGTTGTGGGCTTCTAGAACTTATCAGCAAAAACCAAGATGATTACATCCGATATCTCAGGAAGATTTCTTCATTGCTGAAACCTGGAGGACACTTCATAATGATTGGGGCTTTAGATATAACATATGTAACAGTTGGGAAAGACAAGATCCATTCTTTCAGTTATGATGAGGATTTTGCCAGGAAAGCTTTAGTTGGAGAAGGTTTTGTTATTGACCGCTGTGAGGTTAAGAAGAGAACGATTGTGAGTGACCTCGTTGACTATAAAGCCGTCATATTCATTGCAGCTCACAAAGAGAATTAGATCCAAAATGACTCAAGTTGAGTGTCCATGTCACAAAATATACGTAAAGCTTAAGTCCCATTAATTTCTTTAGGCGACAATCAAACTGTACATTTGGAACACCATGCTGGCTAACTGCTTGTCAGCTGCTTTTTAACAGCTGCTCTGTTTCCTGTTACAGTTATTTGACAACAGTCTAATAAATTGAAGTATGTGATATTATACTATTCTTTGTTGCATTTGTGTCCTTTACTTAGGTCTGATTTATGTTGCTTATTTGCACTAAAGTTCTACTAAAAGTGATGTATAAGCAATATTCCTATTGAGTTTGATGTGACATCTGCTAATGGATACATACAAGCAGTAGCTGAAATCAGAATAAATCACATTGGATGCAGCTGTCCTCTATCCCCTCTGCATGCTGGGCACACAAATACTGGTACATTTAATGGTGGAAGATGAAACTGTCGTCGTGTGGGGCTGTGGGGTCTATTATACTGTGTGAGTAGCTACAGGCAGGGCCGTATTTAGAGTTTCTGCTGCCCTAGGCACTTTTAGTGCTGCCTTCCCCTTTGGTGAGTATGACACTATCGGCAGTGACTTTGGCAAGAATCGCTGATATGAAAGTCGCCTTTTGCTGCAGATCCGGCAGTTTTTCTATATGTGCCGCATAACACATCAATTACGGCAACACTGCGTTTGGCCTCATTCATTCCCTATGGGATTTGCCGCGCTTGCCATGATCTGGCAAATGCGGTACCATACATCCCAACTTTTGAAGAAGGGAAGAAGGTATAAAGTTTGCGGTGCACGTAGTTCACCATGGCAAATTTTAGGCCATGCCTCTGACCACACCCATTTCACAACTAGTCACACCCATATCCACGTTCCAACCACACCCATTTAGCACTGCTGTTCACACTGTTTTTTATACAATAATTATAAACAAAAAAAAAATATAGCCCCACAGTGCTCCATACTGTATAATGGCCACACATGATGCTCCATACTGTATAATGGCCACCACACATGATGCTCCATAATGTATAATGGCCACACACAGTTCTCCATACTGTATAATGGCCACACATGATGCTCCATAGTGTATAATGGCCACACTTGATGCTCCATAGTGTATAATGGCCACACATGATGCTCCATAATGTATAATGGCCACACAGTGCTCCATACTGTATAATGGCCACACAGTGCTCCATACTGTATAACGGCCACACACAGTTCTCCATACTGTATAAGGATCCCACATGATGCTCAATACTGTATAATGGCCACACATAATTTTCCATACTGTATAACGGCCACACATGATGCTCCATAATGTATAACGGCCACACGATGCTCAATACTGTATAATGGCCACACACAGTTCTCGATACTGTATAATGATCCCACATGATGCTCAATACTGTATAATGACCCCCCTCCTGTATGCATGGCTCATATCCCCCCTCTGTATGCATGGCTCATATTCCCCCCTGAATGCATGGCTCATATCCCCCCCTGAATGCATGGCTCATATTCCCCCACTGTATGCATGGCTCATATTCCCCCCCAAATGCATGGCTCATATTCCCCCACTGTATGCATGGCTCATATCCCCCCCCCTGAATTCATGGCTCATATTCCCCCACTGTATGCATGGCTCATATTCCCCCCCTGGATGCATGGCTCATATTCCCCCCTGTATGCTTGGCTCATATTCCCCCCCGAATGCATGGCTCATATTTCCCCCCTGTATGCATGGCTCATATTCCCCCCCTGAATACATGGCTCATATTTCCCCACTGTATGCATGGCTCATAATCCCCCCTGTATGTATGGCTCATCTCTCCACCCCCGCTCCCATCTTGCGTCCTCCTTCATCCCCCCTCCCCTGTCCCCCGTCCCTCATACTCACCTGTCCCACACCATACGGCCGTGCTGACATCCCCCTGGCTCTGTCCAGACTCCCGATGCAGCACCTTCTTCCTGCGTGAGCGGTCATGTGATACCGCTTATTAAGGTAATGAATATGCGCATATTCATGACCTTAATGAGCGGTACCACGTGACCGCTCATTCAGGACGAGCTGCAGACGCCGAGACCAGGCATCGCTGGAGCAGGATGAGTATCGTCTTCAAGGAGTGTGGGTGGGAGGTGGGTGGGCGGGCGTCCGAGAGGGGAAGGCGGGGGGGGGGAGGCGCAGCCGGTCGGGAGGTGACCCAGGACTTATAAAAAAAAAAAAACAAACAAACAAATCTTGCTCAGGTGCCGCCCCCTGCATTGTCCCTGCCCTAGGCACATGCCCTCAAGTGCCTAGTGGCAAACCCTGGCTGCAGGATTCATTACACTGTGCGAGGATCTGTAGGGTCCATTATGTTGTCTAAGGAACTGTGCAGTCCATCACACTGTGTGATGATTTGTGCAGTCGAACATACTACTGTGTGTGGGGTGATTGTGGGGTCTGTTGTTCTGTATGAGGAGCTATGGGGTCCATTATAATACCTGTGTGGGGAGCTGTGGGGTACATCAATTTGTGAGGAGCTGTGGGTCCATCATTCTGTGTTTGTGGTAAGCTGTGGAGTTAATCAAACTGTGTAGGGAGCTGTGTGACCATTTTGCTATTTAAGGGGAGCTGCAGGTTCCATCATGCTGTGTTTGAGGAGGGTGTGGGTGCTGCATTATACTGAGTGGGGAGCTGAGGGGTCCATCATCTATATATATAATTGTCTAAGGGTTTTTCCGTCTGTCTGTCTTTCTGTCTGTCTGTCTGTCCAGAAAATCCCGCGTCTCTGATTGGACGAGGCCGCCAGGCCTCGACCAATCAGCGACGGGCACAGAGACGATGATGTCATAAAGGACGTAGACATCCTGCGTTTCTGATTCAGCGACGGGCACAGTATCGACGTAGATGTCATAATGGTTGCCATGGCGATGATGATGTCATAAAGGTTGCCTCAACCAATCAGCGACGGGCACAGTCTGCCGCGAATTGTGGAATCATCATTGTCCATATACTACGGGGACATGCATATTCTAGAATACCCGATGCGTTAGAATCGGGCCACAATCTAGTCTATAATATAAAGCTGGGAGTGTCACTCTGTTCGAAGCCTTTATAGACTGCGCAAGCGCCGGCGCAGTCTGGACCCCACTGAGTGACGCAGCCCAGGAGATCGCGGTATGCGTAAACACTGAACGCACACCGCGATCTCCAACGGAGAAGCAGGGACGTGCCAGGAGGGTGAATATGTTATATTCACCTGTCCCGTTCCAGCGCCGCTCCATTTTCCGGGTCCTCTCCTGCCTGTGACGTTCACAGTTCAGAGGGCGCGATGACACGCTTAATGCGCGCCACCTTCTGACTGAACAGTCACAGCCAGAGGACCCGGAACACAGAGTGGCACGCAGCACTGGAACGGGACAGGTGAATATAGCAAGTGTCGGGGGCCTGAGCTAGCGGCGACTCCGGCACCTGACCCCCACAGCGCGCCGGTGTCCCCGCCCGCTCAGGCCCCCCAACACTCGGCGCCCAACGACGATAGGTGGGTATGTTATTTTTTTTATATATCGCAGCAACATACGGGGCATATACTGTGGAGCATCTTATGGGGCCATCAACCATAATGGAGCAGCATACGGAGCATCTTATGGGGGCCATAAACCTTTATGGAGCAGCATACGGGACATATACTATGGAGCATCTTATGGGGGCCATAAACCTTTATGGAGCATCATATGGGGCATATACTATAGAGCATCTTATGGGAGCCATAAACCTTTATGGAGCACCATACGGGGCATATACTATGGAGCATCTTATGGGGGCCATCAACATTTATGGAGCAGCATACGGGGCATATACTATGGAGCATCTTATGGGGGCCATCAACCATAATGCAGCAGCATATGAGGCATATACTATGGAGCATCTTATGGGGGCCATCAACCATAATGGAGCAGCATACGGGGCATATACTATGGAGCATCTTATGGGGGCCATCAACTATAATGCAGCAGCATATGAGGCATATACTATGGAGCATCTTATGGGGCCATCAACCTTTATGGAGCAGCGTATGGGGCATATGGATGGGAGCAGCAAATTACAGAACGGTGGCGCAGGATGGGAGCAGCACATGACAGAATGGGGGCGCAGGATGGGAGCAGCACATGACAGAATAGGGCAGCACATGACAGAACGGGGGTGCAGGATGGAAGCAGCACATGACAGAACGGGGGCGCAGGATGGGAGCAGCACATGACAGGTTGGGGGTGCAGGATGGGAGCAGCAAATGACAGAATGGAGGCGCAGGATAAGTGCAGCACATGTCAAAATGGAGGCGCAGGATGGGTGCAGCACATGTCAGAATGGGGGCACAGGATGGGAGCAGCACATGTCAGAATGGGGGCGCAGGATGGAAGCAGCACATGAGAGAATGGGGGTGCAGGATGGAGCAGCACATGACAGGATGGGGGCGCAGGATGGAGCAGCTCATGACAGGATGGGGATGCAGGATGGAGCAGCACATGACAGGATGTGGGCACAGGATGGAGCAGCTCATGACAGGATGGGGGTGCAGGATGGGTGCAGCACATGACAGGATGGGGATGCAGGATGGAGCAGCACATGACAGGATGGGGGCGCAGGATGGGTGCAGCACATGACAGGATGGGGGCGCAAGATGGAGCAGCACATGACAGGATGGGGCGCAGGATGGAGCAGCACATGACAGGATGGGGGCACAGGATGGAGCAGCTCATGACAGGATGGGGATGCAGGATGGAGCAGCACATACCAGGATGGAGACCATATACCAATATAAATGCTCACCACCCAGGCATAGCTCAATAGCTAGTACTATATAAGGTGCTGAGTGGTCTATAATACTGTGTGGAGGACTGTTGGGTCCATCATACTGTTTATGTAGCTATGGGATCCTATATGATATTTGTTGGG
This sequence comes from Ranitomeya imitator, assembly GCF_032444005.1. NCBI lineage: Eukaryota > Metazoa > Chordata > Amphibia > Anura > Dendrobatidae > Ranitomeya > Ranitomeya imitator. The sequence continues at coordinate 135,927,755 of NC_091291.1, forward strand.
GTCTGTTGGGTCCATCTTACTATTTGGATGGTGGTTGGGTCTATTATACTGTGTTGGGAGTTGTGGTTCCATCAAACTGTATAGGGAGCTGTCAGGTTCATTTTTCTGTTTGCAAGGCACAGTAAGGTCCATCATACTTTAGGGTCCATCATAATGTGTGGGGAGCTGTGGAGTCCATCATACTCTGTGAGGGACTTCAGGGGGTCCATCATACTGTGTTGCTAGTTGCGGGGTCAATTTTGATGTTTGTAGAGGGCTATGTGGTTTATCATACAGTGTGGGGAGTTGTGGGATTCATTATGCTATTTATGGGTGGTTGTAGAGTCCATCATACTGTGCGGGGGGCTGTGGGGTCCATCATGCCACCTCTTTGTTATATAGTGTGGGGAGTTGTGGGGTTCATTATGCTATTTATGGGTGGTGGTAGAGTCCATCATACTGTGCGGGGAGCTGTAGGGTCCATCATACCACCTCTTTGTTAGTTACTGATTTCTCCAATTGCAAACAAATTAAAACCATTCAAATCTGCAGAATGTATTTAAATGGACTTATGGACTTAAGGTACCGTCACACTAAGCGACGCTGCAGCGATACCGACAACGATGTCGATCGCTGCAGCATCGCTGTTTGGTCGCTGGAGAGCTGTCACACAGACAGCTCTCCAGCGACCAACGATCCTGAAGTCCCCGGGTAACCAGGGTAAACATCGGGTTACTAAGCGCAGGGCCGCGCTTAGTAACCCGATGTTTACCCTGGTTACCATTGTAAATGTAAAAAAACAAACACTACATACTTACAGTCAGGAAGGAATTTTTTTCCCCAATGTGGAGCTTACTCTTGCCACATGGGTTTTTTTTGCCTTCCACTGGATCAACATGTTAGGGCATGTTAGGTTAGGCTATGGGTTGAACTAGATGGACTTATAGTCTTCCTTCAACCTTAATAACTATGTAACTATGTAACTATGTACATTCCCGGTGTCTGGTCAGGTCCCTCGCCTTCAGCTTCCAGCACTGACTGAGCGCCGGCCGTAAAGTACAGCGGTGACGTCACCGCTGTGCTTTACGGCTGGCCGGCGCTCACCAGTCAGTGCGGGAAGCTGAAGGCGAGGGACATGACCAGACACCGGGAATGTAAGTATGTAGTGTTTGTTTTTTTACATTTACAAAGGTAACCAGGGTAAACATCGGGTTACTAAGTGCGGCCCTGCGCTTAGTAACCCGATGTTTACCCTGGTTACCAGTGACGACATCGCTGAATCGGCGTCACACACGCCGATTCAGCGATGTCAGCGGGAGATCCAGCGACAAAATAAAGTGCTGGACTTTCCCCAGCGACCAACGATCTCCCAGCAGGGGCCTGATCGTTGGTCGCTGTCACACAGAACGATTTAGTTAACGATATCGTTGCTACGTCACAAAAAGCAACAATATTGTTAACGATATCGTTCAGTGTGACGGTACCTTTACACAGAGGTCCAAAATCAGCACCGAGGAAAAAACAACAGAATCAACAGCCACCAGACCAGAAACAAAGTAAACTGATGACTGGGAACTTCGAGCAAATTGCTACACAGACACACAACTTCTGTCTGTCCATCATGTTACAAACAATACTGCTGCTGCTTTATACCCAACCTACACAAAATAATAATAGCAAAATATAACAAAACAAAATAGATTTACGCGAATCACCAAAAATTTGATTTGCTTAATTCAGAGGAAAAATTTGATTTGCATCAAATAATTTGAATAGAATCGATTGAACAGCTGTTGAAACATTTTTTTATACTTAGTACTCCTTAGCCCTAAAAATATCTACTTTGCTAATGCCGGTCCCCTGATGAAAAAAAAAAGACTTGTGCAGGAAATACAATTGTATACTTTTCCTTTCGATCAGGCCAAACAATTGATTCAAATGACTCCCCTCTATGTTCTGTCTTCTATTTTCTATCTTCTATCCTCCTTTGCATCCTGGTCTTCTATTCAGTAGTACCCACACCAAAATGTTAGTGTTGTGGGTCATTCTGCATGCAGTCATGTGAGGGAGGGTGCATATTCTTAACATTCTTCATGCCTCACGTGATGTCGTTGGGACTTCAGAAAGGTATACCTGGCTGGAAGGAACATAGATGAAATCTAAAAAAAAAATACCAGTAGATTGTGAAATTAAATCAAGCATAGAGTTGTGAGGATTTTCATAGACCTCTGCCTGATGCCAAAGATTAGAGCTGCCATAACTGACAGTGGGCTCTTTTTTTCAATACTGTGCTACCACTGCTACTACTGTGACCACTATACAGACATCTTTTTGCCTGTCCATCATGTTCCGATCTGTACGGCGTTGCTTCTGCCACCACCAATACACAGCTGGAAATTTTCTTCTTAATTACGTTCTATAGTTGATGCTATTGCCATGACTTCTAATGAGTTGGACATCTCTTGTATGTCAGGTTTCATATCGTCTTGTTGCTGCTGAGAAGGAACCCTTCCCTGTACAAAGTAAATATAGCATCAAGCCTGAACCTGTTCCCAAATAATTTGATAATTTTTTTTGGATGGCTAAAAGAAGCCATTTCAGGGTGGCATTCAATTAGAATCATTTCACAATTAGTGGTAAGAGTTATGACATTGACAGTGGTGAATCGGCCCTATCTGTACTCGGTGAAAATAAATCTCCTTAAACCTTATTGGCAACGGACTTAGTCAAGGTTCAGTAATCTGTAGGTTTTTATTAGATATCTAAAGCAGATTACAGGATGTGAGATGTGTCAGATAGGTTAAGTGCCAAGTTGGAAGCCCTCCTCTCCCTTCCAGGGAACAATTTCTTGCAGATTGTCCATATCTTTGATGTTCAGACAGGTCTATATATAAGAATATTGATCAACCCTCTCCATGCACCTGTCAAATAGGTGAATATTCACAAGTTGCGCTGGGTAAAGCCGGCCTGGTGGTGGCACCTACTCTGTCCTTGCCTCTGGCTATGGTTCCTGGCCACATCTTCCAGATATATTTTCTCTAAAGCACGTAATCATCTCAGACAAAATTATACCTGGCTGCAATAATGCAGTAATGGATCTGGTAAGAAAAAAAATGGATCCATTACAAATATAACAAAAAACAGATGGCTAATTAACCCCTTCATGGCAGTAGCTTTTTTCGGTTTTTCGTTTTCGGTTTTCACTCCTCTCATTCCCAGGGCCATAACTTTTTTATTTTTCTGTCAATATGACCTTTTAAGGGCTTATTTTTTGCGGGACAAGTTCTACTTTTGGAAAAAAACGAATCACTGCACACGTCAGAACAAGTCAATTTGGTTGAAGTGGAAGTTTTTTATTCAAGGTGCAAAAAAAATTCGAGGACGTAACAAGGCAACAGTGTAGACTCTAACGTTTCGGCCACAACCGTGGCCTTGGTCACAGAGTGGTGCTGAAAAAACGGAAAAAAAACGTATAAACAGACAATATATACAATGATAGACAAAATATATACAAAATATATACAAAATAATGGTTGCTCAGTGTGGAATAACAAACCACATCTTGAGCCATAGGGGAACTGGAACCCATGTCAATAGAACTACTAGAATGAGCAGAAAAAGGTTGTAACCAACTTGTCATACGTGTACGTATAAGGCCAAAAAGACAAAGCAAAGGGTCCTACAGGAGTTAGTACAGATATAAATCAAAAAAAGAGAGATATGGATCGAGTCTAACAGCAGGAGGACAGGATGAAAACACATACCCTCGGTGGTAGTCCAAATCGTATCGTATGGTCAATACAGTATTCAAAAAAGGGGGGTACGGCCCCGTGATACCCTATTGAGGCAATAAGAAAGCAAAACAAATCACATACAGGTGTATGAACTGGCTTGTAAAAATTGCAAGCTGGAATGGTATATGTGATCAGACCCTCAGGTGAAATCTACGAGGATAGATACAAAAGTAAAAGGTATTTACCCAGATGGATGTCACCGGTACTTAACGGTAAAACTATGCGCAGTAGAGGTACACTAGTCCAATGTGGGCTTCAGCTAAAACAGAGAATATGTACATGTGTCCATATACATAATGCTCAACAAACTGCAATGGGTGATATAGAGGCAGCAAAATAATGATATGTACTCTAGGGGAAAAAAACTACCAAAGGTCCTGATGTTAACAGAATTCCAATTGTTCTATACGGAAGGATAGTGGAAGACAGAAGCAAACGGCATCCATGTACCCGTATGGGAACCCGTCCAGTTCTGTGGAGAGATGCACAAGATAGAGTGTATGGTGGAAACCCACATGGTGGGTTAAATAAACATCCGTGGTCTAACCGCAATAGTACTAGTGAATCTAGACACCATCGCCTACCTCAGGTCCTTAACACAGCAAGGGTTGTAAGGCAAGAACAGGAGAAGTTGTGTCCAAACATAAGCCCTAAAGTTGAATTTTAGTGTGGCGTGGGTTCACCTACATCGCATCTAGAAAAAGATGCATATTAATTAAAAACCGGTATAACCGCAAGAAGGGCACTTATCTGGGGTCCGAGTCTCACATCCATTGGTGGTGCAGGGGTCACATCGTCCGCATAAGATGTCCTGAGAGAAGCGCCGACACACCACAGTGTCCTGGCGGAGGAGGCGGATGTGACATGCAGCCGGCAGTAGCTGTTATAAAGGGATCTGGCCGGAAGTGTGGGGAGTAACCGGCGCCTGCGCAGAGCGATCAAAGTGCATGGGCGCAGGAGCAGCCAAAAGAGGCTCGCACCTGCGCAGTACCTCTAGTATGCTGATGAGCGGCTGGGAGGAACGGTGCGCGCGTCGCAGTCCTACAGAGGAGTGGGCGGGAGCGACTAGCTAGTCTGAGCTTGCGCACTAACACCAAGAGGTACTGGCGTAAGGCGCAAGTGCAGAAGGAAAACCGGAATGGATAAAAAAAAGAAAGTGTGTAATGTGATGATGTTATCAGTGGGGTAGAAATGTAAGGCTGGCATGAATAAAAGGATAAAGGGACAGCTGTAGAACCCCGGTGGTGTACTGACAAAAGTAATTAACCATATATGTGCAAGGCAACGAAAACATATATATATACATCTACATATATATAAAGGAATACAGGCCCAGATTAATGTTTATGCACGATGTCAGTACATGTTACATCACAAAAAAATGTAAACATAGGTCGCAGATATATAGTAGGAGTCCAACAACATCCTGATTATTCCCAGGAAGAGCCTTGAGTTGAGAGGGTCAAATGAGTAAAGGTAATGGTATAAAAAAATAAGGTTTGAAAAAAAATAAAATACAAGAGATACTACCCTGGGTACCAAAAAAAATAATTGAAAATAATGAAAGGAAACTTTTTATAAAGAAAGGAAACTTTTCCAAACCAAACTCCTAAAGGGTATGCGCCTTACCATCCTGCTGAAGTATAGTACGAGTTCTACAGGTGCAGTGGGTTAGTTTGCCTAAGGAAAAATAGAAACCCGGTTAAGAAAGCCATTCAATTTCCCTATTTAGACCCCTAGGGTGAAGGGTGTCTAGCGTGTAGATCCAGTACGACTCCCGCTGTTTAAGCAGTTGGATGTGGTTCCCACCTCGCCTAGGGCGCGGGACTTTCTCAATAATTTGGAATCGCAGTTGGGCAACCGTGTGTTGGGCTTCTTTAAAGTGTAGCGGTAGTGGCAGCCAGGTTTTACCACATCTAATAGTGGATTTATGGCTAGAGATCCTATTCCTGATGGCTTGGGTGGTTTCACCCACATATAGTAGTCCACACGGACATTTGATGACATAGACTACAAAGTTCGAATCGCATGTGTAATAGTCCCTAATTGGGAAAGCCTTCCCAGTGTGCGGATGTAGGACTTCATTACCCTTAATGATATTCGAGCAACACATGCAGTTCAGACAGGGAAATGTGCCCGTTCTTTTCTGACCTGTCAGTGTCCTATGTGGACGTGATTTAGATGAGCCTAAGTCAGCCCGTACCACTTTGTCTTTTACATTGCTAGGACGCCTCATGCTCATTAGAGGGGGGTCTCTGAAAATTGGGATCTGTGGATAGGCTTTGTTCAATAGGGGCCAATGTCCCCGAATGATGTTGTGAATTTTGTGCATGGTCGGGTGGTGATTATGAACGAAGGGGAGTCTGGGGTTTTTTTGTGTGGTATTAACGGTATTGATGGTACTGTCAAGAGCTTTAGCAGATTCGAGTTCAAGAAGTTTTGTTGGATAGTTGCGTGCCCTAAACTTATCAGCCATTTCGTTGATTCTGGTGTTTCTCGTAGCTGGGTTAGAGACAATCCTCGCCACCCTCTTGAACTGTGATCTAGGGAGACTGTCCCGGGTAGGCCTAGGGTGACAACTATTATACAGTAGTAAACTGTTACAATCCGTTGGTTTAACATATAAGTCAGTGCTTAAAAGTCCAGTGGGATCCTTAAGAATCTTTGTGTCCAGAAACGCAATCTCCTTGTCATGTTGTGCCAGTGTAAATGATAGTTCTGGTCTAGCCCCATTGATGGTGTTAAAAAATTCCTGTAGACTTGTCTGATCACCTTTCCATATACAGAAAATATCGTCTATGTATCTGTACCATGTGAGGGCATTCTGTTGGAAGATCGGGTTGGAATACACATGTGTAAGTTCAAAATGGTTCATGTATATATTGGCATATGCCGGGGCCACATTGGACCCCATGGCGGTACCGCAGGTCTGTAGAAAGAAATCATCCTCAAACATGAAGAAATTTTCCCTTAGGACCAAATTAAGCAAATCGATACATAGATACTGTAAGTTGGTATCAATACCGGCCTCACGAAGGGTTAGTGCTACAGCTTCAATACCCCTGTCATGTTTAATGGAGGTGTAAAGACTGTTTACATCCAGAGTACATAGGGTACTATCTGGTGGAACGTTTTTGAGGGTATGGATTTTATTTAGGAAATCGCTGGTGTCAAGGATATAGGACCTGGTCGAACGGGCATATGGAGTAAGAATTTTTTCGAGGAAGACGGACAATGGATTTAATATGGAATTAGTGGATGCCACTATCGGACGCCCAGGAGGATTATGGAGATCTTTGTGTATTTTGGGCAAAATATAAAGTACTGGAGTCACTGGGTGGTGATTAGTAAGATATGTTCTCGTTTTAGAGTCAATAGTCTTGAGTTGAACATACTTGTCAAGTACTGTGTTAATTTTCCGACGTATGTTGTGGGTGGGGTCAGTCTGTAGTTTTTTATATGTAGTAAAATCAGAAAGTTGTCGTCTAATTTCAGTGACATATTGGCTTCTGTTCATAACAACCGTGGCTCCCCCTTTATCGGCCGGCTTTATGATGATGTTTTTGTTATCCCTCAAGGCCTCAAGGGCCTGTTTCTCCGAGGTACTGAGATTATGTTGTACGGGGAAGAGGCCTAAACGTTGGTCCCGAATAGTGTTTTTGATGTCCCTGTCGAGTAGACTAATAAATGTTTCCACTGCGTGATATGATTTAGGTGGCATGAATGTGCTCGGGTTCCTGAGACCTAAGGAATCAATGGTGATTTTAGGTGTATCCCGATCAGGTATTACATCAAGAGTGTTACCCCTGTCAATCATGTTTGTGTCAAAATGGACCTTCAATCTGATACTCCTGTAGAAGCGTTGTAAATCATTCTCTAGTTGGAAGGCATCCCACCTTGGAGTGGGACAAAAAGATAGACCCATATTAAGTACCTTCAACTCAAGGGGAGACAAAGAATAATCAGATATGTTAATTACTGAGTTTGGACTCCTACCTGAGACCTGAGGGTCATGTGGCGATCTTGTGCTCTTCCTCCTGGACCTCCTGGTAGGCGTCCATTTGCCCCTAAAAAACGTGGGCCTGGTGATGTAGCTTCGCTGCCGGATCCCGCTGAGGAGCCTTCTGCAGGTGAGGAGCCCCCTGAACGGTAATTTCCCTTCCGTGTTCGTCGATAGTGTTGACGTTGTTGACGAGGAAATGGGTCCTCCCATCTATAAACTTTATTCGTGAGGTAATCCTCAGTGTCTCTCTGGAATTTCGTCCTCTTTCTTTCTTCCAAGTTTTTCTGATGTGTGGATAATATGGAATCCACTTTACTCTTCAGGGTAGAGAATTCAGTACTGTTTAATGTTGCAATCAATTGGGTTTCGATAGACGCAATTTTTTCCTCAGTGGTCTTGATAGCTTCCTGGAGGTACTCGATGGTTAACAAGATAATGTCAAAGGAACACTTATTCAAGATCTTCTGAAAAGTTGTGCAATATTTCTCGTTGTCGGCGAAGAGGGTAGGGCGTAGATTGCACCGTAGTCCACGGGGTATTTTCCCTTGGCGGTGGTATTCCCCCAACGTAGCACAATGTAGGTCAAATGAAACAAGTCTCTTTCTCTCCTTTTCCCAGTCCCTTGTCTTAATGTCCTTACTGGGGATGTGTAAAAAATCGGTTTTGGTTCTTATCTTGGATAAGATAGTAGATCCAGTGGCGTCGTCGTACACGTAAGTCTCAGATGACATGAGTCCGGTCGGTGCTCAAAACTCCAAAAGCCAATATAGTGAAATAAACAAAGAGCTAGCACTCGACTGTAGATGGGATGTGGACGGTGCAAGTGAACGGAGTCAGCTGACCCCCAATACCTGAAGAAAACGAATCACTGCACACGTCAGAACAAGTCAATTTGGTTGAAGTGGAAGTTTTTTATTCAAGGTGCAAAAAAAATTCGAGGACGTAACAAGGCAACAGTGTAGACTCTAACGTTTCGGCCACAACCGTGGCCTTGGTCACAGAGTGGTGCTGAAAAAACGGAAAAAAAACGTATAAACAGACAATATATACAATGATAGACAAAATATATACAAAATATATACAAAATAATGGTTGCTCAGTGTGGAATAACAAACCACATCTTGAGCCATAGGGGAACTGGAACCCATGTCAATAGAACTACTAGAATGAGCAGAAAAAGGTTGTAACCAACTTGTCATACGTGTACGTATAAGGCCAAAAAGACAAAGCAAAGGGTCCTACAGGAGTTAGTACAGATATAAATCAAAAAAAGAGAGATATGGATCGAGTCTAACAGCAGGAGGACAGGATGAAAACACATACCCTCGGTGGTAGTCCAAATCGTATCGTATGGTCAATACAGTATTCAAAAAAGGGGGGTACGGCCCCGTGATACCCTATTGAGGCAATAAGAAAGCAAAACAAATCACATACAGGTGTATGAACTGGCTTGTAAAAATTGCAAGCTGGAATGGTATATGTGATCAGACCCTCTACTTTTGAACGACATCATTGGTTTTAGCACGTTGTGTACTAGAAAACGGGAACAAAATTCCAAGTGCAGTGCAATTGCAAAAAAAGTGCAATCCCACACTTGTTTTTTTTGTTTGGCTTTTTTTTCTAGGTTCACTAAATTCTAAAATTGACCAGCTATTATTATTCTTCAGGTCATTATGAGTTCATAGTCATCAAACATGTCTAGGTTCTTTTTTTATCTAAGTGGTAAAAAAAAAATTCCAAACTTTGCAATACAATTATTAGGTTCTGTAGAAGGACGTAGATCTGGGGATTTATTATGATGGAATATAGGCTGAACTGGATGGACAAATGTCTTTTTTCGGCCTTACTAACTATGTTACTAACTATGTTTGCTAAAGCAAAAAAATAAATTGTGCAATTTTCCGATACCCAGAGTGTCTCCATTTTTCGTGCTCTCGGGTTGGGTGAGGGCTTATTCTTTGCGTGCTGAGCTGATGTTTTTAATGACACCATTTAGGTGTAGAAATGTTCTTTTGATCTGTTATTGCATTTTAATGCAATGTCACGGCGACAAAAAAAATAATAATTCTGGCGTTTGGACAAGGTTGCTGCAGCCACGCTAGCAGCCTGTACAGCAACTGCGGTAACATCCACAGCTGAGGTTGAGCTCTCAAGAGCCGCCAACCTACCCTCCAGCTGCTGGATAAATCGCAAGAATTGCTGAATGTCCGCCATCTACTAGCCAAACCTTGGCGCTAGTATTCTGTTAGGGCTAGCGGAACGCACCGAGTAAATATAGAAGTTTTATTGTAATAGGGGTCCACCGTGCAGGAGAACCTGCTGCTATCAAACGGCAGAACTATATGGCGGTAAGCGCTAACTCTGTTACTTCACAGAGTAGCCGTGAAATCAACGCACTGCACCCTGTTTGACTTCACAGAGGCACAGGCTAACTACCCAACTGAGTGCAGTCAGTGGTCGTGCATGCACACAAAACTCCTCGCCGGAGGTGCCAGCATTCTAGGGGCTTATTTCAGCCAGGTCCCTGAATACATACACACAAAATCTCCTTGCCAGAGGTGCCAGCATTCTAGGGGCTTATTTCAGCCGGGTCCCTGAACACAAACGCACATGACCACACTGGCGCAAAGCACATAACATAGAAAGATACTAGCGCATAGCCGTGCGGCCATGCGAGCCTTAAATAGTTGCAGCACGTAGAGGACCTTCCTAGAAGGACCAATGAGAAGCTGACACAGAGCCTGAGCACCTACAGGACCTTCCTGAAGGACCAATGGCTTTAGCTGCAGTGTCTGAACATGTGACCCTCGATCTCCACTGAGAGATCTTACTCTGGGCATGCTCAGAACGAGAAAAGCAGGACTTAGTCCCAGAAGTGTCTGCTCGCCGCTGCCCAGCACTGACTTCAATGGCAGAAGCAGGAAAAGCAGCAGTAACTCTTTCTACAGAGTCAGACTGAGCGAGATGCTGGGACCGACGTCTCTGCTAAGCAGGCTCCACTGCGGCAGGAGAAGATTGGGAGACCGCAGCGGAGATGGCCTGAGATTCCCCCTGTGCAGCGGCGGGAACTCGACCCCTAACACGTATTTCATATTAGACATGCTTTGGCACGATAGAATGCAACCTTTTTTGTATATTATATATGGAGGTAGCTGCTCTGGTATGCACCTATTCACACTAGTTTGGATGTGCCAGTCGTTTTTCTGTCATTTCTATGTTAGCTTACTGACTGAGCACTCCTCCCTTCACCATCTGGTTTTTAATTACACTCTATCACACTTGGGTCTGGCCAACCCATATGTAGGCTATGCTGACAGAGGTGTCCACATTCACCCAGGCATACAGACATTAGCCTTCAGTAAGTGTTCACATTTGGACAGGGAGGTCAGGTACCCATCAGTTTAATGAAACCACCTTGATGATGGTTGATGGGCTCACACTATTTGGCTAAATTCTGTGCTAAGCGTCTCAAAAAAAAATTTAAGCCATTTTGTTATTCATATTTCATGTATTTCATATTTGACGTGTTTTGGCACGATAGAGTGCAACCTTTTTTTGTATAGTGTATATAGCCTTAACACAATGTCACTCTTCAAATATTGAAAAGATTTTCTCTGCAAAAAACACATCCATTGACAAGGAACCAAAAATATTATATTTATTGTCCTCAAGAGGTTATACAACTAATTTTTCGTTTTGGTATTGTAATTGCGTTTTTACAGCCTGATGGGCTGGTTATTGACGATTATCCAATCACGATGTAAATATTAGATCCCATGACTCTCTAAATGAAGATGATAACTCATGACCTGATAATTAATTCATACTAACAGGCTTCATATTGTAAACTGATTTCATCTGACTATATAAAACCCTTAAGCACCGATGCAAAAGGAGTGATCCCATCTGTTATACCAAATTCAACTATGGATTCCAGTACCTACAAATTCTATAATGAAAATGGCTTAGATTCGAGACAACATTTGGAGCATTACTTGTCAGATAACCCTGAAATAGCCTTTGGAGAGGATATTGTGGAATTTCCCGTTAAAAATCTTTTAAAAACTTTCACTGACGGTATGTACTTTTTATATTATAGGGTATGTACTTTTACATTTCTATGTTTATTGGTTTTAAATAAATACAAGTTGGGGAATTTTTTTTTTTTTTTACGGGTTTGGGTAGAGAGAAGGGCAAGCAAGCTGTTCCATGCCTACATGTAAGTTATGGGATGAAATAGCTTTTACACTGAGAATACTAGTGATGACTGATGAGCAAACATATGTAAAAAAAGAAAAATTGTTGGAGCGCTTCTTTAACGTTTAACTGACATATGACTTATAGGTAGGTCATATGCTAGCTCTGTCTTTGATGCAAGCTCAAAAACTGATGGCAGATGATGACTGTGTTATTCAGCCATCATCTGCCTCTAACAGCCGTGAATGTATCAGAGCTCCACCAGCGGATTTTAACCTATCTCTGACAACAGCATTTACAGAGTGCAGTCGTGAGGTGCATTGTTCAAACTGCCCATCGAGTCCTCCACCAAAACTCTGGGTACAAAAATCAAGCGCCATCGACAAAAATTGGAAAAATATTATGGATTTCTGAAAATTGCAGCACAAACTAGATACATTTTTTTGGTAAGTTTTCAACATTTTTTCACCACTTAAATAAAAAAAAAAATAGGCAAGTTTGGTAATGCCATAATCATACTAATCTGGAGAAGCACATTAGGAGGTCCTTTTACCATATAATGAATGTTGTAAATAATAAGCACAAAAAACAATTATGCAATTGTGCATCTTTCTGGCATTTCACCACAGTTTTTCCAGTACATAATATGATAAAATGAATGATGTAAATCAAAAGTACAAAAAACAAGTCCTCATACACCATATAGAGAAACATAAAAAGTTATGGCTCTTGGAAAAAGGAGAGGAGAAAATGAAAGCTCAAAAATTGAAAATTCCCATCTTAGGAAGTGATAAATTTAGATTATGATGATCCTTCAGGAATATTGAACACTTACAATAAGGTTGTCCCACAGATTACATTTCAGTTGTTGGGAGTCCTAGCTAGGGGATGCTTTTCGCTCTGATGATTGTTGAGGGACCCATCTAATGATTTGGCAAGCTTAGTGTTAGAGGTCGAGTTTCTGCCTCTGCACAGGGGGAATCTCAAGCCAACTCCGCTGCGGTCTCCCACTCTTCTCCTGCCACAGTGGAGCCTGCTCAGCGGAGGCGTCGGAGCCAGTGTCATGCTCAGTCAAGCTTTCCAGCTTCTGCCATTATAGCCAGTACTGGTCAGCGGCGGGCAGACGTCTTTAGGACTAAGTCCTACTTTTCCCCTTCTGAACATGCCCAGGGTAAGATCTCTCATTGGAGATCAAGGGTCACATGCTCAGGTACTGCAGTTATTCCCATTGGTCCTCTAGGAAGGTCCTGAAGGTGCTCAAGTTCTGTGGCAGCTTCCCATTGGTCTTTTTTTGGAAGGTCCTGTAGTTGCTGCAGCTATAAAAGGTGCGCATGTCCGCACGGCCATGCGCTAGTATCTTTCTGAGTTATGTGCTTTGCGCCAGTGTGGTCATGTAAGATTGTATTCAGGGACCCGGCTGAAATGAGCCCCTAGAATACCGCCACCTCTGGTGAGGAGATTGTGTGTTTGGGTGTATTCAGGAACCTGGCTGAAATAAGCTCTTAGAATACTGGCACCTCCGGTGAGGAGATTGTGTGCATACATGACCACTGACTGCTCTCTGTTGGGCAGATAGCCTGTGCTCCTGTGAAGTCTAACAGCGTGCAGTGCTTTCCTTTCACGGCTACTCTGTGAAGTAACAGAGTTAGTCTATACCTCCAAACAGTGCCATCATTTACTAGCAGCAGGATCTCCTGCACGGTGAACCCTGGGCTGCGAACACATCAATAATAATAAACATCTACTTGGTGCGTTCTGCTAGCACTAACAGTTAGTGCACCTAGCATCAGAGAACTTTGGAGGATTAATTTCACTTTTCTTGGATTTCAGAAATGCGTTGTTCACCTATTTTGTTGGAAATTATACAGATAAAAGCTATTGTTCATCTAAGACATCTTTATGGGTTTAACATAATAAATGTATCAAGCTTTTATCAGTGGATGGAGCAATTGAAGCTAAATATTAGACTGTATCGATTGAAAAAAATTATTTAAAAACTTTATATCGTACAAGAAGAAAGAAATAACAAGGAGTTTTGTAATAATTGTAACAAGAGGATAGCAAGACCCAGTCCATAGGGTAAAATTAACGAGGTGACCTGCTTTTCTTGATAACATTCTTCCCATAGCAGGAGATATCACTGTGCATGGTTTTCTGTCAAATCAAAAAATCCATGTGATGTATTTTGGCAGCTGGGTCTACATGCCTAAAATTACAGAAGAGACTTCTTTAAGATGATGTCTTTATAAGATAAAGAAAATATGTTTTGGATGGATTCACCAGTCAAATGATGGAAGCAGATGTACGAGGTTGTCTTGTGGTAACGAGACAAACTTTCTAACAAAACGTTCTTGAGTATTGGATTTATTGGATTTATCAATTCTGCTTGCATTTTCTATGCTGCAAGAATGATAAATGTATGCACCCCATGTTATTGAATTTTTGCCCTTGATATCAATAATGCATAGGCAGGATGGAGAAAATAGATGTATTCAATAGATATCATTTATAGTAAAAGTAGTGTATTAACACAAAGATGAATCCAGTTACTGAAACTCTCTCACCTGTCTGTGTATGTATCCTTCAATATTCAGAATTTTTTTTCTGCAGGTCATATTAAAGGAGACGTCTTGATTGATATCAGTCCTGGTTCCATGGTTCATCATTTGTTTGCAGCCTGTGAGTATTTCAAGCACATCATAGTTCTAAAGTCTAGAGACACCTGCATCATGGAGCTGAAAAGATGGGTGGATGAACGTACAGGAGCATTCGATTGGAGACATGCCACAAAACTTCACGTAGATGTGAATGGAAACAGGTGACGTATTTGTCCAAAAATTAGGAGAACCTTCAGATGTTGTTTCTGCAGTACAAAATCTACGACTGCAGTCTAAGCATAATAACATGTCTTCTCATCGTCTGCTTTATTTTACATTAATTGTCTACTCAAAAGGAAAATTTATATCGGAAAGAGTCATCTTTTATCCGGTCAAAATAACATTCTTTAACTGTATAATAATGGATAAGGTTAAATCAGTATTATAAATCAGAATGATAATTAGGCAGATATTTAACTGATTAGAAACAGAGTGGTAAATATTCATCGATGTCCAAAGTACAAAAAAGCCATACCACAGTACAATTTTTTTTGCAGTGGCCCACTGTGAAAGCATTTTTTAGGTACACTGCTTTTCTGTAAGAAAAGTTTTATTAGCTTAGAATACCAGAGCCAAAAAAAACCCCAAAACATTATTTTGGCCACCATTAGGTGAATGGCAGCCTATGGCTGCTCTTAGCGCATATCTATGAAGCTTTTTCCTAAGACATGTTAAATATCCAAACAGAGCGTATGCTCTTAAAAATCAGGTGCTCAGTGGCAGTCCACCAATGGTGGCAGGCCACACCATCACTATGGTGCTGAATGGTACCACTTGTCAATTTCTTCTAATATCTGCTGATTAAATATCACAAAAATTAGCAGGACTTATAAAGAGCCATTTCCACATATACTGTTCCTTCTTCATATATGGCAGGAGCCATCATAGTTAACTCTAACTGCTGCTCTTTAAAAGCTGTGATAAACAGAGAAGATGGCATCTAAGCGGTTAGACAGAAAAAGGACTCTCTGTCATCCACATTGGCCCACAACAACTCAATCACAGGAACCCAATGTTTCGTTTCATGGTGGATTTGGGCCGCATGGGAGGCCCTATTTTTTTAATCTTTCTTTTCGTGATCTCTGACTTTCTATTTGTGACACTTCTAGACCATCAGCCCTGGTTTAATTCGAGACTCTCTTCAGTCCTGGAATCCAATACTCAAGCTCTAACCACTGAGCTCTAACATCATCCATTCAATATTGACAGTGGTATAATCACTTGTTTCATTTTCCCCTTTTCTTTCAGTGATCAGTTACAGGATAAAGAAGGAAAAGTGAGATCAGCCCTTCAACATGTTGTGAAATGTGACCTTGAGAAAGAAAATATCATGGATCCAATCATCTTACCACTGGCAGATTGTATCATCTGTGCTTGGCTGCTAGATGCCATCTGTAAAGATCAAGATGATTACACTAGATATCTCAAGAAGGTCTCAAAGTTGCTGAAACCTGGAGGACACATAATATTAATTGGGTCTTTGGATGTAACATATGTAACAGTTGGGAAACACAAGTTCCATTCTTTCAATTATGATGAAGATTTTGCCCGGAAATCTGTAGCTAGAGAAGGTTTTATCATTGACCGATGTGAGGTTAAGAAGAGAATGGTTGTGAGTGACCTTACTGACTATAAAGCCATCATATTCATTGCAGCTCACAAAGAGAAGTAGATCTAAAATGACTCAAGTTGAGTGACCATGTCACCAAATATCTGTAAAGCTTAAGTCCCATTAATTTCTTTAGGTGACAATCAAACTGTACATTTGGAACACCATGCTGGCTAACTGCTTGTCAGCTGCTTTTCAACAGCTGCTCTGTTTCCTGTTACAGTTAATTGACACCAGTCTAATAAATTGAAGTATGTGATATTTTACTATTCTTTGTTGCATTTGTGTCCTTTACTTAGGTCTGATTTTTGTTGCTTATTTGCACTAAAGTTCTACTAAAAGTGATGTATAAGTAATATTCCTATTGAGGGTGATGTGACATCTGATAATGGATACATACAATCAGTAACTGAAATCAGAATAAATCATGTTGGATGCAACTGTCCTCTATCCCCTCTGCATGCTGGGCACACAAATACTGGTAACTTTAATGGTGGAAGATGAAACTGTCGTTATGTGGGGCTGTGGGGTCTATTATACTGTGTGAGTAGCTGTAGGATTCATTGCACTGTGCGAGGATCTGTAGGGTCCATTATGTTGTCTAGGGAGCTGTGGAGTCCATCACACTGTGTGATCAGTTGTGCAGTCGAACATACTACTGTGTGTGGGGTGATTTTGGGGTCTGTTGTTCTGTATGAGGAGCTATGGAGTCCATTATAATACATGTGTGGCGAGCTTCCATCATGCTGTGTGGGAGGAGGCTGTGGATTCTGCATTATAATGAGTGGGGAGCTGAGGGGTCCATCATACTATATAAGGTGCTGTGTGGTCTATAATTCTGTGTGGAGGACTGTGGGGTCCATCATACTGTTTATGTAGCTAAGGGATCCTTTATGATGTTTTGTTGGGGTCTGATGGGTCCATATTACTATTTGGGTGGCGGTTGGGTCTATTATGCTGCGTGGGAGCTGTGGTTCCATCAAACTGTATAGGGAGCTGTCAGGTTCATTTTTCTGTTTGCAAGGCACAGTAAGGTCCATCATACTTTAGGGTCCATCATAATGTGTGGGGAGCTGTGGAGTCAATCATACTGTGTGATGGACTTCGGGGTCCATCATACTGCGTTGCTAGTTGCGGGGTAAATTTTGATGTTTGTGGAGGACTGTGTGGTTTATCATACAGTGTGGGGAGTTGTGGGGTTCATTATGCTATTTATAGGTGGTTGTAGAGTCCATCATACTGTGTTGGGGGCTGTGGGGTCCATCATGCCACCTCTTTTTTATATAGTGTGGGGAGTTGTGGGGTTCATTATGCTATTTATGGGTGGTTGTAGAGTCCATCTTACAGTGTGGGGGGCTGTGGGGTCCATCATGCCACCTCTTTGTTATATAGTGTGGGGAGTTGTGGGGTTCATTATGCTATTTATGGGTGGTTGTAGAGTCCATCATACTGTGTGGGGGGCTGTGGGGTCCTTCATACCACCTCTTCATTAGTTACTGATTTCTCCAATTGCAAACAAATTAAAACCATTCAAATCTGCAGAATGTGTTCAAATGGAATGTCGTGACATCAAAGGGTTTATGGTTTTTGGCTATGGGTTTATGGCTTTTTTTCTATATTATTAATATGTTTGGCCATACGTACTTTAAGTTTATGGTCAATGCACAATACATACATAAGATCACATAATGTGGAACGGACCACATATACAACTGTTGCAATTCATAAACCTCGGTATTTCAAAGCATTCTTTTTTAACCAATTGTGGAAGCTGTCAGTTTTATGTATTGGGAGCGGACGCACATCTCCTGCCTCTTAATTATATTCTATATTTTGCAGCTGCTGTCACCATTACCGTAGTTTCCACCACTGCCCCTACAAAGCAGTACATTTTTACCTGTCCACCATGTCCTATAATGTACTACTGCCTTTATCACTGCCTCTACACAGCCAAATATCTCCTGCCTAGTCATTAGATTACTATAAATTTGAGCTGTGTGTGGAAGATTTCTGTCTCTTAATGAGGTTTCATCGGATGGACTTTGAGCCACTTCATTTGGCCGGTCC
The DNA here is from genome assembly GCF_032444005.1 of Ranitomeya imitator. NCBI lineage: Eukaryota > Metazoa > Chordata > Amphibia > Anura > Dendrobatidae > Ranitomeya > Ranitomeya imitator. The sequence goes on from NC_091291.1 coordinate 135,946,061, forward strand.
AAGAGGAACCCTGGCCTTTAACTTGTATTCTCTATACAGGCTTATGGACTTACACAGAGGTCCAAAATCAGCACCGAGGGAAAAACAACAGAATCAACAGCCACCAGACCAGAAACAAAGTAAACTGATGACTGGGAACTTCGAGCAAATTGCTACACCGACACACATCTTCTGTCTGCCCATCATGTTACAAACAATACTGCTGCTGCTATATACCCAACCTGCACAAAATAATAAAAGCAAAATATAACAAAATAGATTTACGCGAATCACCAAAAATTTGATTTGTTCAATTCAGAGGAAAAATTTGATTTGCATCAAATAATTTGAATAGAATCGGTTGAAGAGCTGTTGAAACATTTTTTTATACTTACCACTCCTTAGTCCTAAAAATGTCTACTTTGTTAATGCTGGTCCCCTGATGAAAAAAAAGACTTGTGCAGGAAATACAATTGTATACTTTTCCTTTGGATCAGGCCAAACAATTGATTCAAATGACTCCCCTCTATGTTCTGTCTTCTATTTTCTATCTTCTATCTTCCTTTGCATCCTAGTCTTCTATTCAGTAGTACCCACACCAAAATGTGCTGCATCACATTAGTCACAGAAGAAAGAATTGTTTCATTATGGATGAGGCCTGTAAAACAAAGAAGATATGCTCCAAACAATTATAAAAATGAGATCTCCCCTACTGTATGATGTTATGATGTTAGAAACAGAAGAAAGAATTGTTTCAGTGTGGATGAGGCCTGTATTTCCAACAATTTCCAACTGACATCTCCCCAACTGTATCATGTTAGTAACAGAAATTTTTTTGTTTGCGGATGAGGCTTGTATAATATAGCCTACATGCTCCAAACAATTTCATTACTGAGATCTCCCCTACTGTATCAAGTTAGTGACAGAAGAAAGTTTTTTTTTTACTGTGGATGAGGCCTGCATAACCTAGAAGATATGCCCCAAACAATTTCAAACTCTGATTTAGCCTGCTGTATCACGTTTGCCACAGAAGAAAAATATATTTTTTTTACTGTGCAACAGCTCTGCACACAGAACAATTTCACCGCCACTAAATGTCAAGGTGGGATATATCACATTTAGCTACAGAATTTTTTTTACTGTGCAAAAGTTGTAAATAGCTAGGAGGGCAACATACGGCCGCATAGTTTAGGACAATTGTAAAAGTATAGAAATATAATAAAATAGTAGATTATTGTCCGAAGAATTTCGCAGCCATGGATATCAAAAAATCATATTAGACTAGCTATCAGAAAACGTATAACAAGAAAGGGGGGGAGGGAGAACAAACTCCAAAGGATAGCCAACGTCTATAAAAATGCTTTATTGTGCAGGGCATGAGGGTGGTGGCAGCTACAAGAAGTCACCAGACGGAATAAAACGCAAGGGTACTGGGAAAACCACTAAATACCATTAAAGAATATACAATGTATAATATTCATAAAAAATATACCCGGGCGAAAGTACATGACAACAATTGTAAGGTACAGCATGGAAAGGTACCATAGAACAAAAACATATACATATGCGGCATCCCAGCTTAACCAAACATGAGCTGGATGTATAGTAAAGTGCAATCAATATAACATGCAGTACATGATCAATAATAAATACATCACCCAGGTAGTATTGGCAAGTGCAGGCAGATAGTGGGTCCCAGCGCCCGCCCCAACGCGCGTTTCGGGAACCTTCGTCAGGGGGCACGCTAACAATGTGAGACCGGGGATTATAAAGGCCGTGTAGCGGAAGTGCTTTTGCAGTGGAGGCGGAAACACTCAGGCGCTCCCTAGCAACCAAGACGCCGAGTGGTCCGAGCTATGCGTGCAGGGACCCGTGCACCGGAAGTGCTCAATATCCGAGCACAGGAAGAACATGATCGTAACCTAGAGACCAGGCAAAGCGTCCCCCAGGCCATGCGTGCAGGAGTCATGTGGGGCCCCACATGATCTACACACGACAGAGCTCCAGACGGCGCCACTACCCAGGCCAGCAGGTACGAGCATGCTCACAGATGTGGGCATAGTAACAAACCGCCATATAATTAAAATGGCGCTAATATAATATAATGCCAGATGGAAACGCCCACATAAACATATCGGGTGCAAACAAAGGTAAATATCTGGAACAGACCAGGGCGCACAAGGATGTATACGAACTAATGGAAACAGGAAAAAAATCCATACATATCCACAATTACAGAGGAGAATATATATATACTATACATATGGATTCAGGGAGAGACATATCCAGAATGAAAAAACATTTGATATAATGCAGTAGTATAATACAGATATGTCACTACAATCTAGAGGGCATAATCATGCATAATTGGTAATTATACAAATACTCAGAACATGTAAATGGGAGAAAAAAGGTATAAAAATACATAACAGTGCAAAAAAATGTAAAGAAGTCTCACTTCTAGAGTATATATACATATGCCATATGATAAATGTCCCTAATAATTCAAAGACATGATATAATAGTAGTACATAGTAGGTAAATCCGTTCCAACGTATATAGTCCTGAGTCCTGACAGGTGAAGAAGTTCCAGAGTTCATATTCAATGGTCAGCAAGCAAGGTAATACTTCATATACACGGCCAAGAAATACAAATCTAAAAATACAATAAAAGAATATTAAAAAAATATAATAAAACACGTCCAGTGAAAAACCGGCAGCCACGAGAGGTCCCCACAGTCAAATGGTCACAAGAAGGGGGCAAAACTAAGATTCTCGTTCAATCCAAGGGGGTATACAGTCCGCAAAGTCCAAATCCACCTAGACTCTAAACGAGCCAATTTGGAGGATAACTTACCACCCCGTATACCTACATTTAAGGCATCAATCCCACGGAAACGAATGAGTCTCCCATTGCTCCCATGAAACGACTTAAAATGTCGAGGGAGCGTTTTTAAAGTTGAGGGGTCCATACATCCCGCCGCAGATTCAATCCCCAGTACGTGTTCACGTATGCGTATTTTAAATTGGCGCGTGGTCAGGCCAACATAAATAAGGCCACAGGGGCAGGTGGCATAATAGATTACAAAGCGTGTGTTACAGGTAATCTCTTTTTTTATCTTAAAGATCTTACTACCAGCGGAATCAGAGAATGTATCTATCCGGTCTACATTAGGGCACGCCACACAGTGGCCACATGGAAAGGAGCCACATCGAGAAGGGAAATTATCAAGGAATGTAGTTCTTGGTATTCCCTCATAGTGGCTCCGCGTTAGATGGTCTTTTAAATTGCGCGCCCTTCTGAAGGATATGAGAGGACGCTCTGGTAGAATTTTAGAAATGGTTTTATCAACCCTCAGAATGGGCCAGGATTTCCTTAGTGCCTCACGGATTTTATCAGATTGGGAGTTAAAGTTGGTAACGAACCGTAATTGTTGGTTAGAATTTCTATTATCAACGTGATTATAGAGTAGAGATGTACGTGTAGTAGACCTAGCCCGATTATAGGCCTTTTTAATGGATCTTCTACTATAGCCACGGTTAAGAAAGCGTATCTGTAACTCCTTCGCTTGTTGTTCAAAATCTGATTCAGATGAACATATCCTTCGTAAACGGAGAAATTGACCTGTTGGTACTGCTTTAATAATATGGGAGGGATGGCAAGAGGATGCATGTAGTAGAGTATTTGAGGAGGTTGGTTTGCGGAATAAATCAGTTTGTATGAGACCAGAGGAGTCCTTTTTCACCATGACGTCCAAAAATTCAACGCCAACCGAATCCCACTTAAACGTTAGGTGGATGTTCAAGTTATTGTCGTTCAAAAAGTCAATAAACATAGATAACTCATCTGGGGAACCCTGCCAGATCAGAAATATGTCGTCGATGTACCGGGTCCAAAGAGGGACCCGGTCCATCGACGCCCACTGATCTGACAGGAAGAGGTCCCTTTCCCACAGCCCCAGGAACAGGTTTGCATAGGAGGGCGCAAAGGCCGCCCCCATGGCTGTTCCCTGGAGCTGCAGGAAAAAGGACCCCTTAAAAACAAAAAAATTATGTGTTAACGCAAACTCTAACAGAGTAAGTATAAGATTACAAAATTCAGGGGAAGAGCAAGACATGCCGAGGAAGAAACGTACTGCATTTAGGCCATCCCGATGCCTAATGCTAGTGTACAGTGATTCTACATCAGCTGTAGTCAGGATGGCATCTCCGTCCAAATGAACAGAGTCAACCTTTTTGAGGAGCTCTCCAGTGTCCCTCAGGAAGGAAGGCAAATCTTCAACAAGGGGTTGTAGATGGAAATCTATCCACTGATTAACGTTTTCGAGAAAGTTTCCATTCCCCGAAATAATAGGTCTGCCAGGTGGCACCCTGGCATCCTTATGTATCTTGGGGAGAAGATAAAAGGTCGAGACTGCAGGCTCTGTTACACGGAGGGCCGAGGAGAGTTCCTTGGTAATAACTCCACCCTCGACAGCAGAATTAAGAATATCATCCAATTCAGAGCTGAAGGCCGACAAGGGATTAAAGGTCAATTTTCTGTAACATACGGCATTATTGAGTTGGCGATAGGCCTCTTTCTCATACATTACTTTCGGCCAAATGACCACATTCCCTCCCTTGTCGGCTGGTTTCAGCACGATATCTTGGATGTTTTTCAGATACTGCAGCCTCGACCTTTCCTCACGACTGAGGTTATCTCTCCTAAAACGTTGTGATATTTTAAGAAAATCCTGGGTGACCACCTGGACAAATAAATCAATATTGGAATTGGTAGAAAGGGGTGGAAACTTTCTCGAACGTGGTCTAATGGAAGGTGGAATCTTACCTTCATCAGGGATATTTTCACGGGAGAGCTCCTCAAGTATTCTCAGCGCATCTTGTTCTTCCTCTGTAGGGAACAATTGATAAAGATTGTCGTCAAAAAAGTGGCGTTTAAAAAGTAAGGATCGTGCGAACAAGTGTAGATCTTTAATGGCTGAAAAGGCATCGAAGCCCACCATAGGAGAAAAAGACAGGCCTCTACTCAAAAGGGAAACATCTAATGGAGAAAGAGTATGATTACTTAGGTTGATCACCTTGTTATCTTTCCCTGTGTGGTCTGGTGAACGTGAAGGGTGCCTCTTATATGGATGGTAGCCACGTGTTCTATTGACAGTTGCGCCAGATCTAGTTGTCATCGATAGAGTAGAAGTATCGGATTGTCCACTCAGGGAAGAAATAGATGTCACAGATGTAGCATGTTTAAGTTGTTGGTATGCTGGTCTGCTCTTTCTCCACTGATAGACTGCATGCTGTTGATAGTCCCTCTGGTCTCTATTAAATTTGCTGGTTTGTGACTCATGAATCTTCTTAACTAGAGAGTCAAGTGCTTTCTCCAAGTTGGAGTCAAAAGTCTGAATTTTTTCAGATGGACAATTGGACCGTAGTTCATTTTGAGCAGTGTCAATCAGTGTATCCAGTTCACTAATATTAGTGGTATTAAAACCAATCAATAGTTTCATCATAGTAAAAGAACACATGTTGCATGCTTCCTCCCAATTAGAAATAAATTGTAAATCTTCGATAGGAAAAGTGGGGACTACGCGGACTCTCAACCCCCTTGGAATCATATTACATGATACATATTTCTCTAGGAACACTCGGTTCCACCATAACTTAGTTCGCTTTATCAATAAATCCTGTATGGAAGAGCAAAGCTCATCCCACCTGTGATCATCTGACCGTGGGGCACTCATACCACCTCCAAACACCTGATCCACTTGGCCTAGCCAGGCCTTTTCTTTGGCTCTGAAATCCATAGGGTCGCCAACAGGGTCTGTGCAAAACACAGCAAACATATATGAATAAATAGCTAGGAGGGCAACATACGGCCGCATAGTTTAGGACAATTGTAAAAGTATAGAAATATAATAAAATAGTAGATTATTGTCCGAAGAATTTCGCAGCCATGGATATCAAAAAATCATATTAGACTAGCTATCAGAAAACGTATAACAAGAAAGGGGGGGAGGGAGAACAAACTCCAAAGGATAGCCAACGTCTATAAAAATGCTTTATTGTGCAGGGCATGAGGGTGGTGGCAGCTACAAGAAGTCACCAGACGGAATAAAACGCAAGGGTACTGGGAAAACCACTAAATACCATTAAAGAATATACAATGTATAATATTCATAAAAAATATACCCGGGCGAAAGTACATGACAACAATTGTAAGGTACAGCATGGAAAGGTACCATAGAACAAAAACATATACATATGCGGCATCCCAGCTTAACCAAACATGAGCTGGATGTATAGTAAAGTGCAATCAATATAACATGCAGTACATGATCAATAATAAATACATCACCCAGGTAGTATTGGCAAGTGCAGGCAGATAGTGGGTCCCAGCGCCCGCCCCAACGCGCGTTTCGGGAACCTTCGTCAGGGGGCACGCTAACAATGTGAGACCGGGGATTATAAAGGCCGTGTAGCGGAAGTGCTTTTGCAGTGGAGGCGGAAACACTCAGGCGCTCCCTAGCAACCAAGACGCCGAGTGGTCCGAGCTATGCGTGCAGGGACCCGTGCACCGGAAGTGCTCAATATCCGAGCACAGGAAGAACATGATCGTAACCTAGAGACCAGGCAAAGCGTCCCCCAGGCCATGCGTGCAGGAGTCACGTGGGGCCCCACATGATCTACACACGACAGAGCTCCAGACGGCGCCACTACCCAGGCCAGCAGGTACGAGCATGCTCACAGATGTGGGCATAGTAACAAACCGCCATATAATTAAAATGGCGCTAATATAATATAATGCCAGATGGAAACGCCCACATAAACATATCGGGTGCAAACAAAGGTAAATATCTGGAACAGACCAGGGCGCACAAGGATGTATACGAACTAATGGAAACAGGAAAAAAATCCATACATATCCACAATTACAGAGGAGAATATATATATACTATACATATGGATTCAGGGAGAGACATATCCAGAATGAAAAAACATTTGATATAATGCAGTAGTATAATACAGATATGTCACTACAATCTAGAGGGCATAATCATGCATAATTGGTAATTATACAAATACTCAGAACATGTAAATGGGAGAAAAAAGGTATAAAAATACATAACAGTGCAAAAAAATGTAAAGAAGTCTCACTTCTAGAGTATATATACATATGCCATATGATAAATGTCCCTAATAATTCAAAGACATGATATAATAGTAGTACATAGTAGGTAAATCCGTTCCAACGTATATAGTCCTGAGTCCTGACAGGTGAAGAAGTTCCAGAGTTCATATTCAATGGTCAGCAAGCAAGGTAATACTTCATATACACGGCCAAGAAATACAAATCTAAAAATACAATAAAAGAATATTAAAAAAATATAATAAAACACGTCCAGTGAAAAACCGGCAGCCACGAGAGGTCCCCACAGTCAAATGGTCACAAGAAGGGGGCAAAACTAAGATTCTCGTTCAATCCAAGGGGGTATACAGTCCGCAAAGTCCAAATCCACCTAGACTCTAAACGAGCCAATTTGGAGGATAACTTACCACCCCGTATACCTACATTTAAGGCATCAATCCCACGGAAACGAATGAGTCTCCCATTGCTCCCATGAAACGACTTAAAATGTCGAGGGAGCGTTTTTAAAGTTGAGGGGTCCATACATCCCGCCGCAGATTCAATCCCCAGTACGTGTTCACGTATGCGTATTTTAAATTGGCGCGTGGTCAGGCCAACATAAATAAGGCCACAGGGGCAGGTGGCATAATAGATTACAAAGCGTGTGTTACAGGTAATCTCTTTTTTTATCTTAAAGATCTTACTACCAGCGGAATCAGAGAATGTATCTATCCGGTCTACATTAGGGCACGCCACACAGTGGCCACATGGAAAGGAGCCACATCGAGAAGGGAAATTATCAAGGAATGTAGTTCTTGGTATTCCCTCATAGTGGCTCCGCGTTAGATGGTCTTTTAAATTGCGCGCCCTTCTGAAGGATATGAGAGGACGCTCTGGTAGAATTTTAGAAATGGTTTTATCAACCCTCAGAATGGGCCAGGATTTCCTTAGTGCCTCACGGATTTTATCAGATTGGGAGTTAAAGTTGGTAACGAACCGTAATTGTTGGTTAGAATTTCTATTATCAACGTGATTATAGAGTAGAGATGTACGTGTAGTAGACCTAGCCCGATTATAGGCCTTTTTAATGGATCTTCTACTATAGCCACGGTTAAGAAAACGTATCTGTAACTCCTTCGCTTGTTGTTCAAAATCTGATTCAGATGAACATATCCTTCGTAAACGGAGAAATTGACCTGTTGGTACTGCTTTAATAATATGGGAGGGATGGCAAGAGGATGCATGTAGTAGAGTATTTGAGGAGGTTGGTTTGCGGAATAAATCAGTTTGTATGAGACCAGAGGAGTCCTTTTTCACCATGACGTCCAAAAATTCAACGCCAACCGAATCCCACTTAAACGTTAGGTGGATGTTCAAGTTATTGTCGTTCAAAAAGTCAATAAACATAGATAACTCATCTGGGGAACCCTGCCAGATCAGAAATATGTCGTCGATGTACCGGGTCCAAAGAGGGACCCGGTCCATCGACGCCCACTGATCTGACAGGAAGAGGTCCCTTTCCCACAGCCCCAGGAACAGGTTTGCATAGGAGGGCGCAAAGGCCGCCCCCATGGCTGTTCCCTGGAGCTGCAGGAAAAAGGACCCCTTAAAAACAAAAAAATTATGTGTTAACGCAAACTCTAACAGAGTAAGTATAAGATTACAAAATTCAGGGGAAGAGCAAGACATGCCGAGGAAGAAACGTACTGCATTTAGGCCATCCCGATGCCTAATGCTAGTGTACAGTGATTCTACATCAGCTGTAGTCAGGATGGCATCTCCGTCCAAATGAACAGAGTCAACCTTTTTGAGGAGCTCTCCAGTGTCCCTCAGGAAGGAAGGCAAATCTTCAACAAGGGGTTGTAGATGGAAATCTATCCACTGATTAACGTTTTCGAGAAAGTTTCCATTCCCCGAAATAATAGGTCTGCCAGGTGGCACCCTGGCATCCTTATGTATCTTGGGGAGAAGATAAAAGGTCGAGACTGCAGGCTCTGTTACACGGAGGGCCGAGGAGAGTTCCTTGGTAATAACTCCACCCTCGACAGCAGAATTAAGAATATCATCCAATTCAGAGCTGAAGGCCGACAAGGGATTAAAGGTCAATTTTCTGTAACATACGGCATTATTGAGTTGGCGATAGGCCTCTTTCTCATACATTACTTTCGGCCAAATGACCACATTCCCTCCCTTGTCGGCTGGTTTCAGCACGATATCTTGGATGTTTTTCAGATACTGCAGCCTCGACCTTTCCTCACGACTGAGGTTATCTCTCCTAAAACGTTGTGATATTTTAAGAAAATCCTGGGTGACCACCTGGACAAATAAATCAATATTGGAATTGGTAGAAAGGGGTGGAAACTTTCTCGAACGTGGTCTAATGGAAGGTGGAATCTTACCTTCATCAGGGATATTTTCACGGGAGAGCTCCTCAAGTATTCTCAGCGCATCTTGTTCTTCCTCTGTAGGGAACAATTGATAAAGATTGTCGTCAAAAAAGTGGCGTTTAAAAAGTAAGGATCGTGCGAACAAGTGTAGATCTTTAATGGCTGAAAAGGCATCGAAGCCCACCATAGGAGAAAAAGACAGGCCTCTACTCAAAAGGGAAACATCTAATGGAGAAAGAGTATGATTACTTAGGTTGATCACCTTGTTATCTTTCCCTGTGTGGTCTGGTGAACGTGAAGGGTGCCTCTTATATGGATGGTAGCCACGTGTTCTATTGACAGTTGCGCCAGATCTAGTTGTCATCGATAGAGTAGAAGTATCGGATTGTCCACTCAGGGAAGAAATAGATGTCACAGATGTAGCATGTTTAAGTTGTTGGTATGCTGGTCTGCTCTTTCTCCACTGATAGACTGCATGCTGTTGATAGTCCCTCTGGTCTCTATTAAATTTGCTGGTTTGTGACTCATGAATCTTCTTAACTAGAGAGTCAAGTGCTTTCTCCAAGTTGGAGTCAAAAGTCTGAATTTTTTCAGATGGACAATTGGACCGTAGTTCATTTTGAGCAGTGTCAATCAGTGTATCCAGTTCACTAATATTAGTGGTATTAAAACCAATCAATAGTTTCATCATAGTAAAAGAACACATGTTGCATGCTTCCTCCCAATTAGAAATAAATTGTAAATCTTCGATAGGAAAAGTGGGGACTACGCGGACTCTCAACCCCCTTGGAATCATATTACATGATACATATTTCTCTAGGAACACTCGGTTCCACCATAACTTAGTTCGCTTTATCAATAAATCCTGTATGGAAGAGCAAAGCTCATCCCACCTGTGATCATCTGACCGTGGGGCACTCATACCACCTCCAAACACCTGATCCACTTGGCCTAGCCAGGCCTTTTCTTTGGCTCTGAAATCCATAGGGTCGCCAACAGGGTCTGTGCAAAACACAGCAAACATATATGAATAAATAGCTAGGAGGGCAACATACGGCCGCATAGTTTAGGACAATTGTAAAAGTATAGAAATATAATAAAATAGTAGATTATTGTCCGAAGAATTTCGCAGCCATGGATATCAAAAAATCATATTAGACTAGCTATCAGAAAACGTATAACAAGAAAGGGGGGGAGGGAGAACAAACTCCAAAGGATAGCCAACGTCTATAAAAATGCTTTATTGTGCAGGGCATGAGGGTGGTGGCAGCTACAAGAAGTCACCAGACGGAATAAAACGCAAGGGTACTGGGAAAACCACTAAATACCATTAAAGAATATACAATGTATAATATTCATAAAAAATATACCCGGGCGAAAGTACATGACAACAATTGTAAGGTACAGCATGGAAAGGTACCATAGAACAAAAACATATACATATGCGGCATCCCAGCTTAACCAAACATGAGCTGGATGTATAGTAAAGTGCAATCAATATAACATGCAGTACATGATCAATAATAAATACATCACCCAGGTAGTATTGGCAAGTGCAGGCAGATAGTGGGTCCCAGCGCCCGCCCCAACGCGCGTTTCGGGAACCTTCGTCAGGGGGCACGCTAACAATGTGAGACCGGGGATTATAAAGGCCGTGTAGCGGAAGTGCTTTTGCAGTGGAGGCGGAAACACTCAGGCGCTCCCTAGCAACCAAGACGCCGAGTGGTCCGAGCTATGCGTGCAGGGACCCGTGCACCGGAAGTGCTCAATATCCGAGCACAGGAAGAACATGATCGTAACCTAGAGACCAGGCAAAGCGTCCCCCAGGCCATGCGTGCAGGAGTCACGTGGGGCCCCACATGATCTACACACGACAGAGCTCCAGACGGCGCCACTACCCAGGCCAGCAGGTACGAGCATGCTCACAGATGTGGGCATAGTAACAAACCGCCATATAATTAAAATGGCGCTAATATAATATAATGCCAGATGGAAACGCCCACATAAACATATCGGGTGCAAACAAAGGTAAATATCTGGAACAGACCAGGGCGCACAAGGATGTATACGAACTAATGGAAACAGGAAAAAAATCCATACATATCCACAATTACAGAGGAGAATATATATATACTATACATATGGATTCAGGGAGAGACATATCCAGAATGAAAAAACATTTGATATAATGCAGTAGTATAATACAGATATGTCACTACAATCTAGAGGGCATAATCATGCATAATTCGTAATTATACAAATACTCAGAACATGTAAATGGGAGAAAAAAGGTATAAAAATACATAACAGTGCAAAAAAATGTAAAGAAGTCTCACTTCTAGAGTATATATACATATGCCATATGATAAATGTCCCTAATAATTCAAAGACATGATATAATAGTAGTACATAGTAGGTAAATCCGTTCCAACGTATATAGTCCTGAGTCCTGACAGGTGAAGAAGTTCCAGAGTTCATATTCAATGGTCAGCAAGCAAGGTAATACTTCATATACACGGCCAAGAAATACAAATCTAAAAATACAATAAAAGAATATTAAAAAAATATAATAAAACACGTCCAGTGAAAAACCGGCAGCCACGAGAGGTCCCCACAGTCAAATGGTCACAAGAAGGGGGCAAAACTAAGATTCTCGTTCAATCCAAGGGGGTATACAGTCCGCAAAGTCCAAATCCACCTAGACTCTAAACGAGCCAATTTGGAGGATAACTTACCACCCCGTATACCTACATTTAAGGCATCAATCCCACGGAAACGAATGAGTCTCCCATTGCTCCCATGAAACGACTTAAAATGTCGAGGGAGCGTTTTTAAAGTTGAGGGGTCCATACATCCCGCCGCAGATTCAATCCCCAGTACGTGTTCACGTATGCGTATTTTAAATTGGCGCGTGGTCAGGCCAACATAAATAAGGCCACAGGGGCAGGTGGCATAATAGATTACAAAGCGTGTGTTACAGGTAATCTCTTTTTTTATCTTAAAGATCTTACTACCAGCGGAATCAGAGAATGTATCTATCCGGTCTACATTAGGGCACGCCACACAGTGGCCACATGGAAAGGAGCCACATCGAGAAGGGAAATTATCAAGGAATGTAGTTCTTGGTATTCCCTCATAGTGGCTCCGCGTTAGATGGTCTTTTAAATTGCGCGCCCTTCTGAAGGATATGAGAGGACGCTCTGGTAGAATTTTAGAAATGGTTTTATCAACCCTCAGAATGGGCCAGGATTTCCTTAGTGCCTCACGGATTTTATCAGATTGGGAGTTAAAGTTGGTAACGAACCGTAATTGTTGGTTAGAATTTCTATTATCAACGTGATTATAGAGTAGAGATGTACGTGTAGTAGACCTAGCCCGATTATAGGCCTTTTTAATGGATCTTCTACTATAGCCACGGTTAAGAAAACGTATCTGTAACTCCTTCGCTTGTTGTTCAAAATCTGATTCAGATGAACATATCCTTCGTAAACGGAGAAATTGACCTGTTGGTACTGCTTTAATAATATGGGAGGGATGGCAAGAGGATGCATGTAGTAGAGTATTTGAGGAGGTTGGTTTGCGGAATAAATCAGTTTGTATGAGACCAGAGGAGTCCTTTTTCACCATGACGTCCAAAAATTCAACGCCAACCGAATCCCACTTAAACGTTAGGTGGATGTTCAAGTTATTGTCGCCCGGGTATATTTTTTATGAATATTATACATTGTATATTCTTTAATGGTATTTAGTGGTTTTCCCAGTACCCTTGCGTTTTATTCCGTCTGGTGACTTCTTGTAGCTGCCACCACCCTCATGCCCTGCACAATAAAGCATTTTTATAGACGTTGGCTATCCTTTGGAGTTTGTTCTCCCTCCCCCCCTTTCTTGTGCAAAAGTTGTGAAAGATTAATTTCACCATCACTAAATGACAAGGTGAAATATGGCGTGCTGAATCACTTAAGCAACTGCCCCCCCAATTTTTTTTTTCACTGTGTAACAGGTCAAATCACAGAATAATTTCACTGCCACTACATGACAAGGTGGGATGTGGCATGCTGCATCATGTTTAGCAACTGAAAAACTAAGATTTTGAAAGGTCTATTTGTGCATGGAGCAGAATAGAAGCAGTGCACAACACACTTTTATGAAATGTGTCCTGCTGTCTTTGACTGTGGACCTCACTAATGACACTAGCTATCTAAACTACTGACGTAGATACAACTGAATAGCTAACTAGCTAAAATCTATCAGCACCCAGGCTCAGCATCAGGAGTAGCATCTCTGTGCTTTTATATTGACAAAATGGTGCTAAAACAAGATGTCTGCTCTTTATAAAGAGAGGGACATGTGATTTCATTGGCCAATGACACAAGTCATTGTGTCTGGACATTGTGAATGTTTCCTGCGCCCTGATTGGCTAGCTGCAATGTGCACTCTTAAAGTTAGAAAAAAAAGCATGCCACTCCTCTGAGCTCTCCCCACCCCTTGCCCTCATCAAATATGTGTTCCACACTCATCCTACAACACCATTATCCTAGCCAAAGTGCTCAAAATACTTTAGTGGCAATGCAAATATTTTCCCGCACTTTTTAACGAACGTTACCGATTGTTTCTGATTTTATAAAAATTTGCTTGTATTTCCGATCACGAATCTGAATGTGCCATATTCGTGCCAAATTTATGTTTGGCAATCATTTTTCGAATATATTACACAGCTTACCCTGTGTTATTTATGACCTTGGTTACTCAGGCTTGATTGTATGCATCTAGTCCACTCTTAATTCCCTGACCAAGATGAACAGAGACCACTACTCTCTGCTTCACACCTGAACGCACTTAGTTGTACATATATTGCATAGCTCAAGTCTGCATAAACTTCAGTCTGCAGTGTGATCCCTATAAGTGTGACCTAAAAGTGTGGATTACAGTAGAATTAAAACCTGAATTGAACCTGAAGGGAAATGAAGGTAACTGGCCAGTCACTGTAAACAATGTTTCTGTTTGTCTTCACTTTCACCCCTATAATCTTTCACTTTCTGCTACGTCCCCCAATCCCAACACCAAGTAAGGAACTGTTCATCTCTGCTTCAATCCTCCCCATCCATCTCACCTCCTCCTCAGAACTGTTCCTTAACATACAATCCTCTGTCTCCAAACACAGACAGCCCCCTCATGCCCTCTCCTGCTCCCACCTGCTAACACTTTCTCTGCTCCTTCTCACTGCTGGTGATATCTCTCCAAATCCTGGTCCTCCTCACCATATTCCCACAGTCATTTCTACCTCCCATCCACGCTGTATCACAAACTTCCGTAACCTCTCTAACCTTATACCCATTCACCCAGCCCCCGCTTCCCCAGTCCTACTAACAGGAGCTCTGTGGAACGCTCGCTCTGTCTGCAAAAAGCTTTCCTACATCCATGATCTTTTTATTACTACCAAACATTCCTTCCTCTCCATCACCGAAACCTGGCTCACCCCTTCTGACACAGCCTCCCCTGCTGCACTCTCTTACGGTGGCTTCCACCTTTCTCACACACCCCGCCCCAGCAGCAAACATGGTGGAGGAGTTGGTTTTCTCCTGTCAGATAACTGCTCCTTCACCCCAATCCCACTGCCACCCTCTGTTACCCTCCCTTCCTTTGAGGTGCACTCTGTGCGCATCTACTCCCCCTCCAACCTCCAACTGGCTGTTATTTACCACCCCCCAGGGCCAGCCACCACCTTCTTTGACCACTTCACCACCTGGCTACTTCATTTCCTTTCCGCGGACATCCCCACTATCATCATGGGCGACTTCAACATCCCCATTGACACTTCCCTCTCAGCTGCTACTAAAATTCTATCTCTCACTTCCTCCTTCGGCCTCACTCAATGGTCTTCTGCAGCCACTCACAAAGATGGTCAAACATTTGGCCTTATCTTTACCCGCCTCTGCTCCCTATCTAGCCTCTCTAACGCACCTCTTCCACTCTCTGACCACAACCTTCTCACATTCTCATCTCTCTCCACTCCATGTCTACAATCCCCACCCCACAAACTTTCACACACTCGCAGAAATCTTAAACATCTTGACCTACATTCATTCTCTGAATCCCTCCTCCCTCTCACAGATATAAGTTCCTTACACAATGCAGATGACACTGCCGCTCTATTACCCTCCCTTCCTTTGACGTGCACTCTGTGCGCATGTACTCCCCCTCCAACCTCCACAATAGCTGTAGCTTTGGAATCTGCTGCCCCACTAACACATACCAAATCTCGCAAAATCAACAGACAGCCCTGGCACACCAGCCTGACCAAAGAACTGAGGCAAGCTTCTAGGGCTGCTGAGCGCAGATGGAAAAGATCCCACTCCAACGAGCACTTCATCACATTCAAACAGTCCCTCACTACTTTCAAGACCACACTCACCACAGCTAAACAAACCTACTTCTCATCTCTCATATCCTCCCTGTCTCACAACCCTAAACAGTTATTCAACACCTTCAATTCTCTCCTTCATCCCCCAGCACCTCCTCTCTCCCCACTTATCTCCGCTGAAGACTTTGCCTCATTTTTCAAGCAGAAGATTGATAGCATCAGAGACAGTTTTGGTCAACAACTCCCAGAGCCCTTCCTTCCGACTTCCCAGCCCTTCACCTCAAAAACCAACTGTTCCACCATTACAGAAGATCAACTCTCCACTCTACTCTCAAGATTGCATCTCACCACCTGTGCACTTGACCCGCTCCCATCCCACCTCATCCCAAACCTCACCACAGTCTTCATCCCAACCCTAACCCATCTCTTTAACCTATCACTAACAACTGGTGTTTTCCTCTCAAGCTATAAACATGCCTCCATCACACCTATCCTCAAAAAGCCTTCTCTTGACCCATCCTCTGTATCTAGCTATCGCCTTATATCACTTCTCCCCTATGCCTCCAAACTACTGGAACAACACATTTACCTTGAACTGTCCTCCCATCTCTGTTCCTGCTTCCTCTTTGACCGCCTACAATCTGGCTTCCGGTCACACCACTCCCCTGAAACTGCCCTAACTAAGGTCACCAATGACCTCTTAACCGCCAAGAGCAAGCAACACTACTCTATACTTCTACTCCTCGACCTGTCAGCTGCCTTTGACACAGTGGACCATTCCTTATTATTACAGACACTTTCATCCCTTACCATCACAGACTTGGACCTATCCTGGATCTTATCATACCTAACAGACCGGACATTCAGCATCTCCCACTCACACACCACCTCCTCACCTCCCCCCTATCTGTCGGAGTCCCACAAGGTTCAGTCCTTGGGCCCCTGCTCTTCTCCATTTACACCTTTGGCCTGGGATAGCTCATAGAATCTCATGGATTTCAGTATCACCTCTATGCTGATGACACACAGATCTACATCTCTGGACCAGATATCACCTCCCTACTAACCAGAATCCCTCAATGTCTGTCCACTATTTCATCCTTCTTCTCAGCTAGATTTCTGAAACTTAACATGGACAAAACAGAATTCATCATCTTTCCCCCATCTCACGCGACCCCCTCAACAAACCTATCCATTACAGTAAATGGCTGCTCACTCTCCCCAGTCCCACAAGCTCGCTGCCTCGGGGTAATCCTTGACGCTGATTTCTCCTTCAAACCACATATCCAAGCCCTTTCAACTTCCTGCTGACTTCAACTCAAAAATATTTCACGAATCCGTACATTCCTCAACCAAGAATCTGCAAAAACCCTAGTCCATGCCCTCATCATCTCTCACCTTGACTACTGCAACCTCCTGCTCTGTGGCCTCCCCTCTAACACTCTTGTACCCCTCCAATCTATTCTAAACTCTGGTGCCCGACTAATCCACCTGTCCCCCCACTATTCACCGGCCTCTCCCCTCTGTCAATCCTTTCACTGGCTCCCCATTGCCCAGAGATTCCACTACAAAACCCTAACCATGACATACAAAGCCATCCACAAGGAATAGAAGAAAGGCGTTTCAGCTCCTTTAAAATTTCAAAAACTTTATTTCTCCATTAAAATGCGAAACAGCAATCCTTGCCTTAGTGCGAAAATGTGAGTGCAGAGTACATGCGACGCGTTTCGATCTAAATGATCTTACTCAAAGCCATCCACAACCTGTCTCCTCCATACATCTGTGACCTCGTCTCCGGGTACTTACCTACACGCAACCTCCAATCCTCACAAGATCTCCTTCTCTACTCCCCTCTTTTCTCCTCTTCCCACAATCGTATACAAGATTTCTCTCGCGTATCACCCCTACTCTGGAATCCTCTACCACAATACATCAGACTCTCGCCTACCATTGAAACCTTCAAAAAGAACCTGAAGACCCACATCTTCCGGCAAGCCTACAACCTGCAGTAACCACCGATCGACCAAACCACTATATGACCAGCTCTCCCCTCACCTACTGTATCCTCACCCATCCCTTGTAGATTGTGAGCTTTCGCGGGCAGGGTCCTCTCCTCCTGTACCAGTTATGACTTGTATTTTTCAAGATTATTGTACTTGTTTTTATTATGTATACCCCTCCTCACATGTAAAGCGCCATGGGACAAATGGCACTATTACAATAAATAATATAAAAAAAAATATTGGCTCATCTCTAATAGCTGTTGCTCACATCAAGAGTAAAACAGCTGGGAGTGGAGATTTTTGGAATACAAGCCAATGTCACAGATTATCAGTAAAAGCAAATGATCACACAAGTGATGCTACAAGGTGTGAAGGGTTAAGTACAACTCATTTCTATGCGACTTTGCACTTTATAGGTACTCTTGGCTGTTGGTTGATTATCAGGTCTTCTGATCCTCATGAGCTGTTATTTGATCATTAAACAAAACCGTTGTTTATTCTACTGACAAAACATCACAAGGAATCAGATGATTACATTTTGTCTCTTCATTAATTTTTAACATCTACTATTTAGTAGAAATTAGTGAATTGATTTGTTGCAAATTGAAATTGAATAAAATTTGAAATACGCTGGACCCCCAATGAAACAGAATTTGCAATTCGATTTGTGCAAATTCTCAAAAATATGTCCTTCAGTATTGTGCATAAAGCAGATCATTGTATCAGTCAGAGAAGGCTCATGTGAACTAAGGTTCCTGTGTGTCAGCTTTTAGCCCAGGAGAAGCACATTGTCATGACTCTGTTGTTGGCTGTCGCTGGACCAGGGGCTCCGTGCCTGTTTCTAATGCTGGGAGTACCCTAGCTCGCCCTGTTCCTCAGATTACTTCTGATTTTAAAGGCGCTGAGACCACATATCTTGCCTTAGCTCCTGAATCATCCCTTAGTCTGTACCTTTTCCCCATCCAGGGAAGAGGGGAGTAATAGTGTAAGGTAATATACCAACCAGATTACAAAGGTAATACCAACAGGGATAAAGGAAAATACCAAATATACAAATATGTTCTCACATATAACAGAGGAATACACTGGGGAGTGGAGGATGGGGTTAAACCAAAGTAGGAGAAGAACGGGAATTATCACACACTTAAAACCTATCAATAGCCTCAGATAAATCCACCAATCACCTTCTACAAATAACAACCAACAACCTCCAGCCGTGCAGCATAAGCTACTCTGACAATGAGTGCTAGCCAGGACCCAGTTTATGTAGGAGATGGAAGTGGCTAACAGTGCACAGCTGGGAGCCTTAACGCAGGAAAGCTTCTAGAAGCTCTGAACTGAACAGAATAACCTCTGCACTGCTAAAAGAAATTTACTCAATTTAATATGAAGGTTAAGTGCTTATAATCAGTGCAGGAGTAGCAGAAATCAGATGCTGTGGTCTTCTCTGTCGCGGTAAACCCTTGACTCATATTAGGTTAGGGTCCCAACAAAGAGTTGCATCTTGTTGCTGGCTGTTCAGCTCTCACAAATTGGCCACTTTGTGTGCTAAGCACCTTCATTTTTAGCTTATTTTCTATAGCATTTATGCGGATCCAATTTCATATATTCAATGTTTGCATATTATAGCATAATATTATAGTATTTCAGAATGCAGCTGTTTTCCTTAGTTTAGCAATATAGAGAGAAAACATTAAAATATTGGACAAATACTGTAAAAAAAATGCGTTGTTCAACAGAAGTAAAGTAGAATATGAGTGTAGTAGCCCATGAATAATACATAGATTGCAGTGGGTACGGAAAGTATTCAGACCCCTTTAAATTTTTCACTCTTTCTTCCATTGCAGCCATTTGGTAAATTCAAAAAGTTTATTTTTTTTAAATGAATATACACTCTGCACCCCGTCTTGACTAAAAAAAACAGAAATGTAGTAATGTTTGCAAATGCAATAAAAAATAAAAACTGAAATATCAAATTGTCATAAGTATTCAGACCCTTTGCTCAGACACTCATATTGAAGTCACATGCTGTCCAATTCCTTGCCTGTTAAAGGGAACCTGTCACCTCAATTTGGTGGGACCAGTTTTGGGTCATATGGGCGGAGTTTTTGGGTGTTTGATTCACCCTTTCCTTACCCGCTGGCTGCATGCTGGCCGAAATATTGGATTGAAGTTCATTTTCTGTCCTCCGTAGTACACGCTTGCACAAGACAAGATTGCCTTGCGCAGGCGTGTACTACGGAGGACAGAGAATGAACTTCAATCCAATATTGCGGCCAGCATGCAGCCAGCGGGTAAGGAAAGGGTGAATCAAACACCCGAAAACTCCGCCCATATGACCCAAAACTGGTCCCGCCAAATTCAGGTGACAGGTGCCCTTTAATATGGCCATGTGAGGGCTTATTGTTTGCGGGACAAGTTGTACTTTTGAACGACATGATTGGTTTTACCATGTCGTGTACTTGAAAACGGGAAAAAAATTCCAGGTGCGGTGAAATTGCAAAAAAAAAGTGCAATCCCACACTTGTTTTTTGTTTCTTTTTTGCTAGGTTCAGTAAATGCTAAAACTGACCAGCCATTATGATTCTCCAGGTGATTACGACTTCATAGACACCAAACATGTCTAGGTTCTCTTTTATATAAGTAGTAAAAATAATTCCAAAATTTGCTAAAAAAAAAATAAAATTGCCCAATATTCCGATAACGGTAGGGTCTCCATTTTTCATCATCTGGGGTCGTGTGAGGGCTTATTTTTTTGCATGCCAAGCTGACGATTTTAATGATACTATATTGGTGCAGATATGTTCTTTTGATCGCCCGTTATTACATTTTAATGCAATGTCGCGGAGACAAAAAAAAACGTAATTTTGGCATTTTGATTTTTTTTCTTGCTATGCCATTTAGCGATCAGGTTAATCCTTTTTTTGTTGATGGATCGGGCGATTCTGAACGCAGTGATACCAAATATGTGTAGGTTTGATTTTTTTATTGTTTTATTTTATTGGGGCCAAAGGGGGGTGATTTGAACTTTTACATATTTTTTATTTTTATTATATTTTTAAACTCATTTTTTTTGTAATTTTGGCATGCTTCAATAGCCTCCATGTAAGGCTAGAAGCATGCACTACTCGATCACCTCTGCTACATAGAGGTGATGCACAGATCACCTATAGGACAGCAGAATTACAGGCTTGCTATGATCGCCGACCCCTGGGTGACGCTCATAGCAATCTGCCATCAACAACCATAGCGGTCTCGAGGAGACCTCTGGTTGTGATGGCAATGCAGCAATGACCCCCGATCACGTGACGGGGGGTCAGCGGTGCGAGTATTTCCGGCCGTGTGGCTGGCAGTGCTTGTTAAATGCTGTTGTCAGAGTTTGACAGCGGCATTTAACTAGTTAATGGGTGCGGGTGGATCATAATTCCACTCGTGCCCATTGCACGCACATGTCAGCTGTTGAAAAGGCAGAAAGGGGTTAAGAAAGGGGTGCAGGGAAGCTCTCGGCCGGAGCGCATGCATTAGCAGCGCTCTTGCCGAAAGCAGTTTTAACCCTGTGAACGCCGGGGGACATGACAGACATCAGAATGTGAGTATGTAGTGGTTTTTTTTTAACTTTTACAATGGTAACCAGGGTAAATATCGGGTTACTAAGCGCAGCCCTGCGCTTAGTAACCCGATGTTTACCCTGGTTGCAGGGGAACACATCGCTAGATCGGCGTCACACATGCCGATCTAGCGATGACAGCGGGGTGATCAGCGGCCAAAAAAAGGTCCTGATCATTCCCAAAGACCAACGATCTCCCAGCAGGGGCCAGATCGTTGGTCGCTGTCACACATAAAGATATCGTTAGCGGGATCGTTGCTACATCACAAAAAGTGTGACATTGCAACGATATCCTTAACGATATCGTTATGTGTGAAGGTACCTTAAGTCTGTAGTAGTAACTTGTACATAGTGTGTGTTTATCTTTGTTTACTGATTGCTGATATGCTAATTGTGCATTATGTTCTGGGACCAGCTTGGTGACTTCAAAAGCAGAGAGGGAAATACTGTGCAAATAGATTGACTGGTCAAGTAGTGCTACTTGATCTTATCACCATTGTTTGCTTTACCTTGATGTTGGACTGAAGGACACTGGGTAATTCTAAAAATAGCTTACATGCCTGGGGTATAAAAAGACTCGGAGATATCATCATTAGATCTGAAGTAACACGGAGCAACCAGCCGGACATTCCACAACCCACCCAACGGACGAGAGACAGGACTGCAGCCAAATCATCATAGCACCATCACGAGAGACACGAATCTATGATTCAATAGGAAACAACCTATGGGTTTTCAGCTCCAGTTGGAAGGACATAGTTCTGATCCAGTGACCATCTCTGAACAATGGATATGTTTGGAGAAAGCCAGGTTTGGGACCTGCTGATTGTGTGGTTTCATGGAGATAGTCGGATAAGCCAGGTTGTGACTCATGTCAACTGGCTTTGGACTTTGCATGGACTCTATGGACTGTTTTCGGTCATCTCCCTATGCTTGTCTTTACCGCTTCTCTGTGTGTGTATCACAGGAGTGTGACCCTGAGAGCTCTGACCTTTGTGTCAACTGGCTTTGGACCTTGTATGGACTCTATGGACTGTTCTCGGTCATCTCCCTACTCCCTATGCTTGTCGATATCTCTTCTCTGTGTGTGCATCACAGGTGGAATAGTGACCCTGGGAGCTCTGACGTAACATCTGCCATTATCTTGGTGAGTCAGCGGATGGTGGGACCCAGTAATGTGCACTATCTTGGGGTAATTGCTGGGACTGTTCTGTTTGCTATTGTGTGTTGTGGTTCAATATAGTATTGCCACACTGTTTTACCCTGATCCTGTGTTGTCTGTGTTGTCTAAGTATTATTATGCCCACATTTAATGAGAGAGCGGGCGTTAGGAGGTACGATCCTGGTCCATGCGGTTTTGGCTAGCAGACTTTGGTGCCCATTGACACCCCGTTTCCCCACAGCAAGTGTCTAGAGTAGTGAAGCAGTGTTGGAAGAAAACTAATTTGCAACATGACTTCACCACATTCAAACAAGCAACACTCGCATTCAAATCAATCCTCACCTTTGCTAAACAGGCCTACTTCACAACCCTTGTATATTCCGTATCCTACAATCCCAAACAGTTATTCAAAACTTTTAACTCTCTCCTCCACCCTACACTGTCCCTTGTGACCTCCCTAATCTCTGCTGAGGACTTTGCCACACACTTGAAAAATTAGATCGATTATGCAAGGCAAGTCTTTATTGTTCAACCACCACAACCCCTTTGTATATCAGACCAATGATTTAACCCCATAACCTTCCTTCAAACCGCACATCCAAGCTCTTGCCAGCTCCTGTCACCTCCAGCTCAAAAATATTTCCAGAATCCACCCTTTCCTCAACCCTTACTCTACTAAAATGTTTGTGCATGCTCTCATCATCTCCAGCCTTAACTACTGCAGCATCATCCTCTGTGGCCTACCCACTAACACTTGCATGTCTCCAGTCTGTCCTTATGTCTGCTGCCCAACTAGTTCATCTCGCTCTCCACAACTCCTCCACTTCCCCCCTTTTCAAAGCCATCCATAACCTTTCGCCTCCATACATCTCCGAACTAATCTCCTGTTATCTTCCCTCACATAAGCTCTGGTCTTTCCAAGACCTTCTTCTCTCCTCCACACTTATTTATTCCTCACCCAATCATCTCCGAATATCACCCATCCTCTGTAATTCTGTGCCCCAACACATTAATCTAACTAACATATTCAGATCCTTCAGATGGAACCTGAAAACCCATCTCTTCAAGAAAGCTAAAACCTGCAATGACTACGCTGCCAC
The DNA here is from genome assembly GCF_032444005.1 of Ranitomeya imitator. Classification (NCBI taxonomy): domain Eukaryota; kingdom Metazoa; phylum Chordata; class Amphibia; order Anura; family Dendrobatidae; genus Ranitomeya; species Ranitomeya imitator. The sequence goes on from NC_091291.1 coordinate 135,969,783, forward strand.
CTCAACACCACCGGAGCTACTGCAACCCCCAACCTACTGTCTTCTTCCCCACCATCTTGTAGAATGTAAGCTCACAAGGGCGGTGTCCTCTTTCCTTTGTACCAGTCTATAATTGATAGTTTGTTTACTATAAGTGATATCTATTTTTTGTATGTAACCCCTTCTCATATACAGCACAGTGGAATCAATGGTGCTGCATAAATAAATAATAATTTCTCATGAAAGGGCTGTTTGTTTATGATCTCACATTGAGGAGAACATGGGATGCTTTCTAGACTTGATATTGAATTCAAAAGTATAGTGCACAATTGACAGACTGTATAGATCAGCAGATATGGACAGTGACAGTACAAGTCTTTCATGTCTTATCCCAATTTTGAGCAGTACTAATGTATTGTTGCAACCAAGACAGAAAATGAATAGGGATGAGCGAGTATACTCGTTGCTCGGGTTTTCCCGAACATGCTCATATGATCTGCGAGTATTTGTGACTGCTCGGAGAATTAGTTTTTGTTGACGCAGTTGCATGATTTACGGCTGCTAGCCAGCCTGAGAACATGTGGAGGTGGCCTGGTTGCTAGGGAATCCCCACATGTAATCAAGCTGTCTAACATTCGCAAATCATGCAGCTGCGGCAAGGAAAACTAAATCTCCGAGCAGTCACAATTACTCGGAGATCACCTGAGTGTGCTCGGGAAAACCCGAGCAACAAGTATACTCACTCATCACAAATAATGTAGCCACCACGATTGGCAGTTACGGTTCTTTCTAGCACCAAGCAGTGTTTCCACCTACACCTCATCTACAATCTCTCAAATGAACATGATCCCATCTCCATTAGTAAAGCTATGTTCCCTTGATGAGTTTTTGGTGATTTTTTTTAAAGCTACATGTTGTCATACAAAATGAGGTCAATATATTTTAGCTAATGGGTGCCAAAATACGGCAAACAATCTGAACCACCAAAACTCACTAAATGCTCATTGTGGGAACTTAGCCTAAAGGAACATAAGAACTCATGATTATATGATAATTAAATGTAATACTAACTAACACGCATTCTTAATTGATTCCTCAGAATTATAAAAAGACCTCGAGCTCCAGTGCAAAAATAGTCACACCATCTGTAATACAAGATTAGACAATGGATTCCAGTAGCTATAAGCACTACGGTGTTCATGACATTGATTCTAGAGAAAGTCTGGAGAAATATTTTTCAGATAAACCTGATATGGTCTTTGCAGAGGATTCTTTGATATTTCCCATTGAAAATCTTACCAAAACTTTCACAGAGGGTATGTATCGAATTGTTTCTATGTTCGATTAGCATTGACAAGATACAAACTTGGATAATTGAGGTTTGGCAAAGAGGTAAAGCAGACTGACCCAGGCATATCAACCAAAGTTAGCATAGCAAAGCTCTATCTATTACAATGAAGAATATAGGGTCTCTGGAGTAAAGAGAGTCAGTGTTCTCCCCTCTGTATCTTCCAGTACCTTAGAAAATATGTTAATTATGATAAAATAACCATTTAAGAATTAAAAATTTGGCTGCTACATTAACATGTGCAAGTTTTCAGATGCAGATTTTGATGAACTGCTAAAGAAAATCTACATTTTGATCCTCCAAAAAAACTCAGGTGTTACATATACACTTTCTGTTGATTTTGTTGTGTTTTTTTCACACAGATTTACTTTGAGTTTGTCCTATGCATTAAAGGAAATCAGTCAGCAGGTTTTTGCTATGCAATCTAAGGACAGCATAAAGTAGCAGTGGAGACAGATTTCAGGAATGTGTCACATATTAGGCTGTATGCTATTGTTTCCATAAAATCAATTTTTTATCACCCGAAGATATTTACTGTCAGGACTACAGAGGACATGAGCCCTTGTCTGACCACGCCTCCTGCTCTGATAAGCCGCTTACTGTTAATAGACATTGTACATAGAGAGCATGGTGTAGGTGAGGGAAGCTTTAGGAGCTCTGTTACATCTAAAAACGGATTGTGTCACAACTTCTGCACCTAGTAAAATAAGTGACATATAGTTGGCATCAAGGTCTCTTTTTTCTACCTTATGCTGCCCTCAAATGAGGTAGCAAAATCATGGTAACAGACACCCCTTAAAATCCACAGTGAAAATCTGCACTGCAGGTCAATATTCTATGTAGTTTGTATTTGAACAATGTATAGAACATTTCTTGAAAATGCCTAGTACACAAACATCCTATTGATTTGAATGAGTACTGCATACTTAAAGAATAACAGTCACTTTAATTTTTATTTTCTAAATCAATGATACACATGAAAATACAGCAGTCTCAGTGTATCCTATGTGATGTATACAGTAATTTCAGTGTATCCTATGCGATGTATACAGTATACTATCAGTGTATTCTATGTCATGCATATAGCAGAGTCTAAGTGTATCCTAGGTGATTTATACAGCAGAGTCTCAGTGTATCCTATGCGATGTATGCAGAATTTTCAGTGTATCCTATGTGATGTATACAGCAGTCTTAGTGTATAATATGTGATGTATACAGCAATTTCAGTTTATCCCATGTGATGTACATAGCAGAGTCTCAGTGTGCTCTGTGTTTACAGTAGTGTATCAGTGTATACTACAGTATGTGATGTACAGGGTGGGCCATGTATATGGATACATCTAAATAAAATGGGAATGGTTGGTGATATCAACTTCCTGTTCCTGGCACATTAGTATATGGAAGGGGAAAAACTTTTCAAGATGGGTGGTGAATATGGCGGCCATTTTGAAGTCAGCCATTTCGGATCCAACTTTATTTTTTTCAATGGGAAGAGGGTCATGTGACACATCAAACTTATTGAGAATTTCACAAGAAAAGCAATGGTGTGCTTGGTTTTACCGTAACTTTATTCTTTTATGAGTTATTTACAAGTTTCTCTTTTTTTTTTTTACAGCCAATGACATGTCACAGAGGTTAACTTATGAGGAGCGGATAGAAATTGTGTTGATCTCTGGTGAACGTAGTGCCTGGGTCACTGTAGTAGGTTTCAATGCAAGACACCCTACGCAAGAAAACTGTCACCATTCCCATTTTATTTAGGTGTATCCATATAAATGGCCCACCCAAAAAGTTTGCCTCATCACTGAACATAATGTTCTGTACAAACTAAGGGTCATGTTCCAATTTTTATTTTGCCCATTCTGCAAATTCAGTGTGCCGATCTGGGTCATCTTCGTTGAGATGCTGCAGCAGCTGGATTTTGTAAGGGTGCCATTTGTGAGTAGCTAATATCCGCTGAAGGGATGATCGACTGATGCCAGATCGGCACGCTGAATTTGCAGAATGGGCAAAACAAAAATTGGAACAGGACCCTCATGCATTGACTTTAACCCCTTTCTGCAAATTCATCCTATATCCACTGCACAGACTGAAAGCCACTAACATGGGTGCCGTCCATTTACTGTAGTCACACGGTGGCGGCTTAGGATCTGTAATGAGCAGGACTGTTAGAAAGATTTTCTCATCACAACAAGACAATCTGGTAAATCTGCTTCCAAGTGCCCAATTCTGCTATTCAGACCTTGTGGGGGCATCACAACACAGAACCAGATCCCAATCAGAGGACAATAAAACTTTCACATTCCTTATTTATGAACTGTTCCAATATTTACAGCCACAACTGTTTATCTCTTTCTGATATTTTGATATTCCCAAGAAGAGTTAAAGAAGAGGTTGTCCACTATTTTTACATTGATGCCCTATTCTTAAGATAGGGCATCAATGTCTGATTGACCGGGGTCTGAAACTTGGCACCCCCGCTGATCAGCTGTTATCGGTGCCATTGGTGGTGGCCGCCAGAAGTACTTACTTGCGGAGCTTGACCATCTACTTGTAGTGGTCACCGCTGGGTACTACTCATCTGCCTCCTGTTCAATTCAATAGGAGGTGGATGTGCAGTAACAAGCCCCGGCCAATACAAGTAGATTGCCAAGCTCCACAAATAAGTACTTCCAGCTGTTGGGTAAGTCACCAATAACACCTAATCAGCAGGGGTGCCAAGTACCGGACCCTGGCCAATCAGATATTGATGCCCTACCCTAAGAAATTTTAATGTAAAAGTTGTGGACATCTTCAGTAAAAGACATAATTTAATGACCTACTAGCTGCCAAGAGCAAGCCACACTACTCTGTCCTCCTTCTTCTGGACCTGTCTTCTGCCTTTGACACTGTGGACCACTCCCTTCTGCTACAGATCCTCTCATCTCTTGGCATCACAGACTTGGCCCTATCCTGGATCCCGTCATATCTGACAGACTGAACATTCAGTGTCTCCTTTCCCCATGTGACATCTCATAGAGTCCCAAGGTATGCAGTACCATCTCTGATGACACGCAGATCTACCTATCCGAACCTGACCTCACCTCCTTATTTACCAAAATCCCACAGTCTGTCTGCTATTTCGGCCTTCTTTTCTGCTCGTTTTCTAAAACTGAACATGGTCAAAACAGAATTCATCATCTTTCCCCCATCTCACTCTATCCCTCCACCAGACTTATCCATCAATGTCAATGGCTGATCACTTTCCCCAGTCCTACATGCTCGGTGCCTCGGGGTGATCCTCGACTCTGCCCTCTCTTTCAAGCCACATATCCAATCTCTTGCTTCCTCCTGCCATCTCAAACTCAAAAATATCTCCTGGATTCCTTGACAACGAAACGACAAAAACACTAGTGCATGCCCTTATCATCTCCCGCCTTGACTACCGCAACCTCCTACTCTCTGGCCTCCCCTCTAGCACCCTGGCACCACTCCAATCCATCCTACACTCAGCTGCCTGACTAATCTACCTGTCTGCCAGCTATTCCGCAGCCTCTCCCCTATGCCAAGCCCTTTCGCTGGCTTCATATTGCCCAGAGACACCAGATCAAAACCCTTACAATGACATACAAAGCCATCCACAACCTGTCTCCTCCATACATCTGTGACATGGTGTCCCGGTACTTACGTACACGCAAACTCCGATCCCCTCAAGATCTCCTTCTATACTCCCCTCTCATTACTTCTTCTCATAACCGCATCCAAGACTTCTCCCGTGCTTCCCCCATACTCTGGAACTCTCTACCCCAACACATCAGACTCTTGCCTACCATAGAAACCTTCAAAAGGAACCTGAAGACTCACCTCTTCCGACAAGCCTGCAGCCTGCAGTGATCCTCAACATACTGAACCTCCGCCCAACCAGCTCTACCCTCTCCTAGTCTATAGTTTAGTCTATAATCTATATTTGCCCCCCTTTTCACATGTAAAGCTCTATGGAATAAATGTCGCTATAAAAATGTATAATAATAATAATAATAATAATAATTCATAGTGAGAGTGGAGTATTAAGAGGTCCTTGACTGTTTTTATGACTTTATCACCTTTATGTATGTTTTAATATTCAGACTTTTCTTTCCTGTAGGTCATATTAAAGGTGACATCTTGATTGACCTCAGTTCTGGTCCCACAGTTCATCATTTGTTTGCAGCCTGTGAGTTTTTCAAGCACATCATAGTGCTAAAGATGAGCGACAGATGCATCATGGAAGTGAAAAGATGGGTGGACGAACGTACAGGAGCATTTGATTGGAGCCATGCCACACAACTTCATGTAGATATAGCGGGAAAGAGGTGAAGTATATGTCCTAAAATTAGCAAAGTTCTGTAAGCTTATTTTTACAGTACAACGGATATGAAAGCAGCATCTTTTGTTTACCTTTTTATACATTCATAGTCAGTTCAAAATGAAATGGTAGCTGTCACTAGTAAAGTAAGGCTCTGTTCATATCACATTTGAGATAGAGGTATAAATTAGGATCATGCAAATCACATCTCTGATGTATATATCCAATGTATTCCACTGATTCGCCATAAAGTGGTATAACTGTTTTTTGCAGTGGCACACAGTACCAGAAAAAGAGATTTGCTACACTTTTTTATTTAGTAAAAAAGTTTTACCAGCATCTAATATAATAGATGTAACATATATCTACCTCTACGCACTTGAATGGAATAAAACATTTTTATCCAAAAACAAATGTGAAAATACAATAAATTATAAGCACAAAACCTAGTGCTTCAGTCTTGGTTGATTCAAGTCTTTCCCCCAATACTGAATGATCCAACGCTAACTAGTGTTGGGCGAGCGTGCTCAGATAAGGTGTTATCCAAGCATGCTCGTGTGCTAAATGACTGTTTTGGTGTGCTCGAAAAATAGGTTTGAGTCGCCCAGGCTGTATGTCTCATGGCTTTTCTACAGCTGCAACACATGTATGGATTGACTAACAAACAGGCAATCTATGCATGTGTTGCAGCTATTGAACAGCCTCGAGATATGCAGCCGCAGCTACTATTTTTCGAGCACGCCGAAAACACTCAGTTAGCACCCGAGCATGCTCGGAAAACACTTTATCTGAGCATGCTCACTCATCGCTAACGTTAACCGCTGCCATTCTATTCAATGTTGACTGATGGAAATTCACTTTCATCATTTTCCCTTTTCTTTCAGTGATCTGTTACAGGATAAAGAAGGAAAAGTGCGATCAGCCCTTCAACATATCATGAAATGTGACCCTGAGAAAGAAAATATGATGGATCCTATCGTCTTACCACCAGCAGATTGTGTCATCTGTTTTGGTCTTCTAGAATATATCTGCAAAAACCAAGATGATTACATCCGATATCTCAGGAAGCTTTCTTCATTGCTGAAACCTGGAGGACACATCATAATAATTGGGGCTTTAGGTGTAACATACTTAAAAGTTGGGAAAGACAAATTCCATGCTTTCAGTTATGATGAGGATTTTGCCAGGAAAGCTTTAGTTGGAGAAGGTTTTGTTATTGACCGCTGTGAGGTTAAGAAGAGAACGGTTGTGAGTGACCTCGTTGACTATAAGGCCGTCATATTCATTGCGGCTCACAAAGACAAGTAGATCTGAGATGACTCAAGATTAGTGTTGAGCGATACCTTCCGATATTTGAAAGTATCGGTATCGGATGGTATCGGCCGATACCGGCAAAATATCGGATCTCGCCGATACCGAGTTCCGATACCAATACAAGTCAATGGGACACAAATATCGGAATGTATCCTCGATGGTTCCCAGGGTCTGAAGGAGAGGGAACTCTCCTTCAGGTCCTGGGATTCATATTAATGTAAAAACTAAAGAATAAAAACAAAAAATATGGCTATACTCACCCCTCCGAAGGACCCTGGCTGTCACCGCTGCAAGCATCCGCCTCCGTTCCTGAGAATTGTAGAGAGTGAAGGACCTTCGATGACGTCGCGGTCACGTGACCACTCACCTGACCGCGACGTCATCGAAGGTCCTTCACTCACTACATTCTCAGGAACGGAGGCGGACGCTCGCAGCGGTGACAGCCAGGGTTCTTCGGAGGGGAGAGTATAGCCATATTTTTTTTTTATTCTTTATTTTTTTACATTAATATGGATCCCAGGGCCTGAAGGAGAGTTTCCTCTCCTCCAGACCCTTGGAACCATACGCACCGCATACTCCGATACCGATTTCCGATATCACAAAAATATCGGAACTCGGTATCGGAATTCCGATACAGCAAATATCGGCCGATACCCGATACTTGCAGTATCGGAATGCTCAACACTACTCAAGATGAGTCTCCATGTCAAATTTAATACGTAAATCTTAAATCCTATTAAAGGGAACCTTCCACCAGTTTTGTGACATAGCAGCAAAAAATATCACATTATTCAGCATCTACGCTGCATTCCCTAAATTCTTATAAACCCCCCTGACTCTCCCTCTTTACTCCTGGAAAACCTTTTTAATGTCTCCCACGCTAATCTTCTCTGTCCGGTCCGATGGGTGATGCTTTGTGCCTCTCTATCCCTCCACCCGGCTGGTGCTCACCATCCTCCTGCTTTTATTTACATGGGTGATGCCCTCCTGTGTCATCCAAATAGCTGGGTGAAATCCCATGCTTACGCAGAAAAATTGCCGGCTCACACCTGCCCAACTGTGGGCAAATCCGAAAAACAGAAGTGCGCATGCGCTGGCATACGTCTTTCCGACTCGCGTACAGGAAGAATTTTGCTGCCATTGGTGTGCGCATGCGTACTGTGTTTTCGGTTCTGCCCACAGTAGGGCACAGCATAGTGCGCATGTGCGAGCCGGCAATATCTCTGCGTAAGTGTGGGATTTTATCCAGCTATTTGGATAACGCAAGAGGTGTCACCCATGTAAATCAAGACAGAAGGACAGCGCGCAGCAGTTGGGGGGAGGGATAAAAAGGCCTGAAGCAAATCCTATTGGACGAGAAGATTAGCCTACAGTGCAGGAGACATTAAAAAGGTTTTTCGAGGAAATGCAGGGAGAGTCAGGGGTTATATAAGGATTTAGGGAATGCAGCGCAGACACTGAATAAGGTTATATTTTTAGATGCTGTTCTCTTTAATATCCTTAATCTGTGTCTAGTGCATAATAAAAGTGTATAAAAATATAGTTTCTCTCTCTTTATTATAAAAAAAGAGTTATGTGACATGAAACGTCATTTATAAGGTGCAAAATACTGATGATCCATCCATGTTCATATTTTCCATGAAGGGGGTAGATATTTAGCATTACAATTGCACACAATAAAGCAAGTTTAAGGCAACAGATATCCTATTTACCTATTTGTGTAATTTAGTACCATATAATATATAACAGGAGGCAGAGCAAGGGTTAACAGGAATTTTATGTAAAACAGTAATAGGTAAAACGGGGTATTATAATAAAGGTAACAAGAGTTCAACTTATCAGTCTCTGGGCCTTGGTATGAGGTGGCTGGAAGATCCCTCGGTGGCGCGAGAAGTCTCTAATCCGGTCCTGTAGAAAGGCGATGCACTGTCTCCTCACGGTGATGAGTCCTCAGGGTCCTTCGTCACATGGTCTCCTGGTACGGGCACAACATGTTGTAGAGGTACAGGTCCGCGCCACAGCGGATGCAGCGAGCAGTTCAGCAGACAAGGCCGCAGAAGAAGTATAGAGTCCAGCAGTCACAGCCACAGGAGCAGGCTGATACTCAGTGGGCATCGTGGGGATAGCACTGAGCATTGACTCTGCGGTGGTGAGCGGATCAATGCTCTGAAGTCCATACTGGTCACTGTACGGTGCGGGGTCTCTCTGGGCTTTAGTCGCGATGGTATTGCTAGCTGAGCATGAAGGCCCAGATAGCTGGTGTGGGTAAGTCGAGAGGGAGTCAACCATCTCTGTGCTCTGATGCTAGTTCTCGCCAATAGCCCCATCTTCCCGCGCACCCAGCTATTTATGTCGGACCCACCCCCATCAGTCAGGTGTCCTGAACTGCTCCGGTCAGAAATCTCTTCCCCCCGGCATAATGGTGACAGACCAGACAGTTCCGGCCCAGACACACAAGAGGGACCCTCAGCCTGATTCTCCTCCCTAACATAAAAGAAGCCATTGCTACCATTGACAAATCAAAGTTGGAAATGTCATTCTTCCATACTTAACTGCTTCCTCTGCTATTGATCATACACAACCAGATATCTCTTGCTTGATATAAAGGTTGTTGTGCATTTTGGCTGTGAAGCTTTTTTACAAGACTTCCACAGGCTGACTTTGCTGTAGCCACTTTGCTTAGCAGGTACCAGATGAGCCCTCCCATTCAATTTTTATCTTTCATACAAGACTAGGGATAAGTTAATGTGCTCTATTATCACTCAAGTATCACGGTGCTTAGATGCACTCATTACTCAGCGAGCAATGGGTGGTGCTCAAGTTCAAACTCCAATCCCCACCCGACATCTTTTGGTGCCTGTTAGGCAGCCAATAAGCATGCGGGGATTGCCTGTGAGTCACTGTAATGCCGTAGCCATCTTGATTGTGGCTACGGCACCCCGTCTTCATCAAGTGGAGTTTTTTTTTGGTCTTATCAAATATACCCGTGTCCTGTAGTTCCTAGCGCTCCGTTGACCGTTCTTTATACTTAACTACTATCTACCACTATATGGTCACTATTGTTACTGTGCCACCACAGTTGTAATCAGGATTACCAGTTAAGGACCCACTTAGATGTTTCACCCCTGAGCTAAACCTGCAGCAACGCCTCTGTGAGGACAGCATCACTGAGGACAGCTGGCAGCTCCGATTCTGTTATTTGGTGCTGCTCGCTGTATCATAAACTGGGGTTAGATATGTGACGTGCATCACATGCTGTGATTCGATATGCTTAGAGTAAAACATTACACCACTGCTCTCAACCAAGATACTAGAAACACATCATAGATACTTGATCACATGGATCAATCACATGATCCTTTTTTTTAAACAAGCTTTAACCCACCCACAAACACAGACAATTCCCGAAACTAATACAATTATACAGTTATCGCAAACTATGATATTGTGTTTAACTATGCACTTATCTGCAGCCCCGCACTTAAAGTGCAACCTCTGCTCTGCTCAGCAGCCTTGCTTAAAGTCACTGGAACTTGTAGTCTAAGTCCAAACACTGACTGTTACTCTCATCCAATAAATCAACTGGAAGTTGTTGTAAAATATAGTCCATAAACCCTGCATTACCTATATACCACCAGGAGCCCATACATTCTGATATCTTCACTAATATATACCACCAGGAGCTCTTAAACTCTATCCTCAACCACGCAGAGAGAAACACACAGATAGGTACAAAGACAGACAGGCAGACACACAGACTATAGAGGACTTACCACCAGTCTATCTCCTCTTCAAGTCTTCCGACTCCCACAGAGTGCAGGACCTGTGGTGACATCATAGTCACATGACTGGTCACATGAGCGTGATGTCAGCAAAAGTCCTGAAGTACCATGTTTTCCCAAAAATAAGCCCTACCCAGAAAATAAGCCCTATCAGCAATTTTCGGTCTTTTTAAAGTAGGCTTGAAATATAAGCCCTACTCCAAAAATAAGCCCTTGTTGCAGCTCAATGAGGAAGTGCCCAGGCAGCTAAAAAAGTTAAAGAATACAACAAGACCCTAATTAAAAAAGCAGACACCCCTCAAAAAATTGCACTCACCAGACCTTAAAGGGACTCTGTCACCTAAATTTGGCGGGACTGGTTTTGGGTCATATGGGCGGAGTTTTCAGGTGTTTGATTCACCCTTTCCTTACCCGCTGGCTGCATGCTGGCTGCAATATTGGATTGAAGTTCATTCTGTGTCCTCCATAGTACACGCCTGCACAAAGCAATCTTGCCTTGTGCAGGCATGTACTATGGAGGACAGAGAATGAACTTCAATCCAATATTGCAGCCAGCATGCAGCCAGCGGGTAAGGAAAGGGTGAATCAAACACCCGAAAACCCCGCCCATATGACCCAAAACCAGTCCCGCCAAATTCAGGTGACAGGTTCCCTTTAAGCAATTACAGCTGGCAAGTGCCAACGGTGAATAGGCTCTTATACAGACATCTGCATCACTGTCAGATCCCTCACCGTTCCAGTTGCATTTCACTGCAGATCGCACACACAGATAGGGTCCCAGTGTCACTCCGCTCTCACACACACAGATAGGGTCCCAGTGTCACTCCGCTCTCACACACACAGATAGGGTCCCAGTGTCACTCCGCTCTCACACACACAGATAGGGTCCCAGTGTCACTCCGCTCTCACACACACAGATAGGGTCCCAGTGTCACTCCGCTCTCACACACACAGATAGGGTCCCAGTGTCACTCCGCTCTCACACACACAGATAAGGTCCCAGTGTCACTCCGCTCTCACACACACAGATAGGGTCCCAGTGTCACTCCGCTCTCACACACACAGATAGGGTCCCAGTGTCACTCCGCTCTCACACACACAGATAGGGTCCCAGTGTCACTCCGCTCTCACACACACAGATAGGGTCCCAGTGTCACTCCGCTCTCACACACACAGATAGGGTCCCAGTGTCACTCCGCTCTCACACACACAGATAGGGTCCCAGTGTCACTCCGCTCTCACACACACAGATAGGGTCCCAGTGTCACTCCGCTCTCACACACACAGATAGGGTCCCAGTGTCACTCCGCTCTCACACACACAGATAGGGTCCCAGTGTCACTCCGCTCTCACACACACAGATAGGGTCCCAGTGTCACTCCGCTCTCACACACACAGATAGGGTCCCAGTGTCACTCCGCTCTCACACACACAGATAGGGTCCCAGTGTCACTCCGCTCTCACACACACAGATAGGGTCCCAGTGTCACTCCGCTCTCACACACACAGATAGGGTCCCAGTGTCACTCCGCTCTCACACACACAGATAGGGTCCCAGTGTCACTCCGCTCTCACACACACAGATAGGGTCCCAGTGTCACTCCGCTCTCACACACACAGATAGGGTCCCAGTGTCACTCCGCTCTCACACACACAGATAGGGTCCCAGTGTCACTCCGCTCTCACACACACAGATAGGGTCCCAGTGTCACTCCGCTCTCACACACACAGATAGGGTCCCAGTGTCACTCCGCTCTCACACACACAGATAGGGTCCCAGTGTCACTCCGCTCTCACACACACAGATAGGGTCCCAGTGTCACTCCGCTCTCACACACACAGATAGGGTCCCAGTGTCACTCCGCTCTCACACACACAGATAGGGTCCCAGTGTCACTCCGCTCTCACACACACAGATAGGGTCCCAGTGTCACTCCGCTCTCACACACACAGATAGGGTCCCAGTGTCACTCCGCTCTCACACACACAGATAAGGTCCCAGTGTCACTCCGCTCTCACACACACAGATAGGGTCCCAGTGTCACTCCGCTCTCACACACACAGATAGGGTCCCAGTGTCACTCCGCTCTCACACACACAGATAGGGTCCCAGTGTCACTCCGCTCTCACACACACAGATAGGGTCCCAGTGTCACTCCGCTCTCACACACACAGATAGGGTCCCAGTGTCACTCCGCTCTCACACACACAGATAGGGTCCCAGTGTCACTCCGCTCTCACACACACAGATAGGGTCCCAGTGTCACTCCGCTCTCACACACACAGATAGGGTCCCAGTGTCACTCCGCTCTCACACACACAGATAGGGTCCCAGTGTCACTCCGCTCTCACACACACAGATAGGGTCCCAGTGTCACTCCGCTCTCACACACACAGATAGGGTCCCAGTGTCACTCCGCTCTCACACACACAGATAGGGTCCCAGTGTCACTCCGCTCTCACACACACAGATAGGGTCCCAGTGTCACTCCGCTCTCACACACACAGATAGGGTCCCAGTGTCACTCCGCTCTCACACACACAGATAGGGTCCCAGTGTCACTCCGCTCTCACACACACAGATAGGGTCCCAGTGTCACTCCGCTCTCACACACACAGATAGGGTCCCAGTGTCACTCCGCTCTCACACACACAGATAGGGTCCCAGTGTCACTCCGCTCTCACACACACAGATAGGGTCCCAGTGTCACTCCGCTCTCACACACACAGATAGGGTCCCAGTGTCACTCCGCTCTCACACACACAGATAGGGTCCCAGTGTCACTCCGCTCTCACACACACAGATAGGGTCCCAGTGTCACTCCGCTCTCACACACACAGATAGGGTCCCAGTGTCACTCCGCTCTCACACACACAGATAGGGTCCCAGTGTCACTCCGCTCTCACACACACAGATAGGGTCCCAGTGTCACTCCGCTCTCACACACACAGATAGGGTCCCAGTGTCACTCCGCTCTCACACACACAGATAGGGTCCCAGTGTCACTCCGCTCTCACACACACACAGATAGGGTCCCAGTGTCACTCCGCTCTCACACACACAGATAGGGTCCCAGTGTCACTCCGCTCTCACACACACAGATAGGGTCCCAGTGTCACTCCGCTCTCACACACACAGATAGGGTCCCAGTGTCACTCCGCTCTCACACACACAGATAGGGTCCCAGTGTCACTCCGCTCTCACACACACACAGATAGGGTCCCAGTGTCACTCCGCTCTCACACACACAGATAGGGTCCCAGTGTCACTCCGCTCTCACACACACAGATAGGGTCCCAGTGTCACTCCGCTCTCACACACACAGATAGGGTCCCAGTGTCACTCCGCTCTCACACACACAGATAGGGTCCCAGTGTCACTCCGCTCTCACACACACAGATAGGGTCCCAGTGTGACTCCGCTCTCACACACACAGATAGGGTCCCAGTGTCACTCCGCTCTCACACACACAGATAGGGTCCCAGTGTCACTCCGCTCTCACACACACAGATAGGGTCCCAGTGTCACTCCGCTCTCACACACACAGATAGGGTCCCAGTGTCACTCCGCTCTCACACACACAGATAGGGTCCCAGTGTCACTCCGCTCTCACACACACAGATAGGGTCCCAGTGTCACTCCGCTCTCACACACACAGATAGGGTCCCAGTGTCACTCCGCTCTCACACACACAGATAGGGTCCCAGTGTCACTCCGCTCTCACACACACAGATAGGGTCCCAGTGTCACTCCGCTCTCACACACACAGATAGGGTCCCAGTGTCACTCCGCTCTCACACACACAGATAGGGTCCCAGTGTCACTCCGCTCTCACACACACAGATAGGGTCCCAGTGTCACTCCGCTCTCACACACACAGATAGGGTCCCAGTGTCACTCCGCTCTCACACACACAGATAGGGTCCCAGTGTCACTCCGCTCTCACACACACAGATAGGGTCCCAGTGTCACTCCGCTCTCACACACACAGATAGGGTCCCAGTGTCACTCCGCTCTCACACACACAGATAGGGTCCCAGTGTCACTCCGCTCTCACACACACAGATAGGGTCCCAGTGTCACTCCGCTCTCACACACACAGATAGGGTCCCAGTGTCACTCCGCTCTCACACACACAGATAGGGTCCCAGTGTCACTCCGCTCTCACACACACAGATAGGGTCCCAGTGTCACTCCGCTCTCACACACACAGATAGGGTCCCAGTGTCACTCCGCTCTCACACACACAGATAGGGTCCCAGTGTCACTCCGCTCTCACACACAGATAGGGTCTCAGTATCACTCCGCTCTCACACACACAGATAGGGTCCCAGTGTCACTCCGCTCTCACACACACAGATAGGGTCCCAGTGTCACTCTGCGCTCATATACACAGATAGGGTACCAGTATCACTCCGCTCTCACACACACAGATCGGGTCCCAGTGTCACTCGGCTCTCACACACACAGAAAGGGTCCCAGTGTCACTCCGCTCTCACACACACACAGATAGGGTACCAGTATCACTCCGCTCTCACACACACAGTAGGGTCCCATTGTCACTCGGCTCTCACAAACACAGATAGGGTCCCAGTATCACTCCGCTCTCACACACACAGATAGGGTACCAGTATCACTCCACTCTCACACACACAGATAGGGTCCCAGTATCACTCCCCTCTCACACACACAGATAGGGTCCCAGTGTCACTCCGCTCTCACACACACAGATAGGGTCCCAGTGTCACTCCGCTCTCACACACACAGATAGGGTCCCAGTGTCACTCCGCTCTCACACACAGATAGGGTCTCAGTATCACTCCGCTCTCACACACACAGATAGGGTCCCAGTGTCACTCCGCTCTCACACACACAGATAGGGTCCCAGTGTCACTCTGCGCTCATATACACAGATAGGGTACCAGTATCACTCCGCTCTCACACACACAGATCGGGTCCCAGTGTCACTCGGCTCTCACACACACAGAAAGGGTCCCAGTGTCACTCCGCTCTCACACACAGATAGGGTCCCAGTGTCACTCCGCTCTCACACACACAGATAGGGTCCCAGTGTCACTCCGCTCTCACACACACAGATAGGGTCCCAGTGTCACTCCGCTCTCACACACAGATAGGGTCTCAGTATCACTCCGCTCTCACACACACAGATAGGGTCCCAGTGTCACTCCGCTCTCACACACACAGATAGGGTCCCAGTGTCACTCTGCGCTCATATACACAGATAGGGTACCAGTATCACTCCGCTCTCACACACACAGATCGGGTCCCAGTGTCACTCGGCTCTCACACACACAGAAAGGGTCCCAGTGTCACTCCGCTCTCACACACACACAGATAGGGTACCAGTATCACTCCGCTCTCACACACACAGTAGGGTCCCATTGTCACTCGGCTCTCACAAACACAGATAGGGTCCCAGTATCACTCCGCTCTCACACACACAGATAGGGTACCAGTATCACTCCACTCTCACACACACAGATAGGGTCCCAGTATCACTCCGCTCTCTCACACACTGATAGGGTCCTAGTATCAATCTGCTCTCACACACACAGATAGGGTCCCAGTATCACTCCACTCTCACACACACAGATAGGGTACCAGAATCATTCTGCTCTGACACACAGATAGGGTACCAGTATCACTCCACTCTCACACACACAGATAGGGTCCCAGTATCACTCCACTCTCACACACACAGATAGGGTACCAGAATCATTCTGCTCTGACACACATAGGGTACCAGTATCACTTCACTCTCACATACACAGATATGGTCCCAGTGTCACTCCGCTCTCTCACACACAGATAGGGTCCCAGTATCACTCCGCTCTCACACACACAGATAGATTCCCAGTATCACTCCGCTCTCACACACACAGATAGGGTCCCAGTGTCACTCCGCTCTCACACACAGATAGGGTCTCAGTATCACTCCGCTCTCACACACACAGATAGGGTCCCAGTGTCACTCCGCTCTCACACACACAGATAGGGTCCCAGTGTCACTCTGCGCTCATATACACAGATAGGGTACCAGTATCACTCCGCTCTCACACACACAGATCGGGTCCCAGTGTCACTCGGCTCTCACACACACAGAAAGGGTCCCAGTGTCACTCCGCTCTCACACACACACAGATAGGGTACCAGTATCACTCCGCTCTCACACATACACAGATAGGGTCCTAGTATCATTCTGCTCTCATACACACACAGATAGGGCCCCAGTATCACTCCGCTTTCACACACACAGATAGGTGTCCCAATATCACTCCACTCTCAGACACACACAGATAGGGTCCCAGTATCACTCTGCTCTCACACACACATAGATCGGGTCCCAGTATCACTCTGCTCTCACATACACAGATATGGTCCAATTGTCACTCTGCTCCTACACACACAGATAGGGTCCCAGTAACACTCTACTCTCACACACACAGATAGGGCCCCAGTATCTCTCCACTCTCACACATACACAGATAGGGTCCCAGAATCAATCCGCTCTCACACACACAGATAGGGTCCCAGTGTCACTCGGCTCTCACACACACAGATAGGGTCCAGTATCATTCCGCTCTCACACACACAGATAGGGTCCCAGTGTCACTCCGCTCTCTCACACACAGATAGGGTCCTAGTATCACTCTGCTCTCACACACACAGATAGGGTCCCAGTATCACTCCGCTCTCACACACACAGATAGGGTCCCAGTATCACTCCAATCTCACACACACAGATAGGGTCCCAGTATCACTCGGCTCTCACACACACAGATAGGGTCCCAGTATCACTCCGCTCTCACACACACAGATAGGGTCCCAGTGTCACTCCGCTCTCACACACACAGATAGGGTCCCAGTGTCACTCCGCTCTCACACACACAGATAGGGTCCCAGTGTCACTCCGCTCTCACACACACAGATAGGGTCCCAGTGTCACTCCGCTCTCACACACACAGATAGGGTCCCAGTGTCACTCCGCTCTCACACACACAGATAGGGTCCCAGTGTCACTCCCCTCTCACACACACAGATAGGGTCCCAGTGTCACTCCGCTCTCACACACACAGATAGGGTCCCAGTGTCACTCCGCTCTCACACACACAGATAGGGTCCCAGTGTCACTCCGCTCTCACACACAGATAGGGTCTCAGTATCACTCCGCTCTCACACACACAGATAGGGTCCCAGTGTCACTCCGCTCTCACACACACAGATAGGGTCCCAGTGTCACTCTGCGCTCATATACACAGATAGGGTACCAGTATCACTCCGCTCTCACACACACAGATCGGGTCCCAGTGTCACTCGGCTCTCACACACACAGAAAGGGTCCCAGTGTCACTCCGCTCTCACACACACACAGATAGGGTACCAGTATCACTCCGCTCTCACACACACAGATAGGGTCCCATTGTCACTCGGCTCTCACAAACACAGATAGGGTCCCAGTATCACTCCGCTCTCACACACACAGATAGGGTACCAGTATCACTCCACTCTCACACACACAGATAGGGTCCCAGTATCACTCCGCTCTCTCACACACTGATAGGGTCCTAGTATCAATCTGCTCTCACACACACAGATAGGGTCCCAGTATCACTCCACTCTCACACACACAGATAGGGTACCAGAATCATTCTGCTCTGACACACAGATAGGGTACCAGTATCACTCCACTCTCACACACACAGATAGGGTCCCAGTATCACTCCACTCTCACACACACAGATAGGGTACCAGAATCATTCTGCTCTGACACACATAGGGTACCAGTATCACTCCACTCTCACATACACAGATATGGTCCCAGTGTCACTCCGCTCTCTCACACACAGATAGGGTCCCAGTATCACTCCGCTCTCACACACACAGATAGATTCCCAGTATCACTCCGCTCTCACACACACAGATAGGGTCCCAGTGTCACTCCGCTCTCACACACAGATAGGGTCTCAGTATCACTCCGCTCTCACACACACAGATAGGGTCCCAGTGTCACTCCGCTCTCACACACACAGATAGGGTCCCAGTGTCACTCTGCGCTCATATACACAGATAGGGTACCAGTATCACTCCGCTCTCACACACACAGATCGGGTCCCAGTGTCACTCGGCTCTCACACATACAGAAAGGGTCCCAGTGTCACTCCGCTCTCACACACACAGATAGGGTCCAGTATCATTCTGCTCTCTCACACACAGATAGGGTCCTAGTATCACTCTGCTCTCACACACACAGATAGGGTCCCAGTATCACTCCGCTCTCACACACACAGATAGGGTCCCAGTATCACTCCACTCTCACACACACAGATAGGGTCCCAGTATCACTCGGCTCTCACACACACAGATAGGGTCCCAGTATCACTCCGCTCTCACACACACAGATAGGGTCCCAGTGTCACTCCGCTCTCACACACAGATAGGGTCCCAGTGTCACTCTGCGCTCATATACACAGATAGGGTACCAGTATCACTCCGCTCTCACACACACAGATCGGGTCCCAGTGTCACTCGGCTCTCACACACACAGAAAGGGTCCCAGTGTCACTCCGCTCTCACACACACACAGATAGGGTACCAGTATCACTCCGCTCTCACACACACAGATAGGGTACCAGTATCACTCCACTCTCACACACACAGATAGGGTCCCAGTATCACTCCGCTCTCTCACACACTGATAGGGTCCTAGTATCAATCTGCTCTCACACACACAGATAGGGTCCCAGTATCACTCCACTCTCACACACACAGATAGTGTACCAGAATCATTCTGCTCTGACACACAGATAGGGTACCAGTATCACTCCACTCTCACACCCACAGCTAGGGTCCCAGTATCACTCCACTCTCACACACACAGATAGGGTACCAGAATCATTCTGCTCTGACACACATAGGGTACCAGTATCACTCCACTCTCACATACACAGATATGGTCCCAGTGTCACTCCGCTCTCTCACACACAGATAGGGTCCCAGTATCACTCCGCTCTCACACACACAGATAGATTCCCAGTATCACTCCGCTCTCACACACACAGATAGGGTCCCAGTGTCACTCCGCTCTCACACACAGATAGGGTCTCAGTATCACTCCGCTCTCACACACACAGATAGGGTCCCAGTGTCACTCCGCTCTCACACACACAGATAGGGTCCCAGTGTCACTCTGCGCTCATATACACAGATAGGGTACCAGTATCACTCCGCTCTCACACACACAGATCGGGTCCCAGTGTCACTCGGCTCTCACACACACAGAAAGGGTCCCAGTGTCACTCCGCTCTCACACACACACAGATAGGGTACCAGTATCACTCCGCTCTCACACATACACAGATAGGGTCCCAGTATCATTCTGCTCTCATACACAAACAGATAGGGCCCCAGTATCACTCCGCTTTCACACACACAGATAGGTGTCCCAATATCACTCCACTCTCAGACACACACAGATAGGGTCCCAGTATCACTCTGCTCTCACACACACATAGATCGGGTCCCAGTATCACTCTGCTCTCACATACACAGATATGGTCCAATTGTCACTCTGCTCCCACACACACAGATAGGGTCCCAGTAACACTCTACTCTCACACACACAGATAGGGCCCCAGTATCTCTCCACTCTCACACATACACAGATAGGGTCCTAGTATCATTCTGCTCTCATACACACACAGATAGGGTCCCAGAATCAATCCGCTCTCACACACACAGATAGGGTCCCAGTGTCACTCGGCTCTCACACACATAGATAGGGTCCAGTATCATTCCGCTCTCACACACACAGATAGGGTCCCAGTGTCACTCCGCTCTCTCACACACAGATAGGGTCCTAGTATCACTCTGCTCTCACACACACAGATAGGGTCCCAGTATCACTCCGCTCTCACACAC
Organism: Ranitomeya imitator; assembly: GCF_032444005.1. NCBI lineage: Eukaryota > Metazoa > Chordata > Amphibia > Anura > Dendrobatidae > Ranitomeya > Ranitomeya imitator. The sequence goes on from NC_091291.1 coordinate 135,990,470, forward strand.
ACAGATAGGGTCCCAGTATCACTCCACTCTCACACACACAGATAGGGTACCAGAATCATTCTGCTCTGACACACAGATAGGGTACCAGTATCACTCCACTCTCACACACACAGATAGGGTCCCAGTATCACTCCACTCTCACACACACAGATAGGGTCCCAGTATCACTCCACTCTCACACACACAGATAGGGTCCTAGTATCACTCTGCTCTCACACACACAGATAGGGTCCCAGTATCACTCCGCTCTCACACACACAGATAGGGTACCAGTATCACTCCACTCTCACATACACAGATAGGGTCCCAGTGTCAATCCGCTCTCTCACACACAGATAGGGTCCCAGTATCACTCCGCTCTCACACACACAGATAGATTCCCAGTATCACTCCGCTCTCACACACACAGATAGGGTCCCAGTGTCACTCCGCTCTCTCACACACAGATAGGGTCCCAGTGTCACTCCGCTCTCACACACACAGATAGGGTCCCAGTGTCACTCTGCGCTCATATACACAGATAGGGTACCAGTATCACTCCGCTCTCTCACACACAGATCGGGTCCCAGTGTCACTCGGCTCTCACACACACAGAAAGGGTCCCAGTGTCACTTCGCTCTCACACACACACACAGATAGGGTACCAGTATCACTCCGCTCTCACACATACACAGATAGGGTCCCAGTATCATTCTGCTCTCATACACACACAGATAGGGCCCCAGTATCACTCCGCTTTCACACACACAGATAGGTGTCCCAATATCACTCCACTCTCAGACACACACAGATAGGGTCCCAGTATCACTCTGCTCTCACACACACACATAGATCGGGTCCCAGTATCACTCTGCTCTCACATACACAGATATGGTCCAATTGTCACTCTGCTCCCACACACACAGATTGGGTCCCAGTAACACTCTACTCTCACACACACAGATAGGGCCCCAGTATCTCTCCACTCTCACACATACACAGATAGGGTCCTAGTATCATTCTGCTCTCATACACACACAGATAGGGTCCCAGAATCACTGCACTCTCACACACACAGATAGGGTCCCAGTGTCACTCGGCTCTCACACCCACAGATAGGGTCCCAGTATCATTCCGCTCTCACACACACAGATAGGGTCCCAGTGTCACTCGGCTCTCACACACACAGATAGGGTCCCAGTATCCCTCCGCTCTCACACACACAGATAGGGTCCCATTGTCACTCGGCTCTCACAAACACAGATAGGGTCCCAGTATCACTCTGCTCTCACACAAACAGATAGGGTCCCAGTATCACTCCACTCTCACACACACAGATAGGGTCCCAGCATCAATCCGCTCTCACATACACAGATAGGATACCAGCATCACTCCGCTCTCACACACACAGATAGGGTCCCAGTATCACTCCGCTCTCACATACACAGATAGGGTCCCAGTATCACTCTGCTCTCACACACACAGATAGGGTCCGAGTATCACTCGGCTCTCACATACACAGATAGGGTACCAGCAACACTCCGTTCTCACACACACAGATAGTGTCCCAGTATCACTCCGCTCTCACACACACAGATAGGGTACCAGTATGTTGTGAATTCTGTGGCTGAATTCACTCCTGTGGTCACAAGTGGTACTGCAGCTTCTGAGCTTCCTTCCTCAGGTGTTCTGGTGAGCTCATTAGCTGCTTCGTTACTTAACTCCACCTGATGCTGCTATCCTTGCTCCTAGTCAATGTTCCAGTGTTGGATCTGAGCTTCTCCTGATTGTTCCTGTGACCTGCTGCTCTGTATAGCTAAGTGCTTTTTTGCTATTTTGTTGCCTTTTTTCTGTCCAGCTTGTCTTTTGTTTTGCTGGAAGCTCTGTGACGCAAAGGGTGTACCGCCGTGCCGTTAGTCCGGCACGGTGGGTCTTTTTTGCCCCTTTGCGTGGGTTTTGCTTTAGGGTTTTTTGTAGACTGCAAAGTTCGCTTTACTGTCCTCGCTCTGTCTAAGAATATCGGGCCCCACTTTGCTGAATCTATTTCATCCCTACGTTTTGTCTTTTCATCTTACTCACAGTCATTATATGTGGGGGGCTGCCTTTTCCTTTGGGGTATTTCTCTGGGGGCAAGTCAGGCCTATTTTTCTATCTTCAGGCTAGCTAGTTTCTTAGGCTGTGCCGAGTTGCATAGGTAGTGGTTAGGCGCAATCCACAGCCACTTTTAGTTGTGTTTAGGATAGGATCAGGTGTGCAGTCTACAGAGTTTCCACGTCTCAGAGCTCGTTCTTTGTTTTTGGGTATTTGTCAGATCACTGTGTGCGCTCTGATCGCTAGGCACACTGTGTCTCTGGATTGCCTTCATTACACCTTTCATTAGCAGACATAACAGTACTAGGAGCCATCTAATGATTCTCAATAGAGGGAAAGAAAAAGTTCTGACATCATTTTTTTTTTTTTCTCTGCTCTGTGTTCACTTTTTTTTTTTTTTTTTTTTTTTCCCCCTAGACATTTGGGTGTTTCTGGACACAGGTGTGGACATGGATTTTCAGGGTCTGTGCTCTTCAATGGATAATCTCATTATAAATGTACAAAAGATTCAAGATACTATTGATCAGAAATCTATGTTAGAACCAAGAATTCCTATTCCTGATTTGTTTTTTGGAGATAGAACTAAGTTTCCAAGTTTCAAAAATAATTGTAAGCTATTTCTGGCCTTGAAACCTCATTCTTCTGGTAATCCTATTCAACAGGTTTTGATTATTATTTCTTTTTTGCGCGGCGACCCTCAAGACTGGGCATTTTCTCTTGCGCCAGGAGACCCTGCATTGAGTAGTGTCGATGCGTTTTTCCTGGCACTCGGATTACTGTACGATGAGCCTAATTCAGTGGATCAGGCTGAGAAAAATTTGCTGGCTTTGTACCAGGGTCAGGATGATATAGAAGTATATTGTCAGAAATTTAGGAAATGGTCAGTACTCACTCAGTGGAATGAATCTGCGCTGGCAGCTTTGTTCAGAAAGGGTCTCTCTGAGGCTCTTAAGGATGTCATGGTGGGATTTCCTATGCCTGCTGGTTTGAATGAGTCTTTGTCTTTAGCCATTCAGATCGGTAGACGCTTGCGCGAGTGTAAATCTGTGCACCATTTGGCGGTATTGCCTGAGGTTAAACCTGAGCCTATGCAGTGCGATAGGACTATGACCAGAGTGGAACGGCAGGAATACAGACGTCTGAATGGGCTATGTTTCTACTGTGGTGATTCCACTCATGCTATTTCTGAATGTCCTAAGCGCACTAAGCGGTCCGCTAGGTCTGCCGTCATTGGTACTGTACAGTCCAAATTCCTTCTGTCCATTACCTTGATATGCTCTTTGTCGTCGTTTTCTGTCATGGCGTTTGTGGATTCAGGCGCTGCCCTAAATCTGATGGATTTGGATTATGCTAAACGTTGTGGGTTTTTCTTGGAGCCTTTGCGGTGTCCTATTCCGTTGAGAGGAATTGATGCTACACCTTTGGCCAAGAATAAACCTCAGTACTGGGCCCAGCTGACCATGTGCATGGCTCCTGCACATCAGGAAGTTATTCGCTTTCTGGTGTTGCATAATCTGCATGATGTGGTCGTGTTGGGGTTGCCATGGCTACAAACCCATAATCCAGTATTGGATTGGAATTCCATGTCGGTATCCAGCTGGGGTTGTCAGGGGGTACATGGTGATGTTCCATTTTTGTCGATTTCGTCATCCACCCCTTCTGAGGTCCCAGAGTTCTTGTCTGATTATCAGGATGTATTTGAAGAGCCCAAGTCCGATGCCCTACCTCCGCATAGGGATTGTGATTGTGCTATCAATTTGATTCCTGGTAGTAAATTCCCTAAAGGTCGATTATTTAAGTTATCCGTGCCCGAACACGCCGCTATGCGCAGTTATGTGAAGGAATCCTTAGAGAAGGGACATATTCGCCCATCGTCATCACCACTGGGAGCAGGGTTCTTCTTTGTAGCTAAGAAGGATGGTTCGCTGAGACCGTGTATTGATTACCGCCTTCTTAATAAGATCACTGTTAAATTTCAGTATCCCTTGCCATTGTTATCTGACTTGTTTGCTCGGATTAAGGGGGCTAGTTGGTTCACTAAGATAGATCTTCGTGGTGCGTATAATCTGGTGAGAATCAGGCAAGGAGATGAATGGAAAACTGCATTCAATACGCCCGAGGGTCATTTTGAGTATCTAGTGATGCCGTTCGGACTTGCCAATGCTCCATCAGTGTTTCAATCCTTTATGCATGACATCTTCCGTGAGTACCTGGATAAATTCCTGATTGTTTACTTGGATGACATTTTGATCTTCTCAGATGATTGGGAGTCTCATGTGAAGCAGGTCAGAATGGTTTTTCAGGTCCTGCGTGCTAACTCTTTGTTTGTGAAGGGATCAAAGTGTCTCTTCGGTGTGCAGAAAGTTTCATTTTTGGGATTCATCTTTTCCCCTTCTACTATCGAGATGGATCCAGTTAAGGTCCAAGCCATCCAGGATTGGATTCAGCCGACATCTCTGAAAAGTCTGCAAAAGTTCCTGGGCTTTGCTAATTTTTATCGTCGCTTCATCTGTAATTTTTCTAGCATTGCCAAACTATTGACCGATTTGACCAAGAAGGGTGCTGATTTGGTCAATTGGTCTTCTGCTGCTGTGGAAGCTTTTCAGGAGTTGAAGCGTCGTTTTTGTTCTGCCCCTGTGTTGTGTCAGCCAGATGTTTCTCTTCCGTTCCAGGTCGAGGTTGATGCTTCTGAGATTGGAGCAGGGGCGGTTTTGTCACAGAGAGGTTCTGATTGCTCAGTGATGAAACCATGTGCTTTCTTTTCCAGGAAGTTTTCGCCCGCTGAGCGTAATTATGATGTGGGCAACCGAGAGTTGCTGGCCATGAACTGGGCATTCGAGGAGTGGCGTCATTGGCTTGAAGGAGCTAAGCATCGCGTGGTGGTATTGACTGATCATAAGAACTTGACTTATCTCGAGTCTGCCAAGCGCTTGAATCCTAGACAGGCCCATTGGTCGTTATTTTTTGCCCGCTTCGACTTTGTGATTTCGTACCTTCCGGGCTCTAAAAATGTGAAGGCGGATGCTCTGTCTAGGAGTTTTGTGCCCGACTCTCCGGGTTTATCTGAGCCAGCGGGTATCCTCAAGGAAGGAGTCATTGTGTCTGCCATCTCCCCTGATTTGCGGCGGGTGCTGCAAAAATTTCAGGCGAATAAACCTGATCGTTGTCCAGCGGAGAAACTGTTCGTCCCTGATAGGTGGACTAATAAACTTATCTCTGAACTTCATTGTTCGGTGTTGGCTGGTCATCCTGGAATCTTTGGTACCAGAGAGTTAGTGGCTAGATCCTTCTGGTGGCCATCTCTGTCACGGGATGTACGTACTTTTGTGCAGTCCTGTGGGATTTGTGCTAGGGCTAAGCCCTCCTGTTCTCGTGCCAGTGGGTTGCTTTTGCCCTTGCCGGTCCCAAAGAGGCCTTGGACACATATTTCGATGGATTTCATTTCTGACCTTCCCGTTTCTCAAAAGATGTCAGTCATTTGGGTGGTCTGTGATCGCTTTTCTAAAATGGTCCATCTGGTGCCCTTGGCTAAATTGCCTTCCTCCTCTGATTTGGTACCTTTGTTCTTTCAGCATGTGGTTCGGTTGCTTGGCATTCCTGAGAATATTGTTTCTGACAGAGGTTCCCAGTTTGTTTCAAGGTTCTGGCGAGCCTTTTGTGGTAGGATGGGCATTGACCTATCCTTTTCCTCGGCTTTCCATCCTCAGACTAATGGCCAGACCGAACGAACCAATCAGACCTTGGAAACATATCTGAGATGTTTTGTTTCTGCAGACCAGGATGATTGGGTGTCCTTTTTGCCGTTGGCTGAGTTCGCCCTTAATAATCGGGCCAGCTCGGCTACCTTGGTTTCTCCATTTTTCTGCAATTCTGGGTTCCATCCTCGTTTCTCTTCAGGACAGGTTGAGTCTTCGGACTGTCCTGGTGTGGATTCTGTGGTGGACAGGTTGCAGCAGATCTGGACTCAGGTAGTGGACAATTTGACCTTGTCCCAGGAGAAGGCTCAACTTTTCGCTAATCGCAGACGCCGTGTGGGTCCCCGACTTCGTGTTGGGGATCTGGTTTGGTTATCTTCTCGTCATATTCCTATGAAGGTTTCCTCTCCTAAATTTAAACCTCATTTTATTGGTCCGTATAGGATTTCTGAGGTTCTCAATCCTGTGTCTTTTCGTCTGACCCTCCCAGACTCCTTTTCCATACATAATGTATTCCATAGGTCATTGTTGCAGAGATACGTGGCACCTATGGTTCCATCTGTTGAGCCTCCTGCCCCGGTTTTGGTGGAGGGGGAATTGGAGTATATTGTGGAGAAGATTTTGGATTCTCGTGTTTCTAGACGGAAACTCCAGTATCTGGTTAAATGGAAGGGTTATGCTCAGGAAGATAATTCCTGGGTTTTTGCCTCTGATGTTCATGCTCCCGATCTTGTTCGTGCCTTTCATGCGGCTCATCCTGGTAGGCCTGGGGGCTCTGGTGAGGGTTCGGTGACCCCTCCTCAAAGGGGGGGTACTGTTGTGAATTCTGTGGCTGAATTCACTCCTGTGGTCACAAGTGGTACTGCAGCTTCTGAGCTTCCTTCCTCAGGTGTTCTGGTGAGCTCATTAGCTGCTTCGTTACTTAACTCCACCTGATGCTGCTATCCTTGCTCCTAGTCAATGTTCCAGTGTTGGATCTGAGCTTCTCCTGATTGTTCCTGTGACCTGCTGCTCTGTATAGCTAAGTGCTTTTTTGCTATTTTGTTGCCTTTTTTCTGTCCAGCTTGTCTTTTGTTTTGCTGGAAGCTCTGTGACGCCAAGGGTGTACCACCGTGCCGTTAGTCCGGCACGGTGGGTCTTTTTTGCCCCTTTGCGTGGGTTTTGCTTTAGGGTTTTTTGTAGACTGCAAAGTTCGCTTTACTGTCCTCGCTCTGTCTAAGAATATCGGGCCCCACTTTGCTGAATCTATTTCATCCCTACGTTTTGTCTTTTCATCTTACTCACAGTCATTATATGTGGGGGCTGCCTTTTCCTTTGGGGTATTTCTCTGGGGGCAAGTCAGGCCTATTTTTCTATCTTCAGGCTAGCTAGTTTCTTAGGCTGTGCCGAGTTGCATAGGTAGTGGTTAGGCGCAATCCACAGCCACTTTTAGTTGTGTTTAGGATAGGATCAGGTGTGCAGTCTACAGAGTTTCCACGTCTCAGAGCTCGTTCTTTGTTTTTGGGTATTTGTCAGATCACTGTGTGCGCTCTGATCGCTAGGCACACTGTGTCTCTGGATTGCCTTCATTACACCTTTCATTAGCAGACATAACACCAGTATCACTCCGCTCTCACATACACAGATAGGGTACCAGTATCACTCCGCTCTCACACACACAGATAGGGTCCCAAGTATCACTCGGCTCTCACATACACAGATAGGGTACCAGCATCACTCCGTTCTCACACACACAGATAGGGTCCCAGTGTTACTCCGCTCTCACACACACAGATAGGGTACCATTATCACTCCGCTCTCGCATACACAGATAGGGTACCAGCATCACTCCGTTCTCACACACACAGATAGGGTACCAGTATCACTCGGCTCTCACATACACAGATAGGGTACCAGTATCACTCCGCTCTCACACACACAGATAGGGTCCCAGTATCACTCTGCTCTCACACACACAGATAGGGTACCAGTATCATTCGGCTCTCACACACAAAGATAGGGTCCCAGTGTTACTCCGCTCTCACACACACAGATAGGGTCCCAGTATCACTCTGCTCTCACACACAGATAGGGCCCCAGTATCATTCTGCTCTCAAACACACACAGATAGGGTCCCAGTATCACTCCGCTCTCACACACACAGATAGGGTCCCAGTATCACTCCGCTCTCACATACACAGATAGGGTCCCAGTATCACTCCGCTCTCACACACACAGATAGGGTCCCAGTATCACTCCACTCTCACACACACAGATAGGGTCCCAGTATCACTCCGCTCTCTCACACACATAGATAGGGTCCCAGTATCAATCGGCTCTCTCACACACAGATAGGGTCCCAGTATCTCTCGGCTCTCACAGACACAGATAGGGTCCCAGTATCACTCCGCTCTCACACACACAGATAGGGTCCCAGTATCACTCCGCTCTCACACACACAGATAGGGTCCCAGTATCACTCCGCTCTCACACACACAGATAGGGTACCACTTACCAGTATCACTCGGCTCTCACACACACAGATAGGGTCCCAGTGTCACTCCGCTCTCACACACACAGATAGGGTCCCAGTATCACTCCGCTCTCACACACACAGATAGGGTCCCAGTATCACTCCGCTCTCACACACACAGATAGGGTCCCAGTATCACTCCGCTCTCACACACACACACACAGATAGGGTCTCAGTATCACTCCATTTTCACACACATGGAGTTCCAGTATCACTCTGCTCTAGCTAACTGGATAACTGGACGCAAGTTATATTGCTTCCGGCCAGCAGAGGGAGCCAAACACTGTGGAATGAAGGCAGACCTGACAGTGATGCAGATTTGTATGCGAGAGCCCATTAACTTAGGCTACGTTCAGACTAGCGTTGTGCGCCGCTGCGTCGGCGACGCAACGCACGATGCACGCAAAAACGCGGCAAAACGCACGCAAAAACGCTGCGTTTTGCGACGCGTGCGTCGTTTTTTGCCGAAAATCACTTGCGGCAAAAAAGACGCAAGTGTCGCAAAACGCAACAAACAAAAACGCATGCGTCCCCCATGTTAAACATAGGGGCGCATGACGCGTGCGTCGCCGCTGCGTCGCCCGACGCTAACCCGACGCACACTAGCACAACGCTAGTCTGAACGTAGCCTTAGCAACTCTATTGTTTAGGGTCTGGTAAGCGTGATTCTTCTACGGGGTGTCTGCTTTCTTTTGGGAGTAAACAATAAATAGAGAATAATATGTTTAAAAATGGAAATTAAAATATAAATACTGTATATAATTAGCCAGTAGATCACATGCAGCAGGTAAAAAGCAATAGAGTGGAAATAAATGCCCAATTCAAAATTCATAGGATCTCACAATGTCAAGTGCAATACAGCAAATTGTGAGTATATATAAAAACGTAACTTTTACTAGGTCACAAAAATGAAAAAGTGCGCTGTAAAAAGGGGAAAATGGGGCTCCAACTAGAGTATGTGACCTATGGCATAAGGTGGAGGCCCATGATCCAAGACAGAGACAGAAGGGACCTACTTTACTCTAAACTAATTACTATAGGGACCCTACTTGTGCTCCAGGTCACCTGAAGACTCCATCCAGGGAAGAAACACATCAAGATGCACACAGGAAGGGTGCAGGGCCTTATTAGGGCCAGTTGTGGACTGCCCCTGTCAGGGCAGGAGATTTGGGGATTCAGGCTATTGTAGGCCCTATAGGGATGTATAGAGCCACTGTATCCCGTATTTCCTGGATAGAATCTTACCAGGATTGATATCATTTCCCCCACATGAATGAACATCAATTGGGTGAGGATGAGGACGCTCCTGTTTTTTTCATTGCTCGGTTGTGTTACATGTCAAAAACTGTTTAAAGGATGCCTGCCGAAGCGGCACTACTGTCGTGTGTACTGGTAACTCACTTCTATCATTCACTATGATCTAATATGGGTATTCTGGTTTGCTTCTCTATATCATAGCTGACCACTTTATTGTTATTATTATTATTTATTTATATAGCACCATTGATTCCATGGTGCTGTACATGAGAAGGGGTTACATACAAATTACAGATATCACTTACAGTAAGCAAACTAACAATTACAAACTGATACAGAGGGGCGAGGACCCTGCCCTTGGGGGCTTACATTCTACAGGATGGTGGGGAGGAGACAGTAGATTGAGGGCTGCGGTAGCTCCGGTGTTGGTGAGGCGGTAGCTTCGGTAGTGATGAGGCGGCAGCGGGGTCAGTGCAGGCTGTAGGCTTTCCTGAAGAGATGGGTTTTCAGGTTCCGTCTGAAGGATCTGAATGTGGTTGATAGTCGGACGTGTTGGGGCAAAGAATTCCAGAGGATAGGGGATATTCGGGAGAAGTCTTGGAGGCGGTTGGGTGAGGAGTGAATAAGTGTGGAGGAGAGAAGGAGGTCTTGGGAGGATCAGAAATTACGTGAGGGAAGATATCGTGAGATTAGTTCAGAGATATATGGAGGAGACAGGTTATGGATGGCTTTGTAGGTCAGTGTTAGTAATTTGAACTGGATACGCTGAGGGAATGGGAGCCAGTGAAGAGATTTGCAGAGGGGGGAAGCGGAGGAGTAGCGAGGAGAGAGATGAATTAGTCGGGCAGCAGAGTTAAGGATGGACTGGAGTGGTACCAGGGTGTCAGCAGGGAGGCCACAGAAAAGGATGTTGCAGTAGTCCAGGCGGGAGATGATGAGGGCATGCACAAGCATTTTAGTAGATTGACGGTTGAGGAAAGGATGGATTCTGGAGATATTTTTGGCTTATATTTTGTCATAATTAGCCAGATACCTATGTGTCCAGCAACAATTTCTGATTGCCAGGAAGACATTTTATGACCTGTATCAGCATTGACATATCGAATTGTGTGGTAAAATATCTCGCTGTTATCCATGTTACCAAACCTGGAGTGTCTGGAATTCACTAGTGGATGGAGGATCAGGATTTTAACTTTTTTTTTTACTCTTGCATCTTATTATATAATGGTGGGCCCGCACATTATGCCAAATGTTACACACCCTACTTGGCGCCCCTTTTCCCTTTTGTATACAGACCTTCTTTTTCATTTCAGGTTTTGATGTATTGCACCACATAAAACAAGTAAATAGGGTAAGTTATGAAAATATGTTTTTTACGTGTACCGTATACCGGTACCGTAAGTGCCTGGATACTTTTTTTTGATTTTACGTTGTTTGGTGTATACATATAGTTATGATGACATTTCAGAAGATGATATGACTGTGTTTGAAAAAATGTTGATTTTTGTTAAATAACGGTTAATATATACACGGGAAAGGGAAATATCGTAAGATCTCAAGAAATTTGTGATGGAATTCAAGGTCTGGAGAGTTTTTATGATGCTCCAGAACGTGATGATGTGATTATATTTGATAAATGTTGATATTTTGTTAAAGAATAAATGTGGATTGTTGTTCATGGAAAAATATAAGACATCCACTGAAAATAAACCCTAGTGCATTTTTCAGACCAAAAAAAATAAAATAAAACTATCTTATTTTCAGGGAAATACAGTAGTCTCCACATTGTAAGTTACATTAATGAAGCTAATTGTGTAGCTGGGGATTCTGGGGACTCCAAGGTAACATAGTAACATAGTAACATAGTTAGTAAGGCCGAAAAAAGACATCTGTCCATCCAGTTCAGCCTATATTCCATCATAATAAATACCCAGATCTACGTCCTTCTACAGAACCTAATAATTGTATGATACAATATTGTTCTGCTCCAGGAAGACATCCAGGCCTCTCTTGAACCCCTCGACTGAGTTCACCATCACCACCTCCTCAGGCAAGCAATTCCAGATTCTCACTGCCCTAACAGTAAAGAATCCTCTTCTATGTTGGTGGAAAAACCTTCTCTCCTCCAGACGCAAAGAATGCCCCCTTGTGCCCGTCACCTTCCTTGGTATAAACAGATCCTCAGCGAGATATTTGTATTGTCCCCTTATATACTTATACATGGTTATTAGATCGCCCCTCAGTCGTCTTTTTTCTAGACTAAATAATCCTAATTTCGCTAATCTATCTGGGTATTGTAGTTCTCCCGTCCCCTTTATTAATTTTGTTGCCCTCCTTTGTACTCTCTCTAGTTCCATTATATCCTTCCTGAGCACCGGTGCCCAAAACTGGACACAGTACTCCATGTGCGGTCTAACTAGGGATTTGTACAGAGGCAGTATAATGCTCTCATCATGTGTATCCAGACCTCTTTTAATGCACCCCATGATCCTGTTTGCCTTGGCAGCTGCTGCCTGGCACTGGCTGCTCCAGGTAAGTTTATCATTAACTAGGATCCCCAAGTCCTTCTCCCTGTCAGATTTACCCAGTGGTTTCCCGTTCAGTGTGTAATGGTGATATTGATTCCTTCTTCCCATGTGTATAACCTTACATTTATCATTGTTAAACCTCATCTGCCACCTTTCAGCCCAAGTTTCCAACTTATCCAGATCCATCTGTAGCAGAATACTATCTTCTCTTGAATTAACTGCTTTACATAGTTTTGTATCATCTGCAAATATCGATATTTTACTGTGTAAACCTTCTACCAGATCATTGATGAATATGTTGAAGAGAACAGGTCCTAATACTGACCCCTGCAGTACCCCACTGGTCACAGCGACCCAGTTAGAGACTATACCATTTATAACCACCCTCTGCTTTCTATCACTAAGCCAGTTACTAACCCATTTACACACATTTTCCCCCAGACCAAGCATCCTCATTTTGTGTACCAACCTCTTGTGCGGCACGGTATCAAACGCTTTGGAAAAATCGAGATATACCACGTCCAGTGACTCACCGTGGTCCAGCCTATAGCTTACCTCTTCATAAAAACTGATTAGATTGGTTTGACAGGAGCGATTTCTCATAAACCCATGCTGATATGGAGTTAAACAGTTATTCTCATTGAGATAATCCAGAATAACATCCCTCAGAAACCCTTCAAATATTTTACCAACAATTGAGGTTAGACTTACTGGCCTATAATTTCCAGGTTCACTTTTAGAGCCCTTTTTGAATATTGGCCAATCCTGCGGAACAGACCCTGTCGCTATAGAGTCCCTAAAAATAAGAAATAATGGTTTATCTATTACATTACTTAGTTCTCTTAGTACTCGTGGGTGTATGCCCTCCGGACTCGGAGATTTATCTATTTTAATCTTATTTAGCCGGTTTCGCACCTCTTCTTGGGTTAGATTGGTGACCCTTAATATAGGGTTTTCATTGTTTCTTGGGATTTCACCTAGCATTTCATTTTCCACCGTGAATACCGTGGAGAAGAAGGTGTTTAATATGTTAGCTTTTTCCTCGTCATCTACAACCATTCTTTCCTCACTATTTTTTAAGGGGCCTACATTTTCAGTTTTTATTCTTTTACTATTGATATAGATGAAGAACAGTTTGGGATTAGTTTTGCTCTCCTTAGCAATGTGCTTCTCTGTTTCCTTTTTGGCAGCTTTAATTAGTTTTTTAGATAAAGTATTTTTCTCCCTATAGTTTTTTAGAGCTTCAATGGTGCCATCCTGCTTTAGTAGTGCAAATGCTTTCTTTTTACTGTTAATTGCCTGTCTTACTTCTTTGTTTAGCCACATTGGGTTTTTCCTATTTCTAGTCCTTTTATTCCCACAAGGTATAAACCGCTTACACTGCCTATTTAGGATGTTCTTAAACATTTCCCATTTATTATCTGTATTCTTATTTCTGAGGATATTGTCCCAGTCTACCAGATTAAGGGCATCTCTAAGCTGGTCAAACTTTGCCTTCCTAAAGTTTTTGTGACTCCCTGACAAGTCCCCCTAGTGAAAGACAGGTGAAACTGTACAATATTGTGGTCGCTATTTCCTAGATGCCCGACCACCTGCAGATTTGTTATTCTGTCAGGTCTATTAGATAGTATTAGGTCTAAAAGTGCTGCTCCTCTGGTTGGATTCTGCACCAATTGTGAAAGATAATTTTTCTTGGTTATTAGCAGAAACCTGTTGCCTTTATGGGTTTCACAGGTTTCTGTTTCCCAGTTAATATCCGGGTAGTTAAAGTCCCCCATAACCAGGACCTCATTATGGGTTGCAGCTTCATCTATCTGCTTTAGAAGTAGACTTTCCATGGTTTCTGTTATATTTGGGGGTTTGTAACAGACCCCAATGAGAATTTTGTTACCATTTTTCCCTCCATGAATTTCGACCCATATGGACTCGACATCCTCATTTCCTTCGCTAATATCCTCCCTTAAAGTGGACTTTAGACAAGACTTTACATAGAGACAAACCCCTCCTCCTCTCCGATTTTTACGATCCTTTCTAAACAGACTGTAACCCTGTAAGTTAACTGCCCAGTCATAGCTTTCATCTAACCATGTCTCGGTTATTCCCACTATGTCAAAGTTACCTGTAGATATTTCTGCTTCTAGTTCTTCCATCTTGTTTGTCAGGCTTCTGGCGTTTGCGAGCATGCAGTTTAGAGGATTTTGTTTTGTTCCAATCTCCTCGCTGTGGATTGTTTTAGAAATGTTCTTACCTCCCTTCTGAGTATGTTTTCCTGGATCTTCTTTGTTCAAGTCTAATGTTTTTCTTCCTGTCCCCTCTTCTTCTAGTTTAACGCCCTCCTGATGAGTGTAGCGAGTCTTCTGGCAAATGTGTGTTTCCCAGGTAGGGTAGGGTCCTGGGCAATTGCCCAGTCTACTCCCACTCTACAACTGGGCCTGTACATATCTCCTGTCAGGACTGGACCTTAAAACTATTACAGAGGGCAAACAAAAGTCCTTGTGAATCTGTGATTGTTATTGCTCACAGCAAGAGCAAAATCACTGGGAATGGAGACTTCTATAATCCAAGCCAATGTCACAGATTATCAGTCACAGCGAATGATCACACAAGGGGTGCCATGAACAATGTAAAGGGTTAAATAAAATTCTCATTGCTATGTGACTTTGCACTTTATATACACTTGGCTGTTGGTTCAATATCAGATCTTCTGATCCTCATGCGCTGTCATGATGTGCTCAAGAAGATGACTCCACCATGCAAAAACGTTGCTCATTTTAATGACAAAACATCACAAGGAATCGGGTGATTACATTTTGTCTCATTTATTTTTAACACATATGACTTAGAAATACGTGAATCAATTTGTTGCAAATTGAACTTAAACTGAATGTTAGGAAATTTGCTGGACCCCCCACCACCAAGTTCAAAAATTTTGCAATTTGATTTGTACAAATTCCCCCAAAATGTCCTTCACCATTGTACTATTAAGCAAAAGATGACATCAGTCAGGGAAGGATCACATGACTTCAGGTTCCACCATGTCAACTTCTCCATATTACCTTTAAGCTCACACATTACACAGTAAAACACAGCCAGTCAAAAGGAAATATAATAGCCTGTATAAAAGCCAAGGTAGGGAATGCAGCAGAGCTTTTAGGATGAATTAGGTTAGAGAGCATCACGGCCAACAGCTTAGTAATATAGGTATAGAAAACCCTAAAATATTGAACACATACCATAGACAAGGTGAGATGTTCAAAAAGTAAAGTAGAATATGAGTATAGTTGTCTATGAATACAACAGAGATTTAATTGATATAGGGAGAGAGAGATGGGAGAGTTGTCAGCAGAACTGCCAGGGTGATTGATCACACACTAATATATTGTAGATTTCAGCTGGCCTGCTGGATTTAAACTACTTATTTTTTTCATTCTTCATGCACAGGAAAGCAACAAGTCAACACAATATTTCTTAAGGAAAAAGCTCCATAGTCAGTGTCTTTTAGAGAAAGCACGATTGTCACAAGTGAGTGTACTTAGTTTTTGAATTTCTTTGTCCATTCTTTATAGGAAGGAAGAAATAATTGTGTTAAAAAAAACGCTTAAGAAAATTAGACAGAAAACTGAATGCCCCAAATGTCTTTTTTTGCACACCTTTTTAGTACAAAAATATGACATCTATACATGCCACTTATGCTACTTGTTGGCACACTGAGTGTTGCTGACATGTAGCTAGTAATTTTTGTTCAGTCTTTTTTTGTGTGAGAGAGATTATGTTAAAAGGCAAAAAAAAAATAAAAAAAACAGTAATTAGTAAATTGTCTTTTTTGTGAGAGAATAAATATGTTAAAAAAAGCAAAAACATAAAAAATTATAATTTAGCTGTAACTGTTTTCTTTAAACATTTCTTTTAGTATTCAAATTTGACAACAATATATGCTGACAGGCAAAAGGGTAAAAATGTTTTGAACTTTTGACTTTCATCCTCAATATCTCACCATCCACTATTGCTTTGAACTTGAGACTACCACCTTTTCATAGACAATCATCTTGGCAATCTCATATATAAATTTGACTTCCAACTGCTTAGCACGCGACTAGTTAGGCAGATGCTTGTAATGTCTCTGCATTGCTACTGTTTTGCTCCTTAAAATTACAATTTTATTATTTTGCTAATATTTTGTAAATCTACCTTCGGCTATCAACACTGTCTGAATCTTCGTGAGCATGCTCTTAATCGGATTCAAACACTAAATAATCTTTGTTGCATGCTCAGTGAACATCAGGTGTGGCTGTATTGGCTTTCCCACCTCACATGGTGTAGCACAGCCAATCAGGAAGGCTATAACAACCAGTATAAAATTTGTGAGATGGCTAAGCAGTGCCAATTTAGATGTTAGTGTAGGAATAGGAGGTCTCGCGCACATCTTTATCCATCTAGGAAAAAATAGGCCTAATTTAATTATGGTGTACAGCTGCAGAGCTGAAACGCATTGAAAATGGCAGTGGTAGTCTGAGTCTGAATAATAGCCCAAACATTCAAATGATATATGTATAAAGAGAAGTGCTGTAGCTGTAAAGTCACTCAGTGTGACACATGGAAAAGTGCTGTAGCTGTAGAGTCACTCAGTGTGACACATGGAGAAGTGCTGTAGCTGAAGAGTCACTCAGTGTGACACATGGAGAAGTGCTGGAGCTATATAGTTACTCAGTGTGACACATGGAGAAGTGCTGGAGCTATATAGTTACTCAGTGTGACACATGGAGAAGTGCTGGAGCTGTATAGTCACTCAGTGTGACACATGGAGAAGTTCTGGAGCTATATAGTCACTCAGTGTGACACATGGAGCAGTGCTGGAGCTGTATAGTCACTCAGTGTGACACATGGAGAAGTGCTGGAGCTGTATAGTCACTCAGTGTGACACATGGAACAGTTCTGGAGCTGTATAGTCACTCAGTGTGACACATGGAGAAGTGCTGGAGCTGTATAGTCACTCAGTGTGACACATGGAGAAGT